>NC_139353.1:151160276-151598562 GCF_055883805.1 Amblyomma maculatum | reverse complement strand
AGTAACTGCGGACGGAAAAAAAAATAAAACTGGTGTAGATGATTGGGAGGAAAACACTTATGCTTGTATTACGGATGAGATAAAAGGTACTATTCCTGTAATCTGACTGGTTCACGTTGTGCAGCGAGAAATACGTCATGCATACACATCAGACTGTTATGACAAAATGAAGTTTCATGACATAAACAATGTGCTGTCATTGACGAAAATGGCAGAAGTTGGGCGCCACGTTAGGCGAGTGCATAAAGCGGCGAATTCGATGTGGAGTACAGGAGGCTGTCAACTCACCGCAGTTTCGTACAAAATTACTCTGGGTGGTGATGTAAGCTGAGACATCTTGCTGTAATTACAGAAAGTACTGAAACGACGCCATAAGATTAGTTTTCAGCCGCGCAACCTTTTGAAGGATGAAAATGGAAGCGCAAATTTACAGCCGCACGAGGGCACTATCTGTCTTCCCGTCGCAAACGCTTTGCTCTCGCAGAGAAACCATTGATCCGTGAGGTTGCCAAGCGAAGCAATGGCGGTCTGCTAACTCAAGCGGCTTATCTGCGCGAGATGAGGCATTTCAGAGAGCACTGCGACGCTTTCGAATTATCTGTCTGGACAGTTCGTAAGTGCGACCACCCGAGGAGTCATATGGTGCTGTGACTGGCTCGGCGGCACCGTTAGACGCACGATGCTGAACTTCGTACAGTCGAGCGCGATTTGAAGGTTATCGCGCGAGCGTCGACCAGCCTTGCACTCCAGGCACCTGGCGGCCGGGTTTGGAACAGGAAAAATCATGATTTCGCACTCTTCTCTCCCTCGTTCGCTGTTCCATGCAACAACCATCACCCCCGCGACATACTCACCGCCCTTTCGCTTTGTTCTAAGCTTTCCATTTGTTGCGATAAAGTGTCCAATTTCAGATAATACCGAAGAATACGTCGCGCTCATAACTATAACTGCCTGTTCGTAGAACCAAACGAAAAAAATGAAAGTGATGTCCCAGCAGGGAGTGACGGCTAACAAAGGAACAGCAAAAAGAGTGAGGGAAGCTGGCTTGATACCTCCCTCGCCTCGGCAGAGAATTCTAGGCCATGGCGCTGTTCATGTACCCGGTCGGCGCTCGCGCGATAACCTTCAAATCGCGCTCGACTGTACTTTTCTTTGCACAGGCGCTACTGGAATGCAGTGGATCGGGCTGTGGCGACTTCCATGTGTCCCCGGGCCATCTGTCTTTTGTGACGTCGGTGACGCGACATCGGCAACCAAGTTTGCATACGGGAGTGTTTGGGTCGCTTATATCGGTGCACTCAGATGGAAACCGCATGGAAGGACTATCGCCGTTACCTCGTTTGGACACATCGTTTGGCGCAGCGGCAACATCCGAGACTTCGTGGGAACGGCCTAAAAAGACTGGACGGACAGCAGATCTCTTCAGTGGGCTCGGCGGCACCGTTAGACGCATGATGCTGAACTTCGTACTTTTCTTTGCACAGGTTAGTGACAAATGGTCATTCACAAGTTGCCTTAGAAGCGATTGTGCCTGCCTTGTCGTGCTGCCGATCCCCCAGTGTATTTTTTGTTGCTGCCATGAGTAATCGCGAGTGCTTTGCATGCTGTTGAAGCTAAGTGGCGATGTGGAGGAGAACCCTGTGCCTGATGAACAGAAACTGGATCAAATTCTGAGCACTGTCACGGAAATTAAGGCTACCCAAACTGCTTTGCAAGGTGGATTTGAGGGTGTTCAGTTCAAGCTCTCTGAAATAGAAGACACATTAGCGTCGCTAAAGCTATGTAATGAAAAAGTGCAGAAATGTGAGGAATCTGTAGTGGTGATGCATAAGGAATTGTTCCAAATCACTAAAAGATTGGATGCCCTGGAAAATAGAAGCCGTAGCAATAATATTGTGACCTTTGGATTGAAAGAGGAAAATAACGAGAGTGCCTCCGAGCTTCAAAAAAAAAGTAGAAAACAATTTCTTGAGAAGCAAATTGGAAGTCCAGGTCAGATCCATAAAACGCATCCATCGTGTTGGCAGGAAAGATGCTGGCAATGAACGCCCTGTCATCTTGCGCTTTTATGATTTCACTGAAAAGGTTAAGGTTTTTCAAAGTTGCCATAAGCTAAAGAACAGTGGAATATCAATATCTGAGAATTTCTCGGTTCCTGTGTGCGAAATACGCAAAAAATTATGGCAGTCTTTAAATTGAATCGCGACAATGGGGATAAAGTAAGTTTAGTTTTTGACAAGCTCAAAATAAACAATAATATGTACGCATGGGATCCCACAGAGGATAAAAGGGTACCAGTGAGGCAAACAAAAAACACATTTTCGAAATCTCATGGTGGTCCCGCTGAATGACGTTTTCACAATAATCCATTAATCATTCTGGGTTTCAATGCTAGGAGCATTGTTAATAAGGATGATAAATTAAAAGAATTATTCCTGCTTTACAGTTCAGACGTAATAATAATTACAGAAACGTGGTTGCACTCTTCCATACATGACTCGGAAATCGTCCCTGATTCTTACACACTTCTTAGATCTGATAGGAACAGCCGTGGTGGTGTTGTTGCTATTGCCCTTAAGCAGAACTTCTACTTCAAGGAAGAGGAAGGCATGGACGGCCATTAAAGTGTTTGGTGCATGATAACAACGGGTAATGATAAGCAGTAATCGGTGGTATTTTTAGGTGCCCGAACGCCACAGATGACTATCATTTGAAATGGCACGACTATTTGAATTCTAAAATGAAAGAACGGACTAAAATCATATTATCTGGAGATTTCAATTTACCCGGAATTGATTGGACCACCTTAACTCCTGGAAGAAAGGAAGTGATCAATTGCGAACTGCTTTTAAACATAATGTTCAGTTTTTTGTTTACAACAGCTGGTTACTATTGCCGACACGCATTCAGGGCTAGACTAGCTCAGTGCTCAATCTTGTTATTGTATCTAGCATGTGAACCCCGGAACTTGTCATTGCGGAAAGTATATCAGACGATAAGTTACTCGCATTAACATTTCCACAGATGGGACAGCAGAGCACCGCAGTCCACCTTGAGCAGACACGTATTGTAACGAAAGGTTATAGTCGGGCTTATGACGTGAGCATCATCGACTTTATATATTTAATTCGGATATTTATATTTTGGAAAACCGGTCAATTGTTTAAGACTTACGGCTAAAGCTCAAGGAAACGATAATATACTGGGAAGAAAAATTCATTCCATCCAAGACGAAAAGAAGACAACGTAAAACGCCATATATTACCCGCAATATTATTCACCTAAGGCGAAAACTCGTGAGAATTCGTAGAAGTAAAAAATCACTTTCGGAAATTAGTGAAATCCCCCTCCCCCCTGTTCATGAAATAAATTAAAGAGGCGAGAGTAAGGTTTTTTTCAAGCACAATGTCGAACTTTGTCTACACAACCACAGAAATGTTGGCGCTATTCATCAAAATCTGATGACGCGATCTCAAAAATATAAGTTGACGGATGTATCATAAATATCAGGGAGCGATTGCAAACTATTTAAATTCATACTTCCAATCTGTCTTCACACGTGCAACACCGGTGAATCCAACCCCTGCGCAGCACACTAGCCACATGCCCGAAGTGGTGATAACACAAACAGGCGTCCTTAACTTACTCTTGCAAATAGATACGAAAAAGTGTCCTGGTCCTGATGGCATCTCAAACGTATTCATTAGACGCTATGGTGAGTAGATTGCTCCTTTTCTGTGCGCAAAATGTACCGAGTCACTTAAAACAGGTACTGTTCTACAAGATTGGCTCCATTCAAAGGTGAACCCTATTCACAAGGGCGGCAGCAAATTGCTGGTGAACGCATACCAACCTATATCATTAATCAGTTCTTGTTGCAAGGTAAGGGAGCATATAATTCATAATGCTATCGTAACATACTTAGAAGAAAACAACCTTCTATTCCCCAGACTACATGTCTTTCGAAATAAATTGTCAACAGCTGCTCAAGTGTTTGAAATCACACTGACCTGGCATCAATAATTATTTCTCGACTACAGGCTGATACAATCCTCATAAATTTCGCTAAAGCTTTCGATCGTGTTCACCATAAAAAATTTATTTTAAAACTAGAAACGATAGGTATTGATCTGAAAATAGTAGCATGGATAGAAGCCTATCTTTCCAACCGTAAACAGTTCGTCTCAATAAATGGTTTCCACTCAGATTACCTTGAAGTCCTATCGGGGGTCCCGCAGGGCTCCGTTCTTGGGCCCCTGCTGTTTCTCACATATGTAAATGATATCTATTTGTGTGCCGAACATGGAGTGACAATGCGACTTTCTGCAGAGGACTGCGTGATTTATACAGCCGTGAACAGCTCTGGTGACCAAATGAAACTTCAGTCTTCTTTAAAAAACATTTCTGACTGGTGTGCAGCCTGGGACATGCAAATTAACATATCGAAAACGGTGCATTTAAACACAACAAGAAAAAAATTCCTTTGTCTTACAACTACACATTATCTGGCTCCCCGATACCACACGTAGCCAAAGCAAAATACCTGGGGATCACACTAACCCAAGACCTTAAATGGCATGCACACATCGAGAACATATGTAGCAACGCATTCAAGCAGCTTGGTTTTCGTCGCAGCAGACTAGCAATGGCTCCATCGGACGTGAAGTTAACAGCCTATAAAACATTAGTACGACCTATCCTTGAGTATGCAAACATAATCTGGGATCCCCATCAAGCGTACCTGATCGAAAAGTTAGAAACAATTCAGTCGAAAGCACTACGATTCATATATTCGAAATACTCACGTCATGAAAGCGTAACAGCCATGCGCATCACTGCACAAATACAGATCTTGTTTTGTCGCCGGAAAACGACTGTAATGAAGTTCCTTTACAACATTTATCATCATAGATTAAACATACATAAGGAAGACTACCTGTTAACACCCCAGCGTCGATCCACCCGAGGTAGCCATAACTATTGCATAGACCATTCTTGGCGCGTTGCAACACGATTAAATACTCGTTTCTTCCTAAGGCTATCGAAATGTGGAAAGCGTTACCAAGTGAAATTGTTAACATTACTAACCCTGACAGGCATCGATAGATCGCCAAGTACTGCCTTAAACTTCAGCTCAAACACTGCCATATTTGTCTAGCACTATGCATACACTTCAATGTCAACGAAATGGAGTCTTCCCACTATGGAAGAAGCAAGCAAATTTACTGGCAGCTTCTTTTTTAATAAAGTAATGTACGCGCCATGTATATGGAACATGTTTGCTTGCCACTTATGATGTATTTCACGTAAGGTTTTGCAGATGTGTGCATACAGGCTCACCCTTTGCTTATTATTCGGAAAACAAATATAATTACTCAAGAGCACGTTATGACACTACGCTGTATTCATGTGATGTTGTTAACTGACTTTTTATCTTGACTGCTTTTTAATCCAGCCAAAAAAGAATCTTTCTTTATTGCTTTGCATTTTAGCGTTTCGACACTAATGAACACGTGCACGCGGCGTCACCATAGCTTCATACCACGATTTCCAGTCATCTTTCGCTTTCATTCCCTTTTCTCATTTGATCCCCGTCTGTATGTGCAAATTGGCCCCCCTGGGCATTGACAAGTTAACCTTTCAGCTGTACTCCGTTCTTCTGTTTCTGTCTCTCTTTCTCAGAAATCTTTCGCGTTTCGCAGGAGCCCTTTCGCGCGCTAGCGCATGAAAATTTAACAGACTATGTATGCCTTCCACTAAATTGGTTGTGTGCGTGTGTGTAACTGGGTTACACTTGGTTATATTTTCATGCGCTGGTGCGCAAAAGGCTCTTGCGAACGCGAAAAATGTCTCTCTCACTGCGCTGCTTTCCGCGCTCCACACAACTCAAGTTAATACTTTAAGAACTTAGCGGGCTTGCTGACCTGATGGTAGCGGGTTTTAACACGGCTGTTCAAAAAGGTGGACAGAAAAGACAGTAGCTAAGACTAATTTTTGATATTCTGTGACTGGACATGGATCATGACGGGTGCGCGGGCGCCGCTTGGCCAGTGCTGGAGCCACATCGCAAATCTGTCGATTCCATTGTTTACGACGACGTTCTTAAACGTTTTAGTTCTTGCATTCAAATGCCGCTAATACGTGGATGTGAGAGGTCATCGGCGGTTTCGAGGGGCAATGCCATTTTTCGCTCCTATTCTGTGCCAATCAACTGCGAATATTTCGTTGCCATTCTTTCTCTTCAGCTGTAACGTTCCTCGAGTCTCATAAACCCGTTCAGCCTCTCCGTGCGTAGCTGCTGTTGAATGTGCACTCGCCAGCAGGCTCCCGCAAACGCAATGCCACCTCACGACCGCGCTCTTGCTCGCGCCGGCCGTTCGCGCATGTATTGTTACTTTTGATAAAGAGGGTATGGCATATGTCATCATTTTGATTTCAATCGCAAACTAGGCTTGCGACGGCGTTCTGAAGGGTAAAAGAAATAGGATGGCACCACCCGGAATACTGCAAATGGAACACATGTTTGATATAGAAGTTGTGAAATCTTCCACTACATGGAGGTTCATTAGTGATGCCGTATGCCATCGTTATGAACCCCGTCGCCTGTTGACAATCCCAACTGCATCTAGTACAACTACAGCAATGGCAGACGGATTTCGCATTATGGGGCTAGTAAGGCATTTGCGTTATTATGCCCATAGATTTCGTGTACACTATTTCAATAGACACGAGTATCGAGCTCAGTGACCGGAGGAACAAAGCGGATGCCGAAAAATAGTATCGTTTGGTTTACAAATACTTTTCTGTGGTTTGGTAAGCCCCAGGCCACAGAGAAAAGAGATATTAACTAGAGTTGCACTCAACACCTTCTAAATATCGGTGCTTCGTCGATAAACATGCATTCGAACATTCTTGGTGACTGACGTAGCCGAAGCTATCCACGGCCGGCGTTCAGATTCAGATGCAGTATATCGCTTTTGCTTCATTATCATGCAGTTAAACCATGCCGGTAATACTGCGTGAAAAGATAAGTGCGTATGATCCCACGAGACAGGTAGATGATCATACACCGATGCACATAACCCTGTCCATTTATGCGCATTAGTTTATGGCAACATGCACAGTCTAGGGTAATGGTCATTTCCGGGGTAAAAAAAATAAAACGCTGAATAGGAAAGCGTACAGTGTCAATCACACTTAGCGGGAAAATGCTTTCGCGTGATCATGCACCTGTGGAACGCCATTGCATTTAACTGGTCCGCGAATCAATGCTAAGCGACACGCGAGAAGATTTACAACGATGCGGTGCTTCATGTTGACGGCCACTCTGCATCAGTTTTCTACCCGTTTGGGTACAATAGCGCTTCTCACGCGTGCAGCCTGCGGGGCCGGGTTCCTGTTTAGTATGATTGACTCTCCCCATGCGCGAAAAGAGAAATCCCACTGCGCGGACACACTGACAAGATGCGTCGTTCCAAAGGCAGGGCTGGATTTTTCCCAATTTCTGCCCTTGCGTCACCAGGGCACTCTATAGACTTTGTATAGATTGGATTGGCTGAAAGTGAACGCGCGTCACCTGCTGATCGGACGCGGCGCGCCAAAGAAAGCGAAACGTGCACACAATATTAAAGCATAACAATGGTTAGTCAGCCATAAATCCAGTCAAAATAAAACGAAGGGTAAATGCTCCAAATGTCAAACAGCCACAGCAAAAAAAAAAGGCCTTAGTGCACCATAAAGACATCCAGACGAATTACCATGAAGCCATGCCTGAATGTAACGCCATCAAACAAAAACAACATAAAATGCAAAAGCCTTCTCCCGAAAGCTCACCCTGCTTAT
The DNA here is from genome assembly GCF_055883805.1 of Amblyomma maculatum. NCBI lineage: Eukaryota > Metazoa > Arthropoda > Arachnida > Ixodida > Ixodidae > Amblyomma > Amblyomma maculatum. The sequence goes on along the minus strand of NC_139353.1, from coordinate 151,590,720 downwards.
GATTGTTCATCGCATCGGCCCATCTAGCCATCTATTATTTATTAAATGAGGTTTTCAGCGTTTATTTGTAACGCTACTCCCACCTCTCAAAAAGGTAGTCATTGGGGATATGTTTACCCGGAAAGCAAAAATGTCAACGTTGAAAAAGATTAAAGAACGCTGGATATGTCGAGGAAACGCCTTCCGCATGTAGATGAAATTTCAGACTCGCCGTTTCTTAATTTTGTTCCATTCACTTCATTCCAGTGTGGCTTTCGTTTCAGTTTTAATTCGCTTTGTTCTTTATCTGTTAATCGTTAGTTTCTCCGCGCTTTCACTTATAATTTCGTTTCCTCTTGTATAATCACCTTTCCCTCCAGTTTCTTTTTTTCCGTCTTTCTTTGATTTTTTTTTGTCGGTACTATTTTTTTGCTTTCATATACAATTTGTGCCCTCCTCCTATGAGCGTCTTTTGTAATTTCTCCGTTTCTTCCTTTTACTTTCCTTCTTTTTTTTCTCTTCGTGCGAACCAGTTTTCGCTTGTGCGCTGGTTGCAGAATGTTCAGCTATGTGCGAGCTTAAATGATAATGCATTCTAAACATTTCGGTGTCGATGACTTCCAGAGGACTTGCCAATTAACAACACCGTTCTTTTTTCCTAACTGGAGTCTCTGGGAACCTTTGGCCGAACTTTAACATATTATTACTCAGTTGCCTTACTGATCATTTCGAAATAATAAGCTTGGCCGACATTTTATTGCACCCAGCATCCATTAACCAATGTATGCCCCAGGGTTCAATTTTAGGACGACTGTATTTTTTAGCATGCATCAAGAATTTTTCTGGTTATTTCACCAAATCTAACTGCATTTTATACGCTGATGACACTACATTATATACTAGTGACAGAAATATAAATGATCTAATCAAAACATTGAAGCTGAACTAAAACTTACAGCTGACTGGTTTCAGGTAACCAGATTGAAATCAATCCTTTAAAGAAAAGGAAATTTTACGATGTTTAATTCGCAATCATAAACAAGCGATTAATATTGCTCTACTTTATTTGGATAACCAAATTATACCACTTTCTGAATGCACTACATTTCTTAGTGTCCCACGAGACGAACATCTGAGATTTAGTATGCACTCGGAATCATTGTCAGAATGGGCTTTTTGTATTGGGGTGCTTCTTAGAACTCATCATTACTTTCAGCAACATATCCCCCGGGCACTTTTTTTAACATATTCACAATCAATTAACATACTGCATATCAACTTGGGGAACTGCATATCTCATTGATATATCAAGCTTTCATCATTTACAAAATAGTGCAGTTCGAATATTTAGCTTTCCTCAGTCCACTTCCCCCCCTCCCCCTATACCGGAATCTTATTATCCTTTCTTTGTTGAGTCTGCCTCGCCACAACAGTTCTGCTAATGGTGATATTGTAATTACTGCTCTTTTTTCATCTTTGTTCATAAACAGTAATCTGACCAAATTTTGCGGCAATTTGCTACTGCCCATAATTAACACTATCTATGACAAGCAAAACCTTCTGTTTTCAGCTATAACTATATGAAACTCACGGCCCTCATGCGTTAAAACAGATCAGTGTCCAGGTTTTTCAATAATAACGTCAAAGCAATAGCGGCTGTGACTCAGTGCTAAAGTACTGTATCTTCCTGTGCAGATCCTTGGATGCATCGTCAAGCTGGCTTCATGGAACAATACTCCAAGTGGCGTCATCTGCGCATGCTTCGCAGACGGGTCATCGACTTACGAGCAGCATGCTGAAACCTTCGCCAGTGCATCGCCCCTGTGTGCGATAGCTACGGCTTGCCGGGTGGATCAACGGCTTGGCTCCTGAGCGTTCCATGGAACTTTGGTGCTTGTGAGCGCACCGTCGACTTCGGGAGCAGCGCGACGTCACCAGCCAAGAGCTTAAAAGCGCCATACGAGATCTCGTTCTTCAGTGGACAAAGCAACAGCGGCTGTGACACAATGCTAAAGCACTGTCTCTTCATTGTGCAGGTATGTTATCTTGAGAATACTCGGTGCCTAAGATCAGACAATCGATCATTGCTGCTGTTTCTTTGCCCACAAGACGCAGTTGGTTTGTGTTCGAACGCCATGTATTATATCAGCCACCTATTGTTGAGTGGAGACGTGGAGCTCAATCCAGGACCTCCTTAATCTGACCCCCCAACGAAGCCCGGAAACTCATCAAAATGTAATGAGCCTATTACAGCACTTCTGTACTGTCCACGTGCTCTGCAAAGACCGCTCAACAATCGGCTGCTGTAACATGTCCAACTGAAACTGATAACATTGTGACCATGCATGCCGAAGTTGTTGAACGACGCAAGCATATGGCTGAGGACCGTGGCAATATTAAGCCATTCCAAGCATTCGTGAACTCACGTTTTGATACGCTTGAAACCCGCGTCGCTGCACTTGAAGCGTCACCATCTAGCTTAACAGTTAGCGCGTTCCGAAATTAAAACACTAACTAGAACTGTGGCTCGGTTGGTTGAAAAGAATGAGGACCATGATAACCGATCCAGTCGCAACAATATTGTTACGTTAGGCGATCCATGCGCTCATATGCGCATAAGAAGGAAAAAGAAGAATCTCGGTAGTTTTTGGTGAAGACGACGACGACGTTCAAGCAGTGTCGGCTGCTGGTGCCTGCAGGAAAGGCCTGTTGTGTGAAAGCCTTGTCTCCTTGTCCTAGCCGTTCGCCATCGCCTCGAGCCTACCCTTCCCGATCACCTACTCCTCGCCGCAGCTTGTCCCGAAAGTACCAAGGCCCCTACTCGGGAAACTAGGGAACGCAGCACCCGCACGTGGCGCTGTGTTACCAACCCGGACAGCCAATTATGTTTCGACCATCGCACCACGCAGCAATTTGATCAATGCCCTCGTAGATAGAGTCCCTGTTCCCGCTCTCATTGACACTGGAGCCCATATTTCAGTCCTTAGCACTTCGTTCCGCCAACGCCTCAAAAAAGTTCTTACGTCCGCTAACACCTCTGCAGTTCGTGTTGCTGATGGCAACACTGCTACCATCATCGGAATGGGCACCTCGCGCGCTAGCATCGCCGGCCACCACGTCCCTGTGCTCTTCGCCGTCCTTACTACTTGTCCTCAAGCCTTCATTTTAGGCCTATACTTTTTATCAGCCCATTCCGCATTTATTGACTGTTCCTCCGGACGTCTGCGCCTAGCCCTGGTCCATTGTGTTCACGACCCTAGTGCTGACCATTCCCAGCCTCGCCTCCGCTCTAGTACATTTACTCGCCTACCTCCCGAGGCGGCAGTATACGTGCCCATGTAACCTTTTCCTTCCCTTCCTGACGGCGACTTCATTGTCAACCCCATCACCGACGTCGCTCTACAGCGCAACATCGTCCTACCTTATAACATTGTACACGTCGCGAATAACCACACCTACATTCCCCTTATCAACTTCAGCATGTCTTCGCAAGTTCTCCCGGAGAGTTTTCTTGCCGAGCTCTCACCTTTGTCCAGCTTTACTATATCAGCAGTACTGTCTGACCATGACGCCGAGGTGCCTGCCCAACCAGTCCCGTCACAAAGCCCGGAGAACCGCATCTCAGCTATGGTTGCCTCTGGCCTGCGTCCCGAATAGGGCAGAGCCTGTGCCGGCCTTTTGCGGTCATACAGCGACATTTTTGATTTCGGTCACGGATCCCTGGGCCAAACGTCTGTCGTTACACATCGCATCGATACTGAGATGCCCGCCCTATTCATCTACGTCCTTACAGAGTTGCTCTTTGCGAACGCTGGATCATTCAAGAATAAGTGGAGAAAATGTTGGCCAGCAACATTATTGAGGCGGCGAGCAGCCCCCGGGCGTCTCCGGTAGTACTCATTAAAAAAAAGACAACAGCTGGAAGTTATGCGCAGATTATCGACACCTAAATAAGATAACAAAGAAAGACATGTACCCTCCTGCAAGGATCAAAGACGCCCTCGACTGCCTGCATGGTACCAAATACTTCTCCGTTAACCTCCGTTCTGTATATTGGCAGATCTCTGTTGACGACAGAGATCGCGAAAAGTGCTTTTGTCACCCCGGATTGCCTCTATCAATTCAAGGTGATGCGTTTCGGCTTATGTAATTCCCCTGCGACCTTCGAGCGCTTGATGAACTCGTTACTACGCGGGTTCAAATGGAACACATGTCTGTGCTACCTCGATGAGGTCATCGTATTTTCATCAACATTTGAGGGCCACCTCCATCGTATTTCGGCTATTCTTGGCGTCTTCCGAAGAGCTCGCCTTCAGTTGAACTCCAAGGAGTGTAGCTTAGGAGGCAGGGAACCAAGGTCCTAGGATATTTAGTCAACACCCATGGCATCCAGCCGGACCCCGACAAAATTCGCGAAATTCGCGCTGTAAGTGGTTTTCCTATCCCGAAATCTCTCAGCGACGTGCATAGCTTCCTCGGACTTTGCTCATATTTCCTGCGATTTGCACCAAACTTCGCGGAAATTGCCCGCCCACTTACGCAGCTTCCGAAAAAAGAGGTCTCCTTTTCCTGGGGCCACTAACTATCGGCCGCCTTCGCAGCTATTATTGGCCGCCTAACCGGTCCGCCGGTATTGGCTCACTTCAATCCGTCAGCGCCCACAGAAGTACGCACTGACGCAAGTGGGGATAGAATTGGTGCCGTTCTCGCAACACATCAGCTCGTTTCCTCTCGCGTCATCGCCTATGTCAGCCGACTCGACTCCTCTCTGCGGCCGAACAGAATTATTCCTTGACTGAACGTGAGTGCTTAGCCCCAGTTTGGGCCATTACGAAGTTCCGCTCTTACTTGTATGGGTGGCCATTCACAGTAGTCACTGACCACCGCGCAATGTGTTGGCTTTCTACACTCAAAGACCCTACTGGTCCCCTTAGGCGTTGGCCTTGCGCCTTCAGGAGTACAATATTTCAGTGGTCCCTTTCCCATCATCCATTCGACCCACCAAGCCAACTTGATTGTGACAATGATGCTTGCGTGCTCTCTATTTCTGACTTCTCCAATATTCGCCGTGAGCAACGCCAAGACCCTCAGCTTCGCAAAATTGTCAATCGCCTTAGCGCCGATCGCCATGACCATTCCCTTCGTTTGTTTGTGCCCCATGACGGCAGCTTATACCGGCACAGTATGCGATCTGATGGCCCGGCCTTCTACTAGTAGTCCCTCAGCACCTACGCACAGCCGTCCTTGAACAGCTTCACGACGTTCCCGCAGCGGATCATCTAGGCGTCTCTCGCACATACGACAGTGTGCGCGGTCGGTTCTTTAGGCCAGGCCTATACTGCGCAATCCGCTGTTACGTGGCTTCTTGTGACCGCTGTCAACGCCGGAAAACGATCAGTTTTACCAGCTGGACTTCTGCAAAGGTCGACATCCATATAGACCCATTTTCTCGAGTGGGTCTGGATCTTTTAAGGCCTTTTCCACTGTCCGCACCGGGGAGGAAATGGATTGCGGTGGCCACTGATTACACCACACGCTACGCGGTCACACGAGCAATACCAACCTGTTGAGCAACTGATGTCGCTCTTTCCCTCCTCAACGATGTTATACTCGTCCATGGAGCTCCCCGCCAACTGCTCACCGATCGTGGCCGTTGCTTTCTTGCGCGTATAGTCGACGAGATCCTAAGGTTGTGCAACATTCGTCATTCTTTGACAACTGCCTACCATCCACTGACGAACGGGCTTACCGAGAGCCTTAAGCGGACATTGAATGACTTGCTGTCAATGTATGTTTCTGATGATCACTGCGACTGGGACATAATGCTGCCGTTTGTGACATTTGCATACAATCCGTCGCGTCACGGCACTACTGGCAACTGCCCCTTCTATCTTCTATACGGCCGTGAACCTCTGCTTCAATTTGACAGCCTGTTTCCTTCTGTCACCACTGCCAGCTCATGCTCGTGACGCCATAGCCCGAGCTGATGCGGCCCGCGTTGTTTCTCGCAACCGACTCGCAGCCTCCCAGCACTCCCAGAAACTTCGCTGTGATTTCTGTCATCGCAACACCCATTATACTTGCGGGTTTCTCGTGCTGCTTTGAAACCCAGCTCGCCGCGTTGGCTTCTGGGAAAAAAATGTGCCCCGTTATACAGGACCCTACCGTATTTAACAAGTCACTGCAGTGACATACGAAATTGTGCCCTTGCATTCCGCACGCCATACCTCTACATCACGCACCAAAACGGTTCACGTGGCACGCCTAAAGCCCTACTACACGAACCCTGGTTTGGACACTAGTACGCACCGGGACGGTTCTTTTCAGCCGGCGGGTAGTGTTACGTTAGGCGATCCATGCGCTGATATGCGCATAAGGAAAAAGAAGAATCTCGGTAGTTTTTGACGAAGACGACGTTCGAGCAGTGTCAGCCCCCTCAAACCCCCTAACGTAGAGCGTTGCCACAGACTCGGTCGAAAGCGGAAAGAGCATCCACACCTAGTTATTCTCAAGCTACTGGACCGGGAAAAGTCTTTGGTCATGAAAAATGTCTCAAAACCTAGAGGGTCTGATTATTACCTAACTGAAGATTTTTCACCCAATGTTCGTGCTATTAGGAAAAGAATTTGGGATGCTTCTTCACATCTTCGATGACAGGGTTATGAGGTCAAACTGAGCTATGATCATGCTTTTACCGACGATGTTCGCTACATTTGCGACAGTGTCTAATGCTCTTATCAGAGACCCGAAATTTTTGAATTTTAACACTTTCCAGTCGCAATCTCGAGATTTCTGGCCTGCAGATAAAAAAAAATCTTCCACTGGTCAGGCTACGACGCCAGAAGGTAGCGCCACATAGGACTGTGTGCGGGGCAGTGGATTGGCATCTTTGACTGCACATCCCATTTCAGTTCTTTACACCAACATACGAAGTGTTCTACTGAAGTGCGATGAACTTATCTCTGTTGCTGATTCAGCTGACGCTGATATTGTGTTCATAACCGAAAAGTGGCTTTCGTCAAAGGTTGATGACTGAACATGTGATTTGCAAAAAAAGATTTAATATATACCGATTTGACGGAGGGCAGCCATGTGGCGGAGGTGTTATGATTGCAGTTGCTGACCACCTTGTTTCGTCATGCGTGAATATTGTGACCGATTTGGAAATGATATGGGTCGAACTTCGTGTGTCTCTTAAGAAACTGATTTTGGGAATTTGCTACCAGCCACCATCGTATGGCCGTACTTTTGTAGATGAACTACATTATGCTATCAATAGGATTGTTGTACGCTTTCTTGATGTTCCTGTCATTTTATTCAGCGATTTCAACTACCTATCCATTGTGTGGTCAAACTCATCTGCTTATCCTAGCCCTTTCTCGACCAAATGCAGTTACGATCTTCACATGTGTGCAGATTTTAATCTATCATAACTTATCACTGAACCACCCCGCACTGTCTCATCATCATCTAGTGTGTCCCCTTCTTTGTGTCCGTTTCCGTGTTGCGCCGCCGTTCAATTCCTAGTGTGTTATATCTAGTGTTAACCAACACACGCTGGCGTGCTGAAATTTTACTCAAGACGATTCACTAACACAAATCAAGACTGGAACGTGCGCGAACTTTCAACTGTTTCTTACAAGTACTTCTATCCTTATACAAACACATACAAAGAAAACATGTACAAACACGTGTCAGAAACAAGTTTATAAGTGCAATTCATCAAATCCTAACCCTTGAAGCACCGCTTTCCATCACGCTGCCTGTTAACAGCTGCATCTCTCTTCACGTCAGCGCTATCGACGGATCGCTTACGCATTCCGTGGAAGCGGCCCGTGACATTTCATATGCTTCAAAGATTATTCTTTATCGCCGGTCTGTAAAATGTCCGATTACAGCTGTTTCCTCGAATATTGGGATGCATGTTTTACAGCTATAACGTGCTTGGTGAGGTTGCTTGGGTAGTTATTTTTGCCGCAGTACCTGCTATGTTCATCCAATCTTATTTTTATGCAACTTTCCGTCTTGCCGATGTATCTCCTGCCGCATGACGGAGGGATGCTGTACACAACACACTTATCACAGTTTATGATCTTCTTCTGGTGGTCGATTCCGCATGTTGTGCTAACTCTCTTTTTCCTATTCCGGGAGTTAACTTTTCTGCACATTCAGGTTAGCGTCGGGGGGGGGGGGGGGGGGGTGAAAATACAAGGGGGGTTCCATGTTTTGCTGCAAATTTCTTAAGTCGGTCCGATACCTTGTCTGCGTACGTTACCACGACTGGCCTCGCCCTTTCTTTTTCCTTCGTTTTCCCAGTTTCTGGTCCCATTACCTCTTTCATCAACTTCTCTACTGTTGCACCAATCAAATGTTCGGGGAAGCCACTTGCGGCAAGCCTGTCAACTTGCAGATGTACACTTCTTCCCATTTCGAGATCGCATGATTTCTTAACGCACTGCCGGAGGGAAGAGTGTGCTACACTCCTTTTTACAAGCTTAGATTGACATGTGTCATATCTCATTATTGGCTTTTCACATTGAGTTCTTTACATCCAGCATGTATCATCCGGGCACAAGTGCATTTCAATGTCATGGAACCTGATAGTGGAGTTTTCCGGCATTTCATGCGTTAATTCTAAACCTGCGAACACCGTTATAAATATCCGTTATACAGGACCAATATCAAGCGACTTGAATATACGGTAGGGCAAACGAAGTAGAAAGTCATCCCCATACCGGATACATTCTACAAACCCAAGTGCCTCTAGCTCATTTATCAGCGTACGGTCGCCTTTTGCCATGTACAGATTAGAAATCAAAGGCGTTTTTCAGGAACCTATGCAGATCCCGTCTCGTTGGCCGTACACTATGCCATCATGCTCGACAAACAACGAAGTCATGTACACGCGCAGTAATTAAAAAAAACCACGTGCACTAGTTCCACATTGCTTCTCAAATTTTATAACCCCATACTCGTCTATGCACTCCTCCACTGCTGTGAGTGCGGCTTTCTGCAGAATCTTATAAAACACGTCTTTAACATCGATAGATAGGCATCCTACAGGTTCATTTTTCTTGAAAAATGCAATAATTTTCTCTGATCTTGGCCCCATGAACGGGTCATTGATGTGGGAGCGTGGATAGGTTTGTCTGAAGATACTTGGCTACATGCCTTTGCTATGTGCTCTGGTTCTCGACGATCATTCGGAACGCGACCCTTCCTTGTGAATCTTCACGGCAGAGAACGGTCTCAGTGAAAGCTCACTACTTCTTTCACCTCATCACTAATCTTATCAAGACCCATACGTCCACAAGTCATCGCCACTCCCAAGCGTACCTGGTTAGTGTTCCTCACAGAGGTCCCTTGGCTCGAAGTTACTGTTGATGGCTTCCAGAGCTTTCCGGTCATAGTCACCCTTGTTCATGACCACGAATATTGCTGTCTTGTGGGATAGCAATAGTCTAAGGTTCCTCTGCTTCAAGAACGACTGTTTTTCCCTCGACGCACCCTCTATTCTTTGGTCTTGACTATTTCGGGATGCACTGCAGTCTTTCAGGCACACAATAGTCCTTCTGGTTAGCAGGCGCCCGGTCCGCGACTGCGGGACATTGCTGATCAGCTGCAGAGACTTCATGTGCGGCTGCGGTGCGAAATTGAGGCCTTTATCCAGAGTCGTGGTCTGTATGCCTGGTAGCTAGAAATATGAAAGGTTGACCCAAACGCATCATTGCCGTTTCCCTTTCTCTCTGCGTGGTAGCTTTCCGATAGGGCTACATTCCATTGCTGCTCTCAGCTTTGCTCGGCCAAGTTCAGGAAGTACAATGTCATGAGATGGGAGGGGATGATCAAGTCGGAGAGTAATAATGGAATATAGCCATGGGAAAGCTACCGCGCAAGAGAAAAGGAAACGGCATGATGCGTTTGGGTCAAGCTTTCAGACTGCTAGCTACCAGGCATAGCGACCGCGACTCTGGATTAAGGCCCGAAGTTCGCACCACAGCCGCACTTGAAGCCTCTGAAGCTGATTAACACTGTTCACGCAGTCGAGGACCGGGCGCCAGCTAACCAGAAGGACTCTCGTGTGTGTGAAGCACTGCATCGCATCCTGAAATACTCATCACCCAAGAATAGAGGGTGCGCCGAGGGAAAAACAGTGTATTCCTTGAAGCAGAGGAACCTTAGACTGTTGTTATCAGACAAGAAAGCAATATTCGTGGTCATGAACCAGGCTGACTATGACCCGAAAGCTCTGGAAGCCATCAACAGTCACTTCAAGGCAACGGACGTTCGTGAGGAGCTCCTCAACCAGGTACGCTTGGGGGTGGCGAAGAGTTGTGGACGTATGGGTCTTGATAAGCTAGGGATTGAGGTGAAAGGAAGTGGTGAGCTTTCACTGAGACCATTCTTTACCGTGAAGGCTCACAAGAAAGAGTCGCCGTTCCGAATGATCGTCGAGAACCGGGGCACATGGCAAAGACATGTAGCCAAGTATCTTAAGGCACACTTATCCGCTATCCCCATCAATGACCCTTTCATGGGGCCAGGATCGGAGGAAAGCTTTGCATTTTTCAAGCAAAATGAATCTGTAGAATGCCTATCCATTGATGTTAGACATGCTTCATAACATTTCGCAAAAAGCCGTACTCATAGCAGTGGAGGAGTGCATAGACCAATATGGGGTTATAAAATTTGAGAAGCAGTGTCGAACTAGTGCATGCGGTTTTTTGGAATTACTGCGTGTGTACTTCACTTCGTTGTTTGTCGACCATGATGGCATAGTTTACGGCCAACGAGACGTTAACTGCGTAGGCTCATGCATAGCGGCTTTGATTTCTAATCTGTACATGGCGAAAGGAGACTGTACACTGAGAAATGAGCTAGAGGCCCTTAAGTTTGAAGCATGTTTCCGGCATGTGAATGACCTTCTACTTTCTTTGCCCTACCGTATGATCAAGTCGCTTGATATTTGTCCTCTAATACGGTAGGGCAAAGTAGAAAGTCATCCACATACCAGAAACGTTCTACAAACCCAAGGGCCTCTAGATCGTTTCTCAGCGTACGGTCGCCTGTCGCAATGTACAGATTAGAAATCAAAGGCGCTATGCATCAGCCTATGCGGATCTCGTCTCCTTGGCCGTACACTATGCCATCATTCTCGACAACCAACGAAGTCATGTACACACGCAGTAATTCCCAAAACCACATGCACTTCTTAAACACTGCTTTTAAAATTTTAAAACCCCATATTTGTCTACGCAGTCCTCTTGTGCTGTGAGTGCGGCTTTCTGCGGAATGTTATAAAACATGTCTAACATCGATGTATAGGCATCCTACAGGATCATTTCGCTTGAAAAATGCAATAATTTCCTTCGAACCTGGCACCATGAACGGGTCATTGATGGGGATCGCGGTTAGGTGTGCCTGAAGATACTTGGCTACATGTATTTGCCATGTGCCCCGGTTCTCGACGATCATTCGGAATGGAGACACTTCCTTGTGAGTCTTCACGGCAAAGAATGGTCTCAGTGAAAGCTCACGACCTCCTTTCACCTCAGCCCTTAGCCTATCAAGACCCATACGTCCACAATTCTTTGCCACCCCCAAGCATACCTGGTTGAAGCGCTCCTCACAAAGGTCCGTTGCTTTGAAATGACTATTGATGGCTTCCAGAGCTTTCCGGTCATAGTCACACTTATTCATGACCACGAATCTTGCTTTCTTGTCTGATAACAAGAGTCTAAGGTTCCTCTGCTTCAAGACGACACTGTTTTGCCCTTGGCGCATCCTCTATTCTTTGGTCTTGAGTATTTCAGGATGCACTGCAGTCCTTCAGACACATGACAGTCCTTCTGGTTAGCTGGCACCCGATCAGCTTCTGTGTGCACCATGCTGATCAGCTGCGGAGGCTTCATGTGTGGCTGCGGTGCGAACTTCGGGCCTTTATCCAGTCTTGGTCTCTATGCCTTGTAGCTGGCAGTCTGAAAGTTTGACCCAAACGCATCATTGCCGTTTGCTTTTCTCTTGTGTGGTAGTATTTCCTAGAGCTACATTCCATTATTGCTCTCCGATTTGATCATCCCATCCCATCTCATGAGAAGGTACTTCCTGAACTTGGCCGAGCAAAGCGGAGAGCAACCATGGGATATAGCCCTCGGAAAGCTACCACGCAGAGATAAAACAAAACAGCAATAATTCGTTTGGGTCAACCTTTAAGACTGCCAGCTACCAGGCATAGTGACCATTACATTGGAAAAAGGCCCCAAGTTAGCATCGCAGCAGCACATGAAGCCTCTGCAGCTGATCATCTTGGTGCACGCAGTCGTCGTGGACCGGGTGCCAGCTAACTAGAAGGACTCGCATGTGTCTGAAAGACTGGAGTGCATCCTGAAACACTAAACTCCAAGGACTAGAGGGTGCGCCGAGGGAAAAACAGTGTCTTCCTTGAATCAGAGGAATCTTACTCGGTTGCTATCAGACAAGACACCAAGATTCGTGGTTATGAAGAAGGATGACTAGGACTGGAAAGCTCTGGAAGCCATCAACAGTAATTTCGAGGCAACGGACCTCTGTGAGGAGCACCTCAACCAGGTATGCTTGGGGGTTGGCGAAGAGTTGTGGACGTATGGGTCTTGATAAGCGAAAGATTGAGATGAAAGGAAGTACTGAGCTTTCACTGAGACCATTATTTGCCTTGAAGACTCACAAGGAAGAGTCGCCGTTCCGAATGATCGTCGAGGACCGGAGCACATGGCAAAGGCATGTAGCCAAGTATCTTCAGGCACACCTGTCCGCGTTCCCCATCAATGACCCGTTCATGGTGCCAGGATTGGAGGATATTATTGCATTTTTTCAAGCAAAATGAACCTGCAGGATGCCTATGCATCGATGTTAAAGAAATGTATTATAACATTCCGCAGAAAGCCGCACTCACAGCAGTGTAGTAGTGCACAGACTAATATGGGGTTATAAAATTTAAGAAGCAGTGTAGAATTTTGGAATTACTGTGTTTGTACATGACTTCTTTGTTTGTCGAGCATGATGGCATAGTGTAGGGCCAACGAGACGGGATCTGCATAGGGTTTCTAATCTGTACATGGCGAAATGCGACCATGCGCTGAGAAATGAGCTAGAGCCTTTGGGTTTGTAGAATGTTTCCGGTATGTGGATGCCTTTCTACTGTGTTTGCCCTACCGTAGGATCAAGTCGGTTGATATTGGTCCGGTATTACTGCAATTTAGAACGGTGTTCGCAGGTTTAGAATTTACGCATGAAATGCGGAACTCCACTATGAGGTTCCTCGACATTGAAATACACTTGTATCCGGATCATACATGCTGGATGTACAGAAATAAATGTGAAAATACAACATACAAAAGGACCACATAAATTCGAAATTTTTGTTAAATACAAAGGCGTACTCATCCAATGTCCTGTCTAAACCTTTTGAGCAGTCGCTTGTTACAGGCTGCCTACCCGATGACTGGAAGGTTGGAAAAGTAATTCCTCTGCATATGTCTGGCGATAAACACTGTCCTAAAAACCATCGTCCCGTATCGCTCACCTGCATACCATGCAAGATCATGGAATAGGTCATCTTCTCTCATCATGCTACATTTTTTTAACTAATTCTTTTTTCAGTAATTTTCAGGATGGTTTTCGAAAAACCTTCTCCTGTGAGACCCAGCTTCTATGTTTCACTCATGACCTCCATTGCATTGTTGACGGTGGTTCGTTGGCAGACTGCATATGCCGGGACTTTTGTAAAGCTTTTGATAAAGTCTCACATGAATTGCTTCTCTTTAAACTAAGCAGATTGAACTTAGATGCTTTCATGGCTTCACTCTTTTCTTGCTAATCAATCTCAGTTCGTTACAGCAAATAATACCGACTCTAAGTTTCCCCAGTTGATTCCGGTTTGCCGCAAGGTTCAGGCTTGGGACCCCTGCTTTTCCTCATACATAAATGACTTTCCGGTAAACCTTACTTCATCAATTTGTCTCTTTGCGGATGATTGTGTTATCTATCGTAAAATTAACAATGGTCATGACGTCTTTATATTACAATCCGATATTAGCAGAATTTCTGAATGTTGTCAGCGCTGGAATATGAAGCTTAACACAAAAATGTGTAAACATACGCGTTCCACTCGCGTTAGCACATCAGCCCCTTCGTACTACCTCAACACTGGTCCTCTTTAATCTGTCTCTTCATAGAAATATTTAAGTGTTCACATAACTAATAACTTATCATGGAAATGGCATGTTCATCACGTAGTTAATAATGCTAACCAAACTCTTGGCCAGTTCAGAAGAAACTTTTCATTTTGTCCTAGCGCGCTAAAACTTCTCCTTTGCAAAAATTTGTTGGTCCAAAACTAGAGTTTGCAGCTTCTGTCTGGGACCCAAGCGTCGTTTCACTCATTACTGAACTAGAAAGTGTGCAGAATCGCGCATATTCCTTTTTATTGTCTAACTATTATCGCACTTCTAGCGTGACTCTCATGAAATCTTCACTTTCATTGCCTCTTCTAACAGAACGCAGAAGAGTACTTCGGCTAAGTTTGTTTCATAAGATTTTTTCCTATAATACATATCTCAGACAAACTTCTAACGCAACCGTCATACACTTCTTCACGCATTGATCACCGTCACAAAGTAGGAAATCCATTATGTCGCACCAAATACTGCCATGACTCCTTCATTCCAGACACTTCTAACAGTTGGAATCGCCTTCCTTGTGCTATTGCCGAAATTACAGATGCCGTTTATTTACGTACAGCTGTTACTAACCTTTTTTGCTCCAGTGTTTAACATACTCTTGCTGCCGTTTTTCGGTGCTTTTTCTTGTTAAACATCTATGCTTGGCTGCGTTGCTGTTGATTTTGTATTTTTATATCTTGTTGCGCAGTCGTTATCATTTACTGTATAATGACAAATTATTTTTGTGTTATTTTTTACTGTATTGGGTTTTTTATTTTTTGTGTTCACCCCAACTCTCCTCTGTAATGCTCTTGGGCCCTGGGGGTAAATAAATAAATGTAAAAAGCGTTTTTATAAGCCAAGTTATAACCAGACTGTTGAGCTTTTCTTTTTTATTTTATTGATGTATCGTTGCTCTTGTTGTTCATGGATTTACCATACCGATACTTTCAGCGTTATCACAGCATTAAATCTTAGAAATGCTACAGAACCTTTAATCGGAAACATCATTCATAATATAATCGCCGCCGAAACACAGGGGCATACAATTAAACTCTGTTGGGTACTAAGCAACGTTGGAATCAGCGGCAATAGGAGCTGATGCATGTGCTGCAGCAGCCCGTCATACTAAAATACAGCCAGTCTACATACCACATAAAGATGTTCTAAGAGTTGTAAAGAGAAAACTGAGAGCAAAATGGCAGAGCTCATGGAACAACAAAATAAATAATAAATTGCACCTTGTCAAGTAGATCGTTGAAGAATGGAAATCGCGCAGTCACCAAAAACGCTTCATCGAAGTCATTTTATGTCGCCTTGGCATCGAACACACCCTTCTGACACACAGCTTCATTCTAATGAAAGACGAAAGACCTCTCTGTGAAAGATGCGGAGGTGAACTAACAATAAACCACGTCCTACTTTCGTGCGCTGAACTAAAGAAGTGAAGGAAAAAAAAATTTTGCACGTTTTTATACAGAACAGATCCCTGTCTATCCCAGCCTGTTGTTGCGAGATCCAATTATCGAAGGTGAAAATGTTATTCATTTTCTAAAGGATGCAAAGCTCCTGAACGAACTTTAAGAAAATTATATATATATATATAATATATATATATAAAGTGCAAAATTGCTTTATACAGCTGCGAGTAAAGTTCGAGCCTGCTTACAGCGGTAAGCAACTCTCGACGAGAGATGAACCTCAAAGAAAGAAAAGAAAAAAAAAATATATGTGGGACAGTACAATGGTGAGATACTTTCAGGTTTTCGCTTAAAGGTGTGAGCGCCAAGCATGAAGGTTTTTACGAGAAGTTTGATGTGGAGGGTATCAAACAAGCGGGGGGAAAAAAAAGAGGGGGGAAAATAAAAAAAAAACGCGAGGAAAACTGTCAAGTGATAATGATTGATATATGTGCTTAGCATTAAACTTGCAGGGCTCGTAATGACGACATTGCCCCATTGTTTTCATTTATCCCAGTTTAAGTGTCCTAAACTTATACATAAAGTATGACTCACGCTGCTCCCGTTCCATGTATTATTGAATCCCCGCTGAAGAACTGTTAGTTTGACTGAGTCGAATGAGTGCTGTTTCTGGTTGATATGTTTTGAAAAAGGAAGGTTGGGCAGAGAGCGGACATCAGCACGGTGATAATTAAACCGCATTCGTATAGGGGTAGCTGTCTGGCCAATATACTGCATTCGGCATACATTGCATTCTAGGAGATATATTACGTTTGAGGCATCGCAATCAAAGTTACCATCTATTCTCCACATAAAATTTGACGTTGTGCTTGTTGCGCAGCTTGATGTCTGCATGTGCCTGCACACCCGGAATCTACTCTTTCCTCAAGGCCGGCACCCCAACCGCGGGTTATTACCTATTTTTCAGTGGACTAGGATGTTGCGAATGTTTTTCGGTCGTCTGTAGAGAACCTGGGGAGGAGTCGTGAAAGTATTGGAGAGACGATCGCTCTGTTCTAGAACGTTGAAATGTTTCTTTAGGATTCTGTTCACGTTGGGGGGGTTACTCGTGTAGGGAGTACCAGGCTTGTTCGACGGTCTATGTTTTCCTCTCGTGGACGTCCCTCCAGTATTTCCTCTCGGTTGAGTTCATATGCCTTTTTTATGGCGTCGTCAACAATATCTGGCGGGTATCGTTGTTTAGTCAGGACTTTCCGCATACGTTTTGCGTTTGGTGCGAAATCCTGATCTTGGGAACAAATTCTTTTGAATCGATGAGCCTGAGAATACGGAATGCTTGTTTTTGAGTGATGAGGACGACAGCTTTGTGCGTATTGTTGTCGGACCGGGGGTTTTCTGTATACGCTAGTGGTGAGCGAACCTTCATAAACCGCAATTTCAACGTCTTCAGATTTAATTTTGTTTTGGGAATATGTGTGCGTGAAGGATATGCTAGGATGGAGGAGATTGAAGTTTTCAATGAAATGTAGGAGTGATTGTTCTGTGTCAGTCCAAACTAAGAAAATATCATCCAAGCAGCATTTGTATAGGATGGGCTTAATAGGGGAAGTAAGTAAAAATTCAAATTCAATGCTATGCATGAAGATGTTAGCATAACTAGGGGCCATTTTTGTACCCATGGCGGTGTCGTTAATTTGTAAGTAGTGTTCATTGTCGAAATCAAATTTGTTGTATTCTAGAACTAGTTTCGTCAATACCTCTAGGACTTCTGGAGTTGGGGTCCTTCCTCACTATTCTGATTATAGGCCTCAATTAGAGCTTTGATTCTGTCGGAATGCGGGATATTTGTATATAGAGAGACTACATCTAAGGTTACAAGGAAGGTCCCCTGAGGAAGATTTACCCCTGCTATTTCGCGAAGGAAGTGGTTGGTGTCACGTATGTGGGATAGGTGTGTTTCAGGTATGTGTCCAATTAATGTGTCATTGTAACTGGAGATTGGTTCTGTGATTGTGCCGATAACGGATACTATAGGGCGGCCAGGGTTAACCCTTCTATGAATTTTCGGAAGCATGTAGAATCGGCCCGGCGACGGGTGTGAGGCGGTCAGGGCTTTGCATAATCGCAGAAGATGTCCCCACTTTTTGCGAGCTCATCTAGAGTCCCTGTAAGAAGTTTTGATGCTTTAGAGTGGGGTCCGCTTTTAGGTGTTTATAAAATTTAGTGTTACAGAGTTGTCTAATTCCTTCCTCAATATTGTCACGTGGTGGTGACCAGGGTCGCTGACACAAATGAAGGCACAGGCTTGATGGTACTTAAATTACCTCTTTATTGGGCTGACTTGCAACCGCAAAAGAACTAAGCAACTCGGCGGCGGCGATAGCAACAAACGTGCTGGTCGATCGTCGAACAAAGAATGTCCGTCACACTCATCAACGCTCAATTTAAAGGCTGCCCAGAACAATCTAGATAACGTCGCAAACAGCTACCAGCACGGGCTGGAACATTGCGGAAAGACACCCGAGTGGCCGGAACCTTCGAGACAGATCTCGGTGCATCTTGTGCTACAACGAAACTGATAAAGGTGTGACTCGCGACATCGAGCAATAACAAGCAAAGTTTACGGAACTGATACGCGGTCCAGAATCAGAGTGATAAGCCTGAATGCCGGCGGCTGTTAAAAAAACAACAAATACAGTTTTGAAGGTTTCGCCATAGAGAAATTGATTGGTAAAGAGCGGTCACTCGGCGAAAACTGGCCCCAGAAAATGACGCGCGACTTTTTGCGCTGCCGTCGATTGATGAATGGCGGCACCAATGCGCGGACGCGCGCGCGACGGCACTCGCTGCAGCGGTAGCCCGACGGAGCGCTAGGAGACAAGAAGTTGTCGAGGGGAGCGGTTGTGTGCTCGTGCCTCGCCGCGCTTGTGCGGCACAGACCTCTTGTGGGCTGCTGCGCGGAACGACAGCGGTTTGGAACGATGGCAAGGTGAGCAACGTTTTTTGCTTAACTACGCTGCATTTCAAGCAGTTTACACTGGCCATGCCGGCCGGGACTTTGTTGTCAAACTGTGCAGTATTTCAGGCAGTTTAGCTCAGTACGGCGGCGACTGCGCTTCACAAAGTCGCAAGTGAAGGGCAAGCTAACAGGCATGACAAGGCGTGCTGACCGCCGCGGTGACGTGACATGGCGATTTTGCGAACGGCTAGTTTTGCCTGGCGTCGCGTTTAACAGGGCAACCGCAAGGTGTGAAATGTTTCATTCTTGTCAAACTGCGAGACATTTCGGGCAGTTTAGCTCAGCACGGTGTTCTGCGCTTCACAAAGTCGCGTATGAAGAAAAGCCAACATGGCGTGCCCGCCGGCCGCGGTTTTGCGAACAACTAGTTTTGCGTGGTGTCGCGTTGCATGTAACGTGACAACGTTAAAGTGAGAAATGTTTTATAATGCAGCAAGCTTCATTGCTCTAGCTGTTCAGTGCTCTTGAGGAATGTTGTTAATTTAGTGGCTGTTATTTCACTCACTGTAGAAATGCATTTTCAGATAGGTTCGGTTAGCCTGCATTTCCTGACCTCTACGTTGCAACAGTAGCTTTTGTATCAATTTTACGAATCACAGCTTTTCTGTTCTGGACCATAACTGCTGCTCACCAAGTCTTCAGTACGCACCCACATGCAATTTTGTGCATGGTGCAGTGGCCTTATATTTCATTGCAACCTTCTGCATCATGTTCATTCCTTTTCCAACAGCACTGAATGGACCCACGGACTGCAGCCGAAGCGCGGCAGATGCGACGAGTGAACGGAGTGGCATTTCCCCCAAGTGTCAGTACTTCTCTCCGCCCTGAACAATACAAGTTACCCTTTCTAAGGTAGCCGGGACTGAGACTGTGTAGTTTATGTATAATGCCTGTTTTGTTACATATCATTTGCCATATTTTGGAAATAAACGTTATGCTATTTTTTGTCGCTACCGAAGTGCTGTTTCTCGCCTTGTGTATTTTTATTTTTCTGTATTTTGCACATCGCCTTATGTGTGCAAAGTTTTGTCAATGCATCCGCCTACATGTGTTGCGTCTCTTGTATGTTTTATATGCAGCATAATAAATGTTCATTTCACAAAGCACTTGACGTCTTTTCTGCAATACTGTTTTGCAAAGGCTGTGGCGCAGCTGCGTTGATGGCCAATTTAGTGAACTGGGAATCTATTTTTCATGTTGTTATGCATGCTGAACATAAATAGAAACACTAGCAGACCGTGTAAAACCAAAATAATGCGCCAAAAGGGCAGGGAAGGACGCAGCGCATGCTAGTATTCAAATAACGCGCCTTTCAGCAAGACCGGAAGTAGTTGCCGCCGGCCGCTTGGTGCACTACAGTCAAATGGGCCGCGTGGCCCTGTGGGAGTGTCCGCTCTTTACCAATCTCTTTCTCTATGGTTTCGCGGCATTACCCCCCCCCCCCTTAAAAAAACATCGCCTCGATGTTCCAAAACAAAGCAACTTAAACATAAACCCTGCAAAGTTTAAACACCACAGATTCTTTAACGCGTGTAATATGGCTTCATTCGTACAACATGTACTAATTTCTGGGCATGCGCGTCGCCGTTGTAATGCTAACGTTCCGTCGGGAATGACTTCATAGTCCAGTGGTACGGCGCGGCGAATGATTTTGTACGGCCCAAAGTCTCGACGCAACAACTTTTCACTTAGTCCGCGACGGCGAATTGGTGTTCAGATCCACACTTGGTCTCGTGGGTTGTACTTTTTCGTCGTCGTAAGTTGTATCGTCGGCTGTCGGTGCGCTGTTGGTCTTTAATACGCAGACGTGCGAGTCGTCGGGCTTCCTCTGCAATGCTGCAGGTAGGCAGCGACGTCAAGGTTGTCCTCGTTAGTTACGTGCGTCAGCATTGCGTCGAGCTTCGTCGTGGGCTCCCTGCCGTACACATGCTTAAACGGGGTCGCTCTGGTCGTCTCCAGGACTGCCGTGTTATACGCGAAGATCATGTACGGCAAGATGGCGTCCCAGGTCTTGTGTTCAGCGTCGATGTACATGGCGATCATGTCCGCGATTGTTTTATGCAGGCGCTCCGTAAGGCCATTGGTCTGGGGATGGTACGCAGTTGTTCGTCGATGGCTTGTATGACTGTATTCCAGGATGGCTTGAGTCAACTCTGCCGTAAACGCCGTTCCCCTGTCCGTGATGAGGACTTCTGGGGCGCCATGTCGCAAGAGAATTTGTTCGACAAAAAATTTGGCGACTTCTGCCGCGGTACCATTGGGTAGTGCTTATTCTTCGGCGTAACGGGTAAGGTAGTCAGTGGCCACGATGATAAACTTGTTACCCATAGACGAAGATGGAGAGGGGCAAAGGAGATCCATCCCAATTTGTTGAAAGGGCATGACTGGGGGCGGAATCGGGTTTAGTAGTCCTGCTGGTCTGATCGGCGGCGTCTTGCGTCGTTGGCACTCACGACACGTCTTCACGTAGTGGGCAACTTCGGCAGGCAGTCGCGGCCAGTAGTACTTCTCCTGGATTCGATGCAACGTGCGCGCAAATCCGAGGTGGCCTGCTGTGGGCTCATCGTGCAACGCCTGCAGAATTTCCTGCCGGAGCTTTTTAGGCACTACAAGAAGCTGCGCGGTATTGTTGGCTGCGAAGTTCTTCACTAGGAGGTCATTGCTTAACGTGAACGATGATAAATATCGCAAACAAACAAAGATTACGGAACTGATACGCGGTCCAGAATCAGAGTGATAAGTCTGAATGCCGGCGGCTGTTAAACAACAACAAATACAGTTTTGAAGTTTCGCGGCAATATATTTGTCATTGTCCATGACCAATATGCCGCCTCTTTTATCTGCCGGTTTGATGACCACATCTTTCCGTCTGCTAAGCGCCTTCAATGCGTCACGTTCCTTTTTGGAAAGGTTTTACTTCCCTGGTCTCTAGTCCTTATAAGCTCTGATTACGTCGTTCTGGACGGCACTAATGTACGGTACATGTGAGGACAGTTTTCCTCGGGGTTTTTTCCCCCTTTCCGCCCCTTTTTTTACCCCGCTTCTTTGATACCCTCCACATCCCACTTCTCGTAAAAACCTTCTTCATGCTTGGCGCTCGCACCTTTTAGCGAAAACCTCAAAGTATTTCAGCATTCTACTGTCCCACATATTTTTTTTTCTTTTCTTTCTTTGATGTTCATCTCTCGTCGCGAGTTGCTTACCGCTCTAAGCAGGCTCGAACTCTACTCGTAGATGTCACGTTCTTCTAACCAGCAATGTCCACCTGGTTGTCGCGTTTTTTTTTTTTCATCCTGTCGGGCCGCGGGTCGGAGCAAGGGTGGGGAGGGTAACAGACGCAGCAGAGAAAAAGAACAAATCTTCAAAAACAAGGCCTTGACCATTGATAGTTGACCACTTCTCCCAAAAACCACCTTCACGCTTGGCGCTACCATCTTTTAGTGAGAACGGAAAAAGATTTCTCACCATCTGCAGCAAACACGTTCCCCCACCTGTGATTTTTTTTCCCGAGGTTGTTCAGCGGCTGCCTGTATTGTATACAGATGACTCCCGGCAGCCGTTGCCTTGGGTGGATGAGCCTTTGGGACTAGCCTGCTCTCCGCACCTGTGTGTGTATGTGTGTGTTGTGCGTGCCCAGCTGGTTCACCTATATGTGCCCATATTATGTTTGTATCTCCTCTTGCCAACACTATAAGAAGACGAACAAGAATCATGTACCCTCAGTCTTGAGAAAGGCAGTGCTCCTGCCGAAACGTCGACTCCAAATAAACTTGGAAGCAGTATGAAGCATTTTTTCATAGATGTGGACGTCGTGTATAGACCCTATTCACTATCAGGTTTAGCAGGCGGCCGTTGTGGCAACCCTGTATTGAGGATACGCCATAGCATTGGGCTTTTCGAAACTCCTCCTCCTCCCTGCTCCCTCCCTGCGACCTCCCTGCTGCGCGCCGTTCATTTGTCGGACACATGAGACGCCGTTTGGAACGCTGTCCAACCAGAGCTCGGATTTCACCACCGCTGTACCCTGATTCGCCGTGGGCCCTCTCTCTCTTTCTTTCTCTCTCTTTGATCTTAGGTTGTTCGTGCCATGGTTGCCAGTAAAGCAGAAATGACGTCACGTATATAAGCTCTATAGGCAAGTGGCTATTTATGTCTGTAGAAAGGTTGCATCGAGTATTGAGTAGGCGAGTTACACTTTTCACCAATCAAAACATGCAATGCTGAAACGTTATCCGGATTTTCACTCATACTTCGCATTTTGCTTTGGTTCCTAGCGGTTTTAACTGTGAGCTCCTACATAAACAATCTTCCTAATAATAAGTGCTTGCTAGCTATTGTATGTTTTACCCTATCATACATCTGTATTTTCATATGCGTGTACATAAATACTTTGGTTAAAAACCCATTGCATGCTAGACTGTCTATATTCCTTTCTAGTGCAACAGTTCCTATGAAACTGACTCTACAAAGCATTGGCAAGTCTTAAACACCCTCTTAATTTTAGGAAACTGCTTAGACAGCTTTCCAGCAATCTCGAATCAGTGTGCAATCTGGCCACTCATTTTGGACTGTTGAAATACACATACAGTGCAAGCGTATCTACAAGAAATCATCTCGAGCTGCCTCATTTTGCTTTGCCTTGCATTATGCTTCCACTTGACAATATATAGCATAATCTATCACTCTAACTCTCTCCGGAAGGACCAGTTGTATTTTTTATTGTCGTATTTTTAGTTAGCCAGAGTGCTGTCATCGTGCTATAGTCAATGTTTGAAAATTGGTGTGTCATATTTTCGCCCCTGTATTTACAGGATTGTTTTTCGTTGCCTGTCTAGAACTATGGAAATTTAGAACCTTGTTTCAGACTCTATTGCTGTAATTTCTGACTACTAACTCGCACAGGTTTATGCAATTTTATCGGTCTCCCTGCCCCTTTCAGTTACGTCACCGGGTGTTGATGTAGTTGATATAAATACAGAAAAACGCTTAGCATAAGCACTCACATTTGGTTTCTGTTTCAGCGCCTGTATTTTGATGGAGTAAGGAGGAAGAATGGAAAAAAGTGTGACTCAGGTGTTTTAGCATGCTGTTGAAACGAGTTATACGGATCTTTGTTGGCAGTGTAATGTCTCTGCTCTTCGCTAGGCAGTCAAGGCTAGCCATGGCTTTCTTTCCCAGAAGCAGGCGTTTCCTAATTTCATGGCTGCAGTCTCCTTCCGGGGTAATCTTGGAGCTCAAGAAGAGAAAATCTGTCACAGATTCCACTTCTTGCCCCTTGATGCTCTAGGACTTGATAGGGCAAGACGCCATGATCTTTGTCTTTTTATTGTTCGGTTTAAGCCCAAACTTCTCACTCTCTTCTTTTACGCGCATCAGAAGTCTCTTGAGTTCCACTTCACTTTCTGCCATTAAAGTGGTATCGTCCGCATATCTGAGGTTGTTGATACGTTTTCCAGCATCTTCACTCCAGCTGAAGACTCGTACAGACCGGCCTTCCTCGTGATGCACTCAGCATATAGGTTAAATTGGCAGGGCGACAGTATGCAGCCTTGTCTCACTCCTTTCTTAATCGGAAACCAATCAGTAAGACCATGCCCAGTTCTGACTGTGGCCTCTTGCCCTTCATACAGGTTCCTGAGGAGACAGATGAGGTGAATTGGAACTCCCATCTCTTGGAGAACTTGCCACAATCTGCTGTGATCTACGCAGTCAAACGCTTTCGCATAATCAATAAAGCAGAAGTAGGTGGGTTTCTGGAAATCTCTTGCTTTTTCCACTTTTCTGCGAAGGTTCCTAGTTCCTCTGCCCTTGTGACACCCAGCTTGCACGTCCGGGAGCTCCCGATCCACATACTGCTGCAGCCTACCTTGCAGGATTTTCAACATCACCTTGCTAGCATGCGAAATAAGCGCGATCGTGCGGTAGTTGGAACAATCTTTGGCACTTCCTATTTTTGGGATGGGAATGTAAACTGACCTCCTCCAATCTTGTGGCCACTGCAGGGTTGTCCAAATTTGCTGCCATCATGAATACTTTAACAGCGTCGTCATGGTTAAGGTTTCGAAGCAACTCAGCTGGAATGCCATCAATGCCGCTAGCTTTGTTCTTAGCAAGGCTGGCTAAGGCCCATTCTACTTCACTATTCAGGATGCCCGGCTCGACTGTGCGGACTGTTGCTTACGCTGTGATGCCGACGTTGAGCCATTTATCGGAGTCCGGTAGTGTATATAGATGGTATACCGTCAACCTGACGAGACTGAGGCCTAGTTGAACTTGGGTCCAGTCTTTCACGGCTTGGACTGACTGAGATTGCTTTTGCCGCTTGTATTCACAGATTTCCCGCTTCGCGCCTAAGTTCAGCTCCATTCGTTTGCGCTTAACTCCAACTATGCCAAAAGTCAGACTAAAGTCGAGAGTTACAGGCTCCTGCTTCTTTACACTCATTTTCCCTAGTTAAACTTCTTGATTTTCCATTCTTCTGATTCTCTTTCTTGCTTTGTACTGTTTTTGTATGGAAGCGAGGGAGTCTAGTTGGCAGGCTACTATACAGAGGGCTATCAAACAGCCCTTTCCTGTGCCGTTTGTATGTGTTCCTATGAAACAAACACTGTAAGCTGAAGTACAGTTTAAAACGACGGCTAGCCGACTACGAAGAGCTCAATCCTTGTCAAGGCCGCATCGTTGACTCAAGGCGAAGCCGACATGCGGATCGCTGTGGTGCAAAATGTGGTAGTTCGGCAGCGCAACAGTGACGAAAACCAGGAGCATGAGAAGGACAGGCGTCCAGGACGGGACGCCCGGTCCTGTTTGCGTGGTCGTAGCGTTTCTTTTGTCGCTCTACTTCCTTAGTGTGTCTTTACCCTGACCGAAACGGCTTCATAGAACATGCTTTGTGTTCTGGGCTAGAAAAACTTCAGTTCCCACCCCCAATTTCGGCGCTTGTCTATCTTCTTATTGTTTCTTTCTTACGTTTTTACCGGCTTCTCTTCTGTTCACGTTCAGCAGAATTTATTGCAACCACATGTTGCTGTTTTCCCGACTGCGGCCACTGGTTGCGGCGCTGCCGCTGCACCCATAAATCTCCCGGTTGCCTCATTTTGGGGTCTTTCTCAGTCAGCTGACCTTCGGTTTGCTGTGTACAATCCCTGTCAACCATACAACCTTTCTCCTCCTCTTCCCTTCCTTTCCGCTCTTGCCCCCCCCCCCCCCCGTCCCCCTTCCCTCCTAAAACGACGACACGCCCGATTTGGTTCTTTCCAACTCCACAGGACTCGTTCAGGCATCCTACCGTATCGGCTGTCGCATTGGTTCCCGACATGCGCACCCTTCATAAACTTGCGTTCAGACTCCCCTGCTTTTTTCAAACAATGTCCATATTAACGAGACAAAAATACATGGGCCGAATAGGCTGTGTGCATTCATCCCATCTACATTGTTCAGAGAGCGAGTTTCTATATTAACGTGACATAAAAACTTTGAAAAATCTTCGGCCCCAGAAAAATTGTCCATTATTCGGGTCCTCCATATAAACGGATGTCATATTAATGGGGCACAAGTTTTCTATAACAGCCACTTATGAAATGACTTGTGAAGACTAAATCCCCAACAAAACAAAAAAAAAGAGGAAAAGACAGGAAAACACCAATTAATCATAAAACTAAGCCAACGCCGAATAAACCTTCAGAAAATTTCTAAGAGGAATGCTGTTTATGTTATGAGGTCCAAACCTGCCACTCCGGGGGGTTAGTTTATAATTCTGTGATCCCGTGGCGTACTGCAAGAATTGGCGAAATTGCTTCTTTGAACACCACGCTTACATTAAAAAATTACAACTGTCGGAACTGCTAGGAAAAAGGGTTTCATTTCATTTCATTTCATTTTATTACCCTCAAGCGCATACGCATTACAGAGGGGAGTGGTACATCATATATGATAGAAAGCATAGAACACTAAATGAACAAAACATAACAAAGGCTAAACGAACAAGGGAATACAGAACAACGAAAACAATCTTACAATAAAGAAAGTTATACAAGCGGAATAAATTGAAAACAATCATAAGCGGTGAGAGAACAGCATTATACAGCGAAAAGAACAGCAGCACTGGGAGCAAACAAGCATGAAAAACTAAAAACGGAAATAAGATAATAGTCAGGGGGGAAAAAAGTGTCACGGATCAGCTTCAAGATATTGCATCAGTGATGAGTGAAATGAATCGTGATCTTGGATTAATGCGATATCGGGCGGAAGGCGATTCCACTCTACTGACGTACGAGGTAGAAAGGAATGAAAAAGGGCATTAGTATTGCAAGTTATGACATTTACTTTGTAAGCATGATCAACGCGGGAGGAGCGATACGATGGCTGCGAAATGAAAGTATGCCTCAATTCGTTATGATGATAAATTTTGTGAAAAAGGCTAAGACGTGAAATTTTCCTTCTAAGCTCGAGAGATGGCAAAGATAACGTTAGTTTCATTGAAGTTATGCTGCTAGTGCGACTGTAATTGGAAAGAATGAAACGCGCTGAATTATTTTGAACCATCTCAAGTGAGGATTTCAAGTTCGTGAAACCGGGATCCCAGATTGCAGAAGCATATTCAATCTTTGAACGTACCAATGCTTTGTACATAGTCATTTTAGTCGAAACAGGTGCCTTCGAAAAGTTACGGCGCAAATACCCAAGCATGCGGTTACTGTTGTTAATAATGTAATCAATATGTTGCTTCCAGCTGAGGTCATTAGTAATATGCACACCCAAATATTTGTACGAAGTTACAGTATCTAAAGGAGTGTTATTCAATACATAGCAAGCAGGGGGGAAATTACTGCGCGACACTCGCATAGCTTTACATTTTTTAACATTTAGGTCCATACACCATGTGCTGCACCATTTAGTTATATTATTGAGGTCAGATTGTATAGCAGAAACATCGGCGGGTTCAGCAATCTCGCGATAAATAACACAGTCATCGGCAAATAAGTGAATAGGGGAAGTCACACAGTTAGGAAGGTCATTAATATAAACTAAAAAAAGAAGAGGGCCCAAAACGGACCCTTGTGGTACACCTGACGTAAGAGGTGTTGACGGTGAATTATTATTGTTACCAAAGACATGCTGTGATCGACCGATGAGGAAAACTTCGACCCAGGTAAGAAGATGTCTGTCAATATTAAGACACTTGAGTTTAAGTAGTAAAAGATGATGGTTTATTTTGTCAAAGGCCTTAGAAAAATCCAAGAAGATACAATCAGCCAAGGAACGGTTGTCAATAAGGGTTAGCATGGAGTTTGTGAAACAAAGTAGCTGTGTCTCGCATGAGTGATTTCCTGAAGCCATGTTGCGCTGGATTGAAAAAAAGGTTCGAGTCAAGAAAACTAGCTAGGTGTGAGCAAATGACATGTTCAAGAATTTTACATGGTATGGTAGTAAGAGATATGGGGCGATAATTAAGGGGAGATTGCTTGTTACCGGATTTATGAAGTGGAATCACCTTCGCCTGCTTCCAATGTACAGGAATAGCGCCAGTATCTAAAGATTGTTGAAATAATTTTGCCAAAAGGACAGAGGAGTACATGTTTGTTTCTTTAAGGAATCTTGCATTTATATTGTCAACACCTGAGGAACATGAAGGTTTTAGTGTTTCAATTAGCTTTGCAATCCCGTCGGCATCTATTGATATTGGATGCGTAATCGTATAGCCCTAAAACGAATGTGTAGGCAATTGAAGATTAGTTGCAGATGAAAAGTTCAGTGTGAACATATTGTTTAAAATCGATGCGCACTCCTTGCTAGGCACAGGTAAGTCGTTCTGGTCAAGTAAAGAAATCTCTGAGTTGCTCTGGGAGTTAGTTACGATGTTCCAAAATTTGCTAGGGTTATTAGTGAGCAAGGATGGTAGAGTGTATTTCAAAAAAGTAGATTTTGCAGAAGCGACAGCTTGAGAGTAGGTGTGAGATGCATTAGTGTATGCTTGACAGCGTGACGCAGTCTGCTGCAGTTTTGCTGCCCGAAATAAGCGTTTTTTTTCTGTTCGACAGTCGATTTAAGTACGGATTTTACCATGGCGAATGTCTATGTACTGTTAGTATTTTCTTGGGAATGTAAGCCTCACTTAGATATGAAATTTTATTGACGAACAGGTCCCAGTTCTCTTGGACAGAACGATGTTCAAAACCACTAAGATAGTTGTCAAGGAAGAGCGAAAGTTCTCTATTTATCTCTTCAAAGTTTGCCTTTTTGTAATCAAATATAATCTTGCGTTTTTTCGTAGCTGAAGACGCGGTAAAGTTTAGGTCGAAATGAAGTAAAGAATGATCACTGAGTCCCGGCATGAAAATTATTGGGCCTATCATATCAAGGTTAGTGGTGAGGATCAGGTCAAGAATGTTAGCAGAACTGCCGATAACACGCGTTGGGCCATCAACAACCTGATCAAAATTGAAAAGGGAGCACATATCGAGAAAAGCTTGACAATTCGAAGAATATGGTGTGCAGGTAGGCGGTGTCGATGTCCAGTTTATTGATGGATAATTGAAATCGCCTAGAAGAAATACCGGGGATGCTGGATAACGAAGGACGACGGTGTTAACCGCGTCATGCAATTCATTCACGAATGTGATGTCTGCATTAGGTGGACGATAACAGACGCCAATGATGTGTACTCTGTTGTTTAAAATGACGCCGCACCAGACAGATTCTATGTTGCATGAAACATTAATTCTGAACGATGATAGGTTTTTAGAAACTGCGAGCAGGGTTCCACCCCCTTGTCTTCCATCTCTGTCACAACGATAGACATTGAAAGGCTTGGTGTGAGTAAAAATTTCGCTGTCGCTTACACGAGCACTTAACCAAGTTTCAGTGAGCGCCACCAGGTCGGCATCGCACGAATTGATAGCTGCGATGATATCATCTCTTTTGCCTAAAATCCTCCGGATATTACTATAAAGGACTGATATAGGGCGCCGATGACCACTACCCCTGGCTAAGTGTTATGAAACATTACGCGTGGGACTTGAATTCGAAATGTCTCCCATCTCGCATGCGCGAGCAGCATTGGATGTAGAGGGTCGAGCGCGTGCAGATGAATCATCGGATGGGCTGCTACGAGAAGGAGAATGATAACGCAGCCGGGGCAGCTCAATGAAACTGTCTGTTCTAGGGTCATAAACATATTGCCTTTTATTTACAGTTAGTTTGTCGTAGCGAAGCCTAAAGGATGGTGAACCAGGCAAAGATTTTGCGAAAGCAGTTAACCTTTTGCGAGCGAGCCTAGTTGCTGCGCAGTAGTCTTCAGAAACTGAAATGTCATTTAATTGTTTTCAGCTCATCACGATGTGACATCACTTCTTCTTTCGCTTTAAAGTGCGAAAATTTTATTATCACTGGTCGGCATTTTTCTTGAACAAAAGGGCCACCAAGGCGGTGGGCTCGTTCTATTTTGTCTGGTTTAAATTCTGACCCAAAACTGGATGAAAAGCAAACTAATAACGTTTTTTTCTGTGTCATTCCACGTTTCATTGCTATCGGGTACGCCATAAAATATTAAATTATTTCTGCGAGATCTGTCTTCCAGATGATTGATGCGGGAAAGAAGCTCATTATTCTGTTGCGCCAAGTCATTAATGGTGCCGTTTGTTAACAGAAGTTCTCCTTCGAGACTACTAACCATGCTGACTTCTGTTTCAACAGAAGCGAGTCGAGTATCAATATTAGACAGCCGCTTTGCTAAACATTCCTGATTGGCTTTTACGTCATTCACAGCCTGCGTGAACATGGCTTGGACCTCCGCTGACGCCTCACAGGCGGTTTTAATAAAGGACAACGCAGCCATGACTTCATTATGACGATGGGCGCACGACGTGTCGTCTTCATCAGCTACTTGGGTCTGCCGCTCTGTAGTTTGCTTGCGATTAGGCCCGGGGTTTAGCTCAACGTCACCCGAACATAGCAACAACATAAGCAACACCTCCTTGCAGTCACAACACACGTCATAGAGCACTTGTGGGCACGGAAGCAGCAGTAAAAACGATTTGATGTTTTCCTAGCATGTAGAGAACACGATTGACCAACCTGGATAACGTGAAGACGACGATCGTTAGCCATGTGCTCTATCATGCTGCTTCCATGCCCACTGACGTGTCGCGGCTGGCTGTTGGCTTTTAAGGCAGGCGTGGATGATGTTCCTGTTGATGCGGCTGAACCGATGAACAAGGATTCCGATCCAACGAAGGCAGCGCCTGGGTTCGAAGAAAGGTCGCACACCTGAACACGGCATGGCTGCAGGCAGGTAGCGACGTACGGGTCCGGTGCACTTCTGGCCAGGCATGGTAGAAGCCAAGCCAAAACCTGGATAACGTGAAGACGACGATCGTTAGCCATGTGCTCTATCGTGCTGCTTCCATGCCAAACGTGAACCGCTTTGCTTCCGCGAACATCGGCTCGTCCGTCAAATTTCGCCGGAGCAAAATGTCCAACTCGCAACCACCTAAAAAAAAAAACACGTACACACGATATAAATACGTGTACGTCCGAACCGAATACTGGATGCCATTTCGCCAACAATTCTGAGACGAGCTTCTTTCTGGTATTCACTTGTTTTCCTTCGACGACTGAACTAATCAATTGAACGGTGGTGTCTCCGAAGCAGCTTCCCCGCATGCACCTTAGGTGAATGTAGAGAAACCGTTTCCCCGTTAGTGTCGTATAGTTACAGCACATAAACGTAAAATAAAGACAAGGAAAACAGAAAGGAGACGAGCAAGCAGCCCGGAGGGACCGCGCCCCCCGCTGTGCACGCGCTCCTCCCTTCACCCTCCGTCTGTAGGCATCTGGTTTTGCTCATGCGGTGAGTGCCGAACTGTCACCAATACACACCAAAAGGTAGTGGCGTATGTGTGCCAGCTCCGCATTCAGAGAGTAGATCGCGCTTTCCAATACTTGCAAAAGAAAAAGAAAAAACTAAATGACCGCAAGGGTATGTGGAAAGGAGGGTTGTGCTATGCGCCTCTGAAAAGATGCCAAAGAAAGAGCCTAATGTGAGGGAAGAAGCCTGTTCTCTTTTCGGCAGTGTACGAACTTAATTGACATACAAGAAAAAATATATATAAATAAATACCATGTTGCCGAAAGTAATAACCAATATCGCACAATAAAAACAGGAGAGAACTGCTCTTCCCAGAGCGTATGAAAGGTTTGAGACATCGACTTAATACTGCATTCCTCAGTGCTAGCATGTAATTGGCTTCATATCACGTACATCTAAATTGATTTTTAAAGAAAAAAACAAATACCTGAAAGAATTATTCCGACATCTGGCCACAACAATTTTCACCCTATTGATTTGTGCGTCTCGAGCAGACTGGAGCACAAAACAGGCATGTTCACTTCGCCACACCAATTCGTCCGTCTAGACACCAAAATGTCGAGCCGGAAACCATCTCAATACTTTTTAGCTCATAAAAACATGTAGGAGTACGCTTTTCAAATTTCGTTTTCTGCGCCTGAATAAGTTAAGAATCCCTTAGTCTCCTCCTTCCTCCTGCATTGCTTGATTTCACTAGAATTTGAGAGAGAAATAAAGGGCCCTAGCGGAGCGAAATCATTTTTTTTTTTTCATTGCGCTGTACTGCATACAGGCCCCATATATTTTTTGTCTCTTCTATCTCAGCATATGGTTAACATGCGCAGGCTTTTTCCTGTTTACCAGTTGCGTCTTATAAGCTGTGCCATCCATTTCATCCTGTTGCATGTTTTACCGCTACACTAGCACCATCACCTTTAAATCTGTTAGAAGAAACAAGCAGCACAAGACCAAAGAGAGGTTGTTCGTGAGAATACAAGAATATAAATTTACAGGACAGGAATATAAAACGATAACGTACAATTCGAAAGGGAGGACTTCGATAAAATGCACAGATGGTAGTGTGCCGGTTTTTCTGATTTGTTCATGTTTTTTTTTATCTGTCAGTATCACGTCATCTAACAATTTCGCTGCACCATTTCCTGTTAAGTTTCCGTGCAATGTACAGCGGGGTCCTTTATCGAATTTAAGGCAGCAGCCGTGACGTTATCGCCTGGAAACGGGAATGCACAAGACACAGTTCTGGTCCGCGCCGTCTGCGCAAAGATAATTTGCTTCACTTTTTAGTTTGCTGGTTTCCTTGCGGCATCGGACAAAAGCACCGCTGGTCAACGTGAGTTATGTCTTTCCGCTCTCCTGGGTGTTTGAGCCTGCGGCGAGCATCGGCAGAAACAAGTCAGAGGAAACGGGGGTGGCAGGCGGGGGGCATGAGGAGTTCGTGAAGTAAAAAAAAAATCTCCTTCCTAGTAGACCAGAGGGAAGTGTACTCGGGCTTCGGACATTACGGTGGAATGCCGAAAGCTGGGCAGGGGCTGCGGCATTCGGTCGTCCGATTGGGGGGTAACCAAACACCGAGAGTCGGCGGGCACACCGCGGCAGTATGCTCGAGCTCCGCGTCAAAAGGGGCGCTCTTCGAAGACAGCCGCGGCAACAGCCAAAAGCCAGGACCTCACTATTTCGACGTCACACAATGACGACCTCACTCAACCTCAAACTCACGCGTGAGTTTGAGGTTCAATTTGGTGACCTCACACAAAAAATTTCTAGCTGTCACCGACCTCACCTCGACCTCACCTCAACCTCACCTCACTCCGTGAGGTTGAGGTCATTTTGAGGTTCAGGTCCATCTCATGAGGCCGAAACCTCAAGAGGTTGTCCACCTCTGCTTAGGAGACACCCTCAAAGATCCGGAAGACGGCGATGCGCATGTGACGCCTTTGTTGCCACTGCGCAGAAACTTTGCTCTCCAGTAGAATGCGACAGCGTAGTAGGTACATTAAGCTTAGGACTAAGTTTTTTTTTCATAGTTTCTAGCGACCCTATTATTCTACGACGCGCATCACCAAATGTGGCGGTAGAGACAGAAAAGAAGGGTGTACGACTGAAAACCGGCCGAGAAACTGGGGTAATCAACTTCAAAACAACTCCCTTCTCTTTCCTTCGCAGCATTCCCCGTCCTCGAGCAAAGTGGTTGCAGTCGGAGTGGTTGCCCGCGCCGACCATTAACGCGCGTTATAGGTGTTCACTCAACGACGGAATGGACAGGAGCGAGGACGGTTGTTGGTCACTTTGCTTACTGGCGCCAACCGATTTCCTTTCGGCTTCTGCGGTGGCTTATTCGCCCTTGCGGACTGCATGATTTCGATGGCCTTTTCTAGATTTAGGTGTATGCTGCAAGTGCCCCCCCCCCCCCATTTCTCTCCTCAAATATGTGTGCACAACACTAACCTTGGTTTAAGATACGTTGTTCCTATGCTATGCTCAGAAGGTTAAATAAAGATCAGGCTTCCGAGATAGCACAGCTTTTGCCACTTTGGTCGTGAAGGAGAGCTTTGGCTTTAAAAGAAAACAGTCCACGGCTCTCCTCCTCCTAAGCAGCAATATGTACTTAGCAAAACCCGGCACGTGAATTATGAAACAAAAATAAAAACGAAAAAAGCAGATGACTCAAATGCCTCGAACAGTGGCCAAATAATCCCGATCTTGGTAAATAGAAGCAGATATACGGAAAGTGGCGCACTCTGTATTTTTACGTCAGTTATATCGACCTATCATTGCGGATTTAGGGTTTGTTGGTATTTTTCAGGAAGTCCAATTTCCCAAGTGGAAGCGAGATTTTACAAGTACCAATAATAACAATCACTTCAGTGCGAGCTCATTCCAAGGAGACCGTAAAAACACAGGGAGCATTATTGTTGTAGCATTTTTATGACTTCGAATGAGTTCTAAGCAGGTGCTTTACATTTTCATGCTTAAAACAAAGAAGCAGAACTCTCCTGCTATTTTCACCTGACTTCAGTTCCGTTTATTACCTTAATTAATACATAGAGGCATTACATAAGGCGTAGGTTCTTATACAAACACTAGTGATCATGGTAATTAGTTACTGTGAACAATGGTCAGACAAAAGTTGCGAAAACGAAGATGGTCATTTTCGTGGATTTCGTGTAGCAATTTTAAGGAGGAGGCCGTTCCAGTCTATGGTGGTTCGAATGAAAAACGAAGCAGTAAATTCGGTCGTCCGGCGTGTGGGTTCGCAATGTGAAGTGGATGACTGGTTCGTTAAGATATGCCTGCTGCTGCTGTGATTAATGGGGCTTGATTAAGTGATGAAAAAAAAAAAAACGTGACACAATAAAATGCTGGAAATGCGATGTCGACATAAAAGTGTCGATACACCGGATTCTCTTTTTAGGGATCAAAACCTGATTTTCTATGAGCATGATGCATGAATCAATGTAACAGCGCAATCTTTAACCAATTATTTTTGACGAGATATGCTTGATTGGGCTCCAGATGGGTCGCATGCATTTTAAATTTTTGGCCTAACAAATGAAATATAAGCCAGTAGTTTTGAACACGGCGGTGCATTCCACAAATTCTCTGAGTTTTTGTTAGATGTTGATATAATGTTACTGACGTATGTCCTGACGTTACTGACGTATGATATAATGTTACTGACGTATGGCAGTGGCACGGCTGCTCCTTGCCACTGCCAGCAAGTCGACCAGCTGCTCGTCGCCCCTCAAAGCGTCCCTCCCGCTCCACTGGCGCTGTCGAAGACACAACCGGGGCCATAATTCTCACCAAACTCGGCGGGCCTGCACCACGTGTCGGCAGAAGAGGTTCCTGGAAGTCCAAAGGGAACAGCGATGGGCTGAACCGCGTCCATGCCACGGATAGAAGGTTTCAGGCCTGGGCATGTGTACGCGCTGGCGGCCTAACCAGACGCGGACGCCCGCCTGCCCTGAATTTCCAGCCTACGAGGCGGCTGCGGGCCAGCACCGGAGACGCAAGGAGGATTCCTCTGTTACCGACACCGCCGAACGTGCGCCGCCACTGCCAGGTTCTAAGGGCCCACGCAAGCGGGGGACCCCCTAAAGAAAAAGGAAAGAAAGGAAGGCCTGTAGAGAGGAACACGGCCAACCGTCATGAAAGGAGTAGCTTAAAAGACGCCGAACGAAACGGTCGTCAGTTGGAATTTCTGTAATGTTTCTTCCATGTAGCCATTAAATCAGTTTATGAAGTTTCACCGGAGTTTTATTCTGTGACCAAATTATGCCAACGCAGACACGACGACAACAACGATTACGACAACATGTGCGTCCCAAGACAAATCATGAATAGGGTTACACGTAAGCATTTACAAGAATCTACCTGTTCAAGCGGGGGGTTAACAGTTGCGTAAGAAAAGAAATAGGGAGCGCGATGGTGCGAGAAGGACAGGCAAGTGAATTTGCTGGTGATTACGGTCATTAGGGTAATATTGCACCATTCTGAATCGTTCTTAAACAAGTTCTAGAGAGCAGAATGGTGCGATGCGTTATAGATAGTGCGGTGACACAGTCGTCCGCAAATATGCGTATATTAGAGGAGACATATTAAAGTGAATCATTAAAATATATGAAAATAACAGGAAGCCAAGAGCAGATACTTGCAGCATACCGGAAGTTACTGGGAGGGGGCTACACAAATTATTGTTGACCGAAACCATTTGCGTACGAATATACAAAAATTCCCGTATCCACATCAGAACATTAGGATCCAGGTTTATTCGTTGAACTTTTAGTTGTAAGCGGTAGTTAGGCACTTTATCAAATGCTTTCTCTAAATCCAAAATAGATAGCACCGATTCGCACATCGATGACCAGGTTAAGACGCAAGTCATGAAGAAAATAGTTAATTGGGTTTCACAGGAGAAAGCTATGCGAAACCTATGCTGCGACGGGTTAAAATAGTTGTTACCATCTAAGAAAAAAATAATTTGACAGTAGACGACGTGTATTATGATTCTGCATGACACGCTTGTTAGCGAGATAGTTCGCTAATTTAATGTAGAGCTTCTGTTGTCTTTCTTGTAGATTTGAATGACCTATGCCACTTACCAATCATCCGGAAAGGTAGTGAAGAAAGTGACTGAGAACAGTAATGACAGGCAATAAGCAGACGTGTGTCTTGTGTTTCTTGGAATTTTATAGTTCATACCTTCATGCCACACGATGATGATAGTGCAGTCTTCAGAGTTATGGATGAAATTCCGTCTTCATAAACTGCGATGCTTAGTATGACACCTTTCATAATGCAAAAAGAAAAAAGAAAAAGAAAGGGCCTTTTGATTTCATTCGAGAATACTGAGGAAAATGCGGAATTAAATGTGCCAGCACATTCAACGCTTGTGTCATTGGTGAGGGTAAGTGCGTATTTTGGGTTAGAGTGTATTACTTGCCAAAACAGTTTTGGGTTAGTACGCAACAAATTTGGAAGTGTAGTATTATAAAAAGGACGTTTTACGCTGCGAATGACAGTCAAATATTCATCTTGAACTACCTAATATTTAGTTTTGCTATCAAATTGTGTTGCCGCTATCTTCCCAATAGAGGCGCTTATTTTTCGAATTTTTTTTAAAGAATCAGTAAAGCATGCTTTTTGGTTACTTGTACGAATGTTGACGGTTGGTATATGTTTATCAGGTGAATCATTTATTTATTTTTCAAGATTGCCCAGTTATCATGTGTCGATTGAATGTCATATGTAGCTTGTTATGCAGGAAATTAGGTCTTAAGTTCTTGATTTATCGCCCCTTAATGACTATTTTCTTAAAGTGTTACAGTCTTCTTCAAGGTCATATTTGGTATTACAAGAAAAAAGAAGGCGGCTGGAATGACATTTTGGTCTATAATTCTCTGAAGGTAAGTAATGAATGAGACGGCATCGGGTTTACTAGCCAAAATAAAGTCAAGAATGATTTTAGATTGCGATAAGGTGCGCGTTGGTTCTGAAAGCATATGTGATAAATTACCGTTGAAATGTATTACAATAAAGTTGCCTTTTGCGGAACCTACTATTGATGCAGGTGGAAGATTACGAAATTCTATGTTTGGGAAGTTAAAATCCCCGAAAAGGAGGATAGAGGCACTTGGGGTAGCTTGCTGTGGGTTAGATTAGGTTGTTATTTTGCTCGTTAGAAAAGTCATGGGTGGAATGGGGACGCCTGTAGCAGACTCCCAGTAACAGTGCTATTGGTTATGAATGACACAGTAACTTAATTATTCCGGTCTTAGATTAGCCGTTGTGGGGCTCCGCAGCCTCTTTAGGTGTTTTAAACCGCGCGCGCGTTTTCCTGTTTGTGTTGTGTTTGCGCGAGCAGCGCGAGTGCGCATGAGTGAGCAGATAATCTTGGGGGCGGGATGTTAGCGGCGAAAGACGCGGGCAGATACGCGCGTCGAAGCAAGGCGCGAGGCCTTTTTTCGCCCCGGCGGGGCAAGCAGCGAGCGACATGGGCCAGCGGGGTGTGCAGGGACTACGGAAAGCAGACCGGCGTCACGAAGGTGGAAGGAGTGCCTGCAGAAACAGCCTGGGCGTATTCGCGTGAGTTGCTGTAACGCGAGGAGCAATGCTTCTTGTTCCGCCGTGAGCGCTTTGGCCTTATTGCTCGCCCTATTCGCTCCGCAGTGTGTTTTGTCTCGCCGCGGTAAAGCCCTGACATATTTCCCGCTTTTCTTCGCTGTTCTATTGTCGCGCGCATGAACAGCATGTTCTCAGCGCAGTAGCGCCTGATGTTGTTTCCTTTCTTTTTAATGCATTTTCGTTTATCCGGATTAAAGCGGGGTTATTAAGAGACTGGATTTGTCACTCTTCAGTCGAGACCATGGCTCGCGGACCGGCTTTTTGGAGGCGAGGCCTTCATCTGGCGCCCCATGTGGGGCCTGAACCCATGACCCTGAGGTTAAGTCTCATGCTCTACGGACAGAGCTAGCCGGACCCTCTGTCGCTCACTGTTAAGTCAAAGTCCCTTCACGTCTAAATGACGAGTGACGCCATAAAACGTCATTATTTCAGCTGTGAGAATCGGAGCGGTGACCTTGACAAACGATTTCTAGGGAAAGTCTGCTCTGAACAGCTGCCAACTAGCATATCCGTTATGCTGTCGGAGTGTAGCTCGCCCTGACAGAAGCGTCCATTCAGTTCGTGGTGAGATCCTCGATCATATTGATAAAGCCATACAACTGATTGAACGGATAAAGGAGGCCTTCTCGTTCACAGTATTTTGTTAGCCTCTACTCTTTGTTATCCTCATTACTTCATTTTTTTCTTGTACGATGTGCACCTAAACATCGAGCACATAAGGTGGATGGCATGAAATGGAACTCGCATACTGGGCTCGTGCCGTTCAGGCGCTCGTCAGCTCTGTGATCTGTGGTCCGTTGAGATTCTCCTACTCATTCCGCCTGATTTTATCCTTGGAAACGCCAAAGACATTGATGCTGGTGATTACGACGAAGCTGCTCATTTCGTGGTGCCGGTTTTATGTAAACCACGATTTACAGGGAGGCTTAGAGCGAGAGAGACAAGGATAAGAGAGTGACACAGGACGGTCGCTCGTCTGCTCGCGCTAAACCTCCCTGTAAATCATGGCCTGCCAACTGTACCAAAACTCAGCTTTGCTTAAACTATGTGAACCGTACTTGCGCGGGCAGAGGAGACTTATCGGGAGATATAGGACAGTGGTCGTACAACCAGAAAGTTCGGTAAAAAATCAGGAGTCTCCCGGGGACGTCAGCAGAGTTGGCAGGCATGCGGAAGAGCCTTGCAACTTGGCCAAGTTGATGCCTGCGGTGGGCTTGTGATCCACGAGCTCATGGCTTTCCTCTGCATCGGCGATTCTGCAGAACGTGGCAATTCTCTGCCCCAGGCACTCTGCGGCCTCCGCAGAACAAGCTCGCGAGACCGTAGGCAGACGGTAGCATAACGTGACTCAATCATTCTTCCCTGGTCCAGCACCTGTTCGGCCTTCGTCCTCGCTCAACATTTTTAACGCACGACGCGCCAACGCCAGGTCGTTGCGAAGAATAGCCCTATATTTATTGTAATCGGCCATTACAGGAGTTCAATGCAAATGCTAACACTTGAATTGGTTATGAGCGATACAGTAACTAAATTATTCCGATCTTAAATTAGACGTTTACAACAAAACATAAAATTTGCTGACGATCTGCTATGAGAACACCACCGCTCTTTGATAATTCACGGTCACTTGGGTGAACTTTGATGTCAGGCAAGTTGCGCCAGAACTTTGATATCACTAACGTCATATTGTAGCCAGTTTTCTGTTAGAATAAGCAAGTTGCCTTGTGTTGATGCGATGATGTTAGAAACGAGCCTAATCTCCTCTGAAGATAACTGCGTACGTTAGTGAAGATTGCGGGAAACGAAAGATCCCTTCTGGGAGTTAGTGTACTCTGTCTCTATTTATGGGATGCGGTGACTGCTACTCGATTTCTGTTAGTTATACACATCGTCTAAAGCTTACCATTTAGGGCCAATGCGATCTGAATTTGAGTCCGGACTTAATCAAGACTCAGATCATGATCTGAGCGTGAATGAGCCCGAGAGAGTCGATACATGTGTGCGTCCGCCGACCTGTGGGTGATTATAAAATGGTCTGAGCCTTGCGCCTGGAACCGCAGTGAGTCTGGTTAAACTAATACAGGGGGGCGCCACTCGCGAATAAAAAAGATAAAAATGCCGAATAAAAAAAAAACACGAACAGGATGGCAGCAACGCGAGCACGAAAACGCAGAATTATTCCCTCCTGAACAAAAATCCAAACGGGTTGTTTGTTACTTAGAAATATTTTATCGCGCCTTTCAAATAAGAAAACTCAACTGCACTATATCTCAGATTTCACCACTTATGATCTAGTCATCCGAAACGGGTGTCGTGCTGTGCGCAGTTCATTTTGGTCATTTTGCATTTGACGCTGACTCTAGTCACTGTGAGCGAAAACGCGATCAATTTATAGCTCTTGCTCATGTATTAAAATCGAAATGCCTGCAAATTGTACTCAACCCCATCCCGTCTTTGTGCATATGCGTGTTGAATTGTATTGTTGATCGCAGCGTCAGTACAGCTCCTTAGTCGGCGGTCATTTTGAGTAGATTCCTTGAGCAGTCAGAGTACTTTTCGTGTTCCTGCATACGATATCGTGTGCTAAACAATGACAATTTTTCTAAGTATCTGTAAGATGCTTGGATATCGCGTCTTCAATTTCTTAAATTTCAGTACACAGGGAAGCGTGCGACCCCCGAGTACGGATCATTTGTTCGTGCTGCCCAGAAGCTTGTCACCTGTTTCGGGATCTTTTCAGCACATGGCCGCTGTTCGCCGCCTTATTGTTTGATTGGTTCTCAGAATGGTCATGTGTTTCAATCTTGTGGCGCAAAATTTTGAGCTGTCAAAATGGCTTCTTGCAGTGCCGTCAAAATAACGTTAAGTGTCAGACACATCTTTAGCAGAGCTATTCACGCCGACTGAATAGTAGATATCAGTAACTGCGGACGGAAAAAAAAAATAAAACTGGTATAGATGATTGGGAGGAAAACACTTATGCTTGTATTACGGATGAGATAAAAGGTACTATTCCTGTAATCTGACTGGTTCACGTTGTGCAGCGAGAAATACGTCATGCATACACATCAGACTGTTATGACAAAATGAAGTTTCATGACATAAACAATGTGCTGTCATTGACGAAAATGGCAGAAGTTGGGCGCCACGTTAGGCGAGTGCATAAAGCGGCGAATTTGATGTGGAGTACAGGAGGCTGTCAACTCACCGCAGTTTCGTACAAAATTACTCTGGGTGGTGATGTAAGCTGAGACATCTTGCTGTAATTACAGAAAGTACTGAAACGACGCCATAAGAGTAGTTTTCAGCCGCGCAACCTTTTGAAGGATGAAAATGGAAGCGCAAATTTACAGCCGCACGAGGGCACTATCTGT
Organism: Amblyomma maculatum; assembly: GCF_055883805.1. Taxonomy (NCBI): domain Eukaryota; kingdom Metazoa; phylum Arthropoda; class Arachnida; order Ixodida; family Ixodidae; genus Amblyomma; species Amblyomma maculatum. Next base: position 151,549,237 of record NC_139353.1, on the reverse strand, counting down.
CTTCCCGTCGCAAACGCTTTGCTCTCGCAGAGAAACCATTGATCCGTGAGGTTGCCAAGCGAAGCAATGGCGGTCTGCTAACTCAAGCGGCTTATCTGCGCGAGATGAGGCATTTCAGAGAGCACTGCGACGCTTTCGAATTATCTGTCTGGACAGTTCGTAAGTGCGACCACCCGAGGAGTCATATGGTGCTGTGACTGGCTCGGCGGCACCGTTAGACGCACGATGCTGAACTTCGTACAGTCGAGCGCGATTTGAAGGTTATCGCGCGAGCGTCGACCAGCCTTGCACTCCAGGCACCTGGCGGCCGGGTTTGGAACAGGAAAAATCATGATTTCGCACTCTTCTCTCCCTCGTTCGCTGTTCCATGCAACAACCATCACCCCCGCGACATACTCACCGCCCTTTCGCTTTGTTCTAAGCTTTCCATTTGTTGCGATAAAGTGTCCAATTTCAGATAATACCGAAGAATACGTCGCGCTCATAACTATAACTGCCTGTTCGTAGAACCAAACGAAAAAAATGAAAGTGATGTCCCAGCAGGGAGTGACGGCTAACAAAGGAACAGCAAAAAGAGTGAGGGAAGCTGGCTTGATACCTCCCTCGCCTCGGCAGAGAATTCTGGGCCATGGCGCTGTTCATGTACCCGGTCGGCGCTCGCGCGATAACCTTCAAATCGCGCTCGACTGTACTTTTCTTTGCACAGGCGCTACTGGAATGCAGTGGATCGGGCTGTGGCGACTTCCATGTGTCCCCGGGCCATCTGTCTTTTGTGACGTCGGTGACGCGACATCGGCAACCAAGTTTGCATACGGGAGTGTTTGGGTCGCTTATATCGGTGCACTCAGATGGAAACCGCATGGAAGGACTATCGCCGTTACCTCGTTTGGACACATCGTTTGGCGCAGCGGCAACATCCGAGACTTCGTGGGAACGGCCTAAAAAGACTGGACGGACAGCAGATCTCTTCAGTGGGCTCGGCGGCACCGTTAGACGCATGACGCTGAACTTCGTACTTTTCTTTGCACAGGTTAGTAACAAATGGTCATTCACAAGTTGCCTTAGAAGCGATTGTGCCTGCCTTGTCGTGCTGCCGATCCCCCAGTGTATTTTTTGTTGCTGCCATGAGTAATCGCGAGTGCTTTGCATGCTGTTGAAGCTAAGTGGCGATGTGGAGGAGAACCCTGTGCCTGATGAACAGAAACTGGATCAAATTCTGAGCACTGTCACGGAAATTAAGGCTACCCAAACTGCTTTGCAAGGTGGATTTGAGGGTGTTCAGTTCAGGCTCTCTGAAATAGAAGACACATTAGCGTCGCTAAAGCTATGTAATGAAAAAGTGCAGAAATGTGAGGAATCTGTAGTGGTGATGCATAAGGAATTGTTCCAAATCACTAAAAGATTGGATGCCCTGGAAAATAGAAGCCGTAGCAATAATATTGTGACCTTTGGATTGAAAGAGGAAAATAACGAGAGTGCCTCCGAGCTTCAAAAAAAAGTAGAAAACAATTTCTTGAGAAGCAAATTGGAAGTCCAGGTCAGATCCATAAAACGCATCCATCGTGTTGGCAGGAAAGATGCTGGCAATGAACGCCCTGTCATCTTGCGCTTTTATGATTTCACTGAAAAGGTTAAGGTTTTTCAAAGTTGCCATAAGCTAAAGAACAGTGGAATATCAATATCTGAGAATTTCTCGGTTCCTGTGTGCGAAATACGCAAAAAATTATGGCAGTCTTTAAATTGAATCGCGACAATGGGGATAAAGTAAGTTTAGTTTTTGACAAGCTCAAAATAAACAATAATATGTACGCATGGGATCCCACAGAGGATAAAAGGGTACCAGTGAGGCAAACGAAAAACACATTTTCGAAATCTCATGGTGGTCCCGCTGAATGACGTTTTCACAATAATCCATTAATCATTCTGGGTTTCAATGCTAGGAGCATTGTTAATAAGGATGATAAATTAAAAGAATTATTCCTGCTTTACAGTTCAGACGTAATAATAATTACAGAAACGTGGTTGCACTCTTCCATACATGACTCGGAAATCGTCCCTGATTCTTACACACTTCTTAGATCTGATAGGAACAGCCGTGGTGGTGTGGTTGCTATTGCCATTAAGCAGAACTTCTACTTCAAGGAAGAGGAAGGCATGGACGGCCATTAAAGTGTTTGGTGCATGATAACAACGGGTAATGATAAGCAGTAATCGGTGGTATTTTTAGGTGCCCGAACGCCACAGATGACTATCATTTGAAATGGCACGACTATTTGAATTCTAAAATGAAAGAACGGACTAAAATCATATTATCTGGAGATTTCAATTTACCCGGAATTGATTGGACCACCTTAACTCCTGGAAGAAAGGAAGTGATCAATTGCGAACTGCTTTTAAACATAATGTTCAGTTTTTTGTTTACAACAGCTGGTTACTATTGCCGACACGCATTCAGGGCTAGACTAGCTCAGTGCTCAATCTTGTTATTGTATCTAGCATGTGAACCCCGGAACTTGTCATTGCGGAAAGTATATCAGACGATAAGTTACTCGCATTAACATTTCCACAGATGGGACAGCAGAGCACCGCAGTCCACCTTGAGCAGACACGTATTGTAACGAAAGGTTATAGTCGGGCTTATGACGTGAGCATCATCGACTTTATATATTTAATTCGGATATTTATATTTTGGAAAACCGGTCAATTGTTTAAGACTTACGGCTAAAGCTCAAGGAAACGATAATATACTGGGAAGAAAAATTCATTCCATCCAAGACGAAAAGAAGACAACGTAAAACGCCATATATTACCCGCAATATTATTCACCTAAAGCGAAAACTCGTGAGAATTCGTAGAAGTAAAAAATCACTTGCGGAAATATGTGAAATCCCCCCTCCCCCCTGTTCATGAAATAAATTAAAGAGGCGAGAGTAAGGTTTTTTTCAAGCACAATGTCGAACTTTGTCTACACAACCACAGAAATGTTGGCGCTATTCATCAAAATCTGATGACGCGATCTCAAAAATATAAGTTGACGGATGTATCATAAATATCAGTGAGCGATTGCAAACTATTTAAATTCATACTTCCAATCTGTCTTCACACGTGCAACACCGGTGAATCCAACCCCTGCGCAGCACACTAGCCACATGCCCGAAGTGGTGATAACACAAACAGGCGTCCTTAACTTACTCTTGCAAATAGGTACGAAAAAGTGTCCTGGTCCTGATGGCATCTCAAACGTATTCATCAGACGCTATGCTGAGTAGACTGCTCCTTTTCTGTGCGCAAAATGTACCGAGTCACTTAAAACAGGTACTGTTCCACAAGATTGGCTCCATTCAAAGGTGAACCCTATTCACAAGGGCGGCAGCAAATTGCTGGGGAACGCATACCAACCTATATCATTAATCAGTTCTTGTTGCAAGGTAAGGGAGCATATAATTCATAATGCTATCGTAACATACTTAGAAGAAAACAACCTTCTATTCCCCAGACTACATGGCTTTCGAAATAAATTGTCAACAGCTGCTCAAGTGTTTGAAATCACACTGACCTGGCATCAATAATTATTTCTCGACTACAGGCTGATACAATCCTCATAAATTTCGCTAAAGCTTTCGATCGTGTTCACCATAAAAAATTTATTTTAAAACTAGAAACGATAGGTATTGATCTGAAAATAGTAGCATGGATAGAAGCCTATCTTTCCAACCGTAAACAGTTCGTCTCAATAAATGGTTTCCACTCAGATTACCTTGAAGTCCTATCGGGGGTCCCGCAGGGCTCCGTTCTTGGGCCCCTGCTGTTTCTCACATATGTAAATGATATCTATTTGTGTGCCGAACATGGAGTGACAATGCGACTTTCTGCAGAGGACTGCGTGATTTATACAGCCGTGAACAGCTCTGGTGACCAAATGAAACTTCAGTCTTCTTTAAAAAACATTTCTGACTGGTGTGCAGCCTGGGACATGCAAATTAACATATCGAAAACGGTGCATTTAAACACAACAAGAAAAAAATTCCTTTGTCTTACAACTACACATTATCTGGCTCCCCGATACCACACGTAGCCAAAGCAAAATACCTGGGGATCACACTAACCCAAGACCTTAAATGGCATGCACACATCGAGAACATATGTAGCAACGCATTCAAGCAGCTTGGTTTTCGTCGCAGCAGACTAGCAATGGCTCCATCGCACGTGAAGTTAACAGCCTATAAAACATTAGTACGACCTATCCTTGAGTATGCAAACATAATCTGGGATCCCCATCAAGCGTACCTGATCGAAAAGTTAGAAACAATTCAGTCGAAAGCACTACGATTCATATATTCGAAATACTCACGTCATGAAAGCGTAACAGCCATGCGCATCACTGCACAAATACAGATCTTGTTTTGTCGCCGGAAAACGACTGTAATGAAGTTCCTTTACAACATTTATCATGATAGATTAAACATACATAAGACTACCTGTTAACACCCCAGCGTCGATCCACCCGAGGTAGCCATAACTATTGCATAGACCATTCTTGGCGCGTTGCAACACGATTAAATACTCGTTTCTTCCTAAGGCTATCGAAATGTGGAAAGCGTTAGCAAGTGAAATTGTTAACATTACTAACCCTGACAGGCATCGATAGATCGCCAAGTACTGCCTTAAACTTCAGCTCAAACACTGCCATATTTGTCTAGCACTATGCATACACTTCAATGTCAACGAAATGGAGTCTTCCCACTATGGAAGAAGCAAGCAAATTTACTGGCAGCTTCTTTTTTAATAAAGTAATGTACGCGCCATGTATATGGAACATGTTTGCTTGCCACTTATGATGTATTTCACGTAAGGTTTTGCAGATGTGTGCATACAGGCTCACCCTTTGCTTATTATTCGGAAAACAAATATAATTACTCAAGAGCACGTTATGACACTACGCTGTATTCATGTGATGTTGTTAACTGACTTTTTATCTTGACTGCTTTTTAATCCAGCCAAAAAAGAATCTTTCTTTATTGCTTTGCATTTTAGCGTTTCGACACTAATGAACACGTGCACGCGGCGTCACCATAGCTTCATACCACGATTTCCAGTCATCTTTCGCTTTCATTCCCTTTTCTCATTTGATCCCCGTCTGTATGTGCAAATTGGCCCCCCTGGGCATTGACAAGTTAACCTTCCAGCTGTACTCCGTTCTTCTGTTTCTGTCTCTCTTTCTCAGAAATCTTTCGCGTTTCGCAGGAGCCCTTTCGCGCGCTAGCGCATGAAAATTTAACAGACTATGTATGCCTTCCACTAAATTGGTTGTGTGCGTGTGTGTAACTGGGTTACACTTGGTTATATTTTCATGCGCTGGTGCGCAAAAGGCTCTTGCGAACGCGAAAGATGTCTCTCTCACTGCGCTGCTTTCCGCGCTCCACACAACTCAAGTTAATACTTTAAGAACTTAGCGGGCTTGCTGACCTGATGGTAGCGGGTTTTAACACGGCTGTTCAAAAAGGTGGACAGAAAAGACAGTAGCTAAGACTAATTTTTGATATTCTGAGACTGGACATGGATCATGACGGGTGCGCGGGCGCCGCTTGGCCAGTGCTGGAGCCACATCGCAAATCTGTCGATTCCATTGTTTACGACGACGTTCTTAAACGTTTTAGTTCTTGCATTCAAATGCCGCTAATACGTGGATGTGAGAGGTCATCGGCGGTTACGAGGGGCAATGCCATTTTTCGCTCCTATTCTGTGCCAATCAACTGCGAATATTTCGTTGCCATTCTTTCTCTTCAGCTGTAACGTTCCTCGAGTCTCATAAACCCGTTCAGCCTCTCCGTGCGTAGCTGCTGTTGAATGTGCACTCGCCAGCAGGCTCCCGCAAACGCAATGCCACCTCACGACCGCGCTCTTGCTCGCGCCGGCCGTTCGCGCATGTATTGTTACTTTTGATAAAGAGGGTATGGCATATGTCATCATTTTGATTTCAATCGCAAACTAGGCTTGCGACGGCGTTCTGAAGGGTAAAAGAAATAGGATGGCACCACCCGGAATACTGCAAATGGAACACATGTTTGATATAGAAGTTGTGAAATCTTCCACTACATGGAGGTTCATTAGTGATGCCGTACGCCATCGTTATGAACCCCGTCGCCTGTTGACAATCCCAACTGCATCTAGTACAACTACAGCAATGGCAGACGGATTTCGCATTATGGGGCTAGTAAGGCATTTGCGTTATTATGCCCATAGATTTCGTGTACACTATTTCAATAGACACGAGTATCGAGCTCAGTGACCGGAGGAACAAAGCGGATGCCGAAAAATAGTATCGTTTGGTTTACAAATACTTTTCTGTGGTTTGGTAAGCCCCAGGCCACAGAGAAAAGAGATATTAACTAGAGTTGCACTCAACACCTTCTAAATATCGGTGCTTCGTCGATAAACATGCATTCGAACATTCTTGGTGACTGACGTAGCCGAAGCTATCCACGGCCGGCGTTCAGATTCAGATAAAATAAATAAATTGGTTCACAGGAAGGGAAAGGCGCAGTAACTGTCACACTTGCTCTGTGGACACCCGAACCGCGCCGTAAGGGAAGGGAGGGAGGTGGGAATGAAAGTGGAAAGAGAGAAAGAGGAGCCGTAGTGGAGGGCTACGGAGTAATTTCGACCACCTGGGGATCTTTAACGTGCGCTGACATCGCACAGCACACGGACGCCACTTCGTTTCGCCTCCATCGAAACGCAGCCGCCGAGGCCGGGATTCGATCCCGGGAACTCCGGCACAGTAGTCGGGCGTCTTACCACTGCACCACCCCGGCGGGGCCAGATTCAGATGCAGTATATCGCTTTTGCTTCATTATCATGCAGTTAAACCATGCCGGTAATACTGCGTGAAAAGATAAGTGCGTATGATCCCACGAGACAGGTAGATCATACACCGATGCACATAACCCTGTCCATTTATGCGCATTAGTTTATGGCAACATGCACAGTCCAGGGTAATGGTCATTTCCGGGGTAAAAAAAATAAAACGCTGAATAGGAAAGCGTACAGTGTCAATCACACTTAGCGGGAAAATGCTTTCGCGTGATCATGCACCTGTGGAACGCCATTGCATTTAACTGGTCCGCGAATCAATGCTAAGCGACACGCGAGAAGATTTACAACGATGCGGTGCTTCATGTTGACGGCCACTCTGCATCAGTTTTCTACCCGTTTGGGTACAATAGCGCTTCTCACGCGTGCAGCCCGCGGGGCCGGGTTCCTGTTTAGTATGATTGACTCTCCCCATGCGCGAAAAGAGAAATCCCACTGCGCGGACACACTGACAAGATGCGTCGTTCCAAAGGCAGGGCTGGATTTTTCCCAATTACTGCCCTTGCGTCACCAGGGCACTCTATAGACTTTGTATAGATTCGATTGGCTGAAAGTGAACGCGCGTCACCTGCTGATCGGACGCGGCGCGCCAAAGAAAGCGAAACGTGCACACAATATTAAAGCATAACAATGGTTAGTCAGCCATAAATACAGTCAAAATAAAACGAAGGGTAAATGCTCCAAATGTCAAACAGCCACAGCAAAAAAAGAGGCCTTAGCGCACCATAAAGACATCCAGACGAATTACCATGAAGCAATGCCTGAATGTAACGCCATCAAACAAAAACAACATAAAATGCAAAAGCTTTCTCCCGAAAGCTCACCCTGCTTATGATTGTTCATCGCATCGGCCCATCTAGCCGTCTATTATTTATTAAATGAGGTTTTCAGCGTTTATTTGTAACGCTACTCCCACCTCTCAAAAAGGTAGTCATTGGGGATATGTTTACCCGGAAAGCAAAAATGTCAACGTTGAAAAAGATTAAAGAACGCTGGATATGTCGAAGAAACGCCTTCCGCATGTAGATGAAATTTCAGACTCGCCGTTTCTTAATTTTGTTCCATTCACTTCATTCCAGTGTGGCTTTCGTTTCAGTTTTAATTCGCTTTGTTCTTTATCTGTTAATCGTTAGTTTCTCCGCGCTTTCACTTATAATTTCGTTTCCTCTTGTATATTCACCTTTCCCTCCAGTTTCTTTTTTTCCGTCTTTCTTTGATTTTTTTTTGTCGGTACTATTTTTTTGCTTTCATATACAATTTGTGCCCTCCTCCAATGAGCGTCTTTTGTAATTTCTCCGTTTCTTCCTTTTACTTTCCTTCTTTTTTTTCTCTTCGTGCGAACCAGTTTTCGCTTGTGCGCTGGTTGCAGAATGTTCAGCTATGTGCGAGCTTAAATGATAATGCATTCTAAACATTTCGGTGTCGATGACTTCCAGAGGACTTGCCAATTAACAACACCGTTCTTTTTTCCTAACTGGAGTCTCTGGGAACCTTTGGCCGAACTTTAACATATTATTACTCAGTTGCCTTACTGATCATTTCGAAATAATAAGCTTGGCCGACATTTTATTGCACCCAGCATCCATTAACCAATGTATGCCCCAGGGTTCAATTTTAGGACGACTGTATTTTTTAGCATGCATCAAGAATTTTTCTGGTTATTTCACCAAATCTAACTGCATTTTATACGCTGATGACACTACATTATATACTAGTGACAGAAATATAAATGATCTAATCAAAACATTGAAGCTGAACTAAAACTTACAGCTGACTGGTTTCAGGTAACCAGATTGAAATCAATCCTTTAAAGAAAAGGAAATTTTACGATGTTTAATTCGCAATCATAAACAAGCGATTAATATTGCTCTACTTTATTTGGATAACCAAATTATACCACTTTCTGATTGCACTACATTTCTTAGTGTCCCACGAGACGAACATCTGAGATTTAGTATGCACTCGGAATCATTGTCAGAATGGGCTTTTTGTATTGGGGTGCTTCTTAGAACTCATCATTACTTTCAGCAACATATCCCCCGGGCACTTTTTTTAACATATTCACAATCAATTAACATACTGCATATCAACTTGGGGAACTGCATATCTTATTGATATATCAAGCTTTCATCATTTACAAAATAGTGCAGTTCGAATATTTAGCTTTCCTCAGTCCACTTCCCCCCCTCCCCCTATACCGGAATCTTATTATCCTTTCTTTGTTGAGTCTGCCTCGCCACAACAGTTCTGCTAATGGTGATATTGTAATTACTGCTCTTTTTTCATCTTTGTTCATAAACAGTAATCTGACCAAATTTTGCGGCAATTTGCTACTGCCCATAATTAACACTATCTATGACAAGCAAAACCTTCTGTTTTTAGCTATAACTATATGAAACTCACGGCCCTCATGCGTTAAAACAGATCAGTGTCCAGGTTTTTCAATAATAACGTCAAAGCAATAGCGGCTGTGACTCAGTGCTAAAGTACTGTATCTTCCTGTGCAGATCCTTGGATGCATCGTCAAGCTGGCTTCATGGAACAATACTCCAAGTGGCGTCATCTGCGCATGCTTCGCAGACGGGTCATCGACTTACGAGCAGCATGCTGAAACCTTCGTCAGTGCATCGCCCCTGTGTGCGATAGCTACGGCTTGCCGGGTGGATCAACGGCTTGGCTCCTGAGCGTTCCATGGAACTTTGGTGCTTGTGAGCGCACCGTCGACTTCGGGAGCAGCGCGACGTCACCAGCCAAGAGCTTAAAAGCGCCATACGAGATCTCGTTCTTCAGTGGACAAAGCAACAGCGGCTGTGACACAATGCTAAAGCACTGTCTCTTCATTGTGCAGGTATGTTATCTTGAGAATACTCGGTGCCTAAGATCAGACAATCGATCATTGCTGCTGTTTCTTTGCCCACAAGACGCAGTTGGTTTGTGTTCGAACGCCATGTATTATATCAGCCACCTATTGTTGAGTGGAGACGTGGAGCTCAATCCAGGACCTCCTTAATCTGACCCCCCAACGAAGCCCGGAAACTCATCAAAATGTAATGAGCCTATTACAGCACTTCTGTACTGTCCACGTGCTCTGCAAAGACCGCTCAACAATCGGCTGCTGTAACATGTCCAACTGAAACTGATAACATTGTGACCATGCATGCCGAAGTTGTTGAACGACGCAAGCATATGGCTGAGGACCGTGGCAATATTAAGCCATTCCAAGCATTCGTGAACTCACGTTTTGATACGCTTGAAACCCGCGTGGCTGCACTTGAAGCGTCACCATCTAGCTTAACAGTTAGCGCGTTCCGAAATTAAAACACTAACTAGAACTGTGGCTCGGTTGGTTGAAAAGAATGAGGACCATGATAACCGATCCAGTCGCAACAATATTGTTACGTTAGGCGATCCATGCGCTCATATGCGCATAAGAAGGAAAAAGAAGAATCTCGGTAGTTTTTGGTGAAGACGACGACGACGTTCAAGCAGTGTCGGCTGCTGGTGCCTGCAGGAAAGGCCTGTTGTGTGAAAGCCTTGTCTCCTTGTCCTAGCCGTTCGCCATCGCCTCGAGCCTACCCTTCCCGATCACCTACTCCTCGCCGCAGCTTGTCGCGAAAGTACCAAGGCCCCTACTCGGGAAACTAGGGAACGCAGCACCCGCACGTGGCGCTGTGTTACCAACCCGGACAGCCAATTATGTTTCGACCATCGCACCACGCAGCAATTTGATCAATGCCCTCGTAGATAGAGTCCCTGTTCCCGCTCTCATTGACACTGGAACCCATATTTCAGTCCTTAGCACTTCGTTCCGCCAACGCCTCAAAAAAGTTCTTACGTCCGCTAACACCTCTGCAGTTCGTGTTGCTGATGGCAACACTGCTACCATCATCGGAATGGGCACCTCGCGCGCTAGCATCGCCGGCCACCACGTCCCTGTGCTCTTCGCCGTCCTTACTACTTGTCCTCAAGCCTTCATTTTAGGCCTATACTTTTTATCAGCCCATTCCGCATTTATTGACTGTTCCTCCGGACGTCTGCGCCTAGCCCTGGTCCATTGTGTTCACGACCCTAGTGCTGACCATTCCCAGCCTCGCCTCCGCTCTAGTACATTTACTCACCTACCTCCCGAGGCGGCAGTATACGTGCCCATGTAACCTTTTCCTTCCCTTCCTGACGGCGACTTCATTGTCAACCCCATCACCGACGTCGCTCTACAGCGCAACATCGTCCTACCTTATAACATTGTACACGTCGCGAATAACCACACCTACATTCCCCTTATCAACTTCACCATGTCTTCGCAAGTTCTCCCGGAGAGAAGTTTTCTTGCCGAGCTCTCACCTTTGTCCAGCTTTACTATATCAGCAGTACTGTCTGACCATGACGCCGAGGTGCCTGCCCAACCAGTCCCGTCACAAAGCCCGGAGAACCGCATCTCAGCTATGGTTGCCTCTGGCGTGCGTCCCGAATAGGGCAGAGCCTGTGCCGGCCTTTTGCGGTCATACAGCGACATTTTTGATTTCGGTCACGGATCCCTGGGCCAAACGTCTGTCGTTACACATCGCATCGATACTGAGATGCCCGCCCTATTCATCTACGGCCTTACAGAGTTGCTCTTTGCGAACGCTGGATCATTCAAGAATAAGTGGAGAAAATGTTGGCCAGCAACATTATTGAGGCGGCGAGCAGCCCCTGGGCGTCTCCGGTAGTACTCATTAAAAAAAAGACAACAGCTGGAAGTTATGCGCAGATTATCGACACCTAAATAAGATAACAAAGAAAGACATGTACCCTCCTGCAAGGATCAAAGACGCCCTCGACTGCCTGCATGGTACCAAATACTTCTCCGTTAACCTCCGTTCTGTATATTGGCAGATCTCTGTTGACGACAGAGATCGCGAAAAGTGCTTTTGTCACCCCGGATTGCCTCTATCAATTCAAGGTGATGCCTTTCGGCTTATGTAATTCCCCTGCGACCTTCGAGCGCTTGATGAACTCGTTACTACGCGGGTTCAAATGGAACACATGTCTGAGCTACCTCGATGAGGTCATCGTATTTTCATCAACATTTGAGGGCCACCTCCATCGTATTTCGGCTATTCTTGGCGTCTTCCGAAGAGCTCGCCTTCAGTTGAACTCCAAGGAGTGTAGCTTAGGAGGCAGGGAACCAAGGTCCTAGGATATTTAGTCAACACCCATGGCATCCAGCCGGACCCCGACAAAATTCGCGAAATTCGCGCTGTAAGTGGTTTTCCTATCCCGAAATCTCTCAGCGACGTGCATAGCTTCCTCGGACTTTGCTCATATTTCCTGCGATTTGCACCAAACTTCGCGGAAATTGCCCGCCCACTTACGCAGCTTCCGAAAAAAGAGGTCTCCTTTTCCTGGGGCCACTAACTATCGGCCGCCTTCGCAGCTATTATTGGCCGCCTAACCGGTCCGCCGGTATTGGCTCACTTCAATCCGTCAGCGCCCACAGAAGTACGCACTGACGCAAGTGGGGATAGAATTGGTGCCGTTCTCGCAACACATCAGCTCGTTTCCTCTCGCGTCATCGCCTATGTCAGCCGACTCGACTCCTCTCTGCGGCCGAACAGAATTATTCCTTGACTGAACGTGAGTGCTTAGCCCCAGTTTGGGCCATTACGAAGTTCCGCTCTTACTTGTATGGGTGGCCATTCACAGTAGTGACTGACCACCGCGCATTGTGTTGGCTTTCTACACTCAAAGACCCTACTGGTCCCCTTGGGCGTTGGCCTTGCGCCTTCAGGAGTACAATATTTCAGTGGTCCCTTTCCCATCATCCATTCGACCCACCAAGCCAACTTGATTGTGACAATGATGCTTGCGTGCTCTCTATTTCTGACTTCTCCAATATTCGCCGTGAGCAACGCCAAGACCCTCAGCTTCGCAAAATTGTCAATCGCCTTAGCGCCGATCGCCATGACCATTCCCTTCGTTTGTTTGTGCCCCATGACGGCAGCTTATACCGGCACAGTATGCGATCTGATGGCCCGGCCTTCTACTAGTAGTCCCTCAGCACCTACGCACAGCCGTCCTTGAACAGCTTCACGACGTTCCCGCAGCGGATCATCTAGGCGTCTCTCGCACATACGACAGTGTGCGCGGTCGGTTCTTTAGGCCAGGCCTATACTGCGCAATCCGCTGTTACGTCGCTTCTTGTGACCGCTGTCAACGCCGGAAAACGATCAGTTTTACCAGCTGGACTTCTGCAAAGGTCGACATCCATATAGACCCATTTTCTCGAGTGGGTCTGGATCTTTTAAGGCCTTTTCCACTGTCCGCACCGGGGAGGAAATGGATTGCGGTGGCCACTGATTACACCACACGCTACGCGGTCACACGAGCAATACCAACCTGTTGAGCAACTGATGTCGCTCTTTCCCTCCTCAACGATGTTATACTCGTCCATGGAGCTCCCCGCCAACTGCTCACCGATCGTGGCCGTTGCTTTCTTGCGCGTATAGTCGACGAGATCCTAAGGTTGTGCAACATTCGTCATTCTTTGACAACTGCCTACCATCCACTGACGAACGGGCTTACCGAGAGCCTTAACCGGACATTGAATGACTTGCTGTCAATGTATGTTTCTGATGATCACTGCGACTGGGACATAATGCTGCCGTTTGTGACATTTGCATACAATCCGTCGCGTCACGGCACTACTGGCAACTGCCCCTTCTATCTTCTATACGGCCGTGAACCTCTGCTTCAATTTGACAGCCTGTTTCCTTCTGTCACCACTGCCAGCTCATGCTCGTGACGCCATAGCCCGAGCTGATGCGGCCCGCGTTGTTTCTCGCAACCGACTCGCAGCCTCCCAGCACTCCCAGAAACTTCGCTGTGATTTCTGTCATCGCAACACCCATTATACTTGCGGGTTTCTCGTGCTGCTTTGAAACCCAGCTCGCCGCGTTGGCTTCTGGGAAAAAAATGTGCCCCGTTATACAGGACCCTACCGTATTTAACAAGTCACTGCAGTGACATACGAAATTGTGCCCTTGCATTCCGCACGCCATACCTCTACATCACGCACCAAAACGGTTCACGTGGCACGCCTAAAGCCCTACTACACGAACCCTGGTTTGGACGCTAGTACGCACCGGGACGGTTCTTTTCAGCCGGCGGGTAGTGTTACGTTAGGCGATCCATGCGCTGATATGCGCATAAGGAAAAAGAAGAATCTCGGTAGTTTTTGACGAAGACGACGTTCGAGCAGTGTCAGCCCCCTCAAACCCCCTAACGTAGAGCGTTGCCACAGACTCGGTCGAAAGCGGAAAGAGCATCCACACCTAGTTATTCTCCAGCTACTGGACCGGGAAAAGTCTTTGGTCATGAAAAATGTCTCAAAACCTAGAGGGTCTGATTATTACATAACTGAAGATTTTTCACCCAATGTTCGTGCTATTATGAAAAGAATTTGGGATGCTTCTTCACATCTTCGATGACAGGGTTATGAGGTCAAACTGAGCTATGATCATGCTTTTATCGACGATGTTCGCTACATTTGCGACAGTGTCTAATGCTCTTATCAGAGACCCGAAATTTTTGAATTTTAACACTTTCCAGTCGCAATCTCGAGATTCCTGGCCTGCAGATAAAAAAAAAAATCTTCCACTGGTCAGGCTACGACGCCAGAAGGTAGCGCCACATAGGACTGTGTGCGGGGCAGTGGATTGGCATCTGTGACTGCGCATCCCATTTCAGTTCTTTACACCAACATACGAAGTGTTCTACTGAAGTGCGATGAACTTATCTCTGTTGCTGATTCAGCTGACGCTGATATTGTGTTCATAACCGAAAAGTGGCTTTCGTCAAAGGTTGATGACTGAACATGTGATTTGCAAAAAAAGATTTAATATATACCGATTTGACAGAGGGCAGCCATGTGGCGGAGGTGTTATGATTGCAGTTGCTGACCACCTTGTTTCGTCATGCGTGAATATTGTGACCGATTTGGAAATGATATGGGTCGAACTTCGTGTGTCTCTTAAGAAACTAATTTTGGGAATTTGCTACCAGCCACCATCGTATGGCCGTACTTTTGTAGATGAACTACATTATGCTATCAATATGATTGTTGTACGCTTTCTTGATGTTCCTGTCATTTTATTCAGCGATTTCAACTACCTATCCATTGTGTGGTCAAACTCATCTGCTTATCCTAGCCCTTTCTCGACCAAATGCAGTTACGATCTTCACATGTGTGCAGATTTTAATCTATCATAACTTATCACTGAACCACCCCGCACTGTCTCATCATCATCCAGTGTGTTATATCTAGTGTTAACCAACACACGCTGGCGTGCTGAAATTTTACTCAAGACGATTCACTAACACAAATCAAGACTGGAACGTGCGCGAACTTTCAACTGTTTCTTACAAGTACTTCTATCCTTATACAAACACATACAAAGAAAACATGTACAAACACGTGTCAGAAACAAGTTTATAAGTGCAATTCATCAAATCCTAATCCTTGAAGCACCGCTTTCCATCACGCTGCCTGTTAACAGCTGCATCTCTCTTCACGTCAGCGCTATCGACGGATCGCTTACGCATTCCGTGGAAGCGGCCCGTGACATTTCATATGCTTCAAAGATTATTCTTTATCGCCGGTCTGTAAAATGTCCGATTACAGCTGTTTCCTCGAATATTGGGATGCATGTTTTACAGCTATAACGTGCTTGGTGAGGTTGCTTGGGTAGTTATTTTTGCCGCAGTACCTGCTATGTTCATCCAATCTTATTTTTATGCAACTTTCCGTCTTGCCGATGTATCTCCTGCCGCATGACGGAGGGATGCTGTACACAACACACTTATCACAGTTTATGATCTTCTTCTGGTGGTCGATTCCGCATGTTGTGCTAACTCTCTTTTTCCTATTCCGGGAGTTAACTTTTCTGCACATTCAGGTTAGCGTCGGGGGGGGGGGGTGAAAATACAAGGGGGGTTCCATGTTTTGCTGCAAATTTCTTAAGTCGGTCCGATACCTTGTCTGCGTACGTTACCACGACTGGCCTCGCCCTTTCTTTTTCCTTCGTTTTCCCAGTTTCTGGTCCCATTACCTCTTTCATCAACTTCTCTACTGTTGCACCAATCAAATGTTCGGGGAAGCCACTTGCGGCAAGCCTGTCAACTTGCAGATGTACACTTCTTCCCATTTCGAGATCACATGATTTCTTAATGCACTGCCGGAGGGAAGAGTGTGCTACACTCCTTTTTACAAGCTTTGATTGACATGTGTCATATCTCATTATTGGCTTTTCACATTGAGTTCTTTACATCCAGCATGTATCATCCGGGCACAAGTGCATTTCAATGTCATGGAACCTGATAGTGGAGTTTTCCGGCATTTCATGCGTTAATTCTAAACCTGCGAACACCGTTATAAATATCCGTTATACAGGACCAATATCAAGCGACTTGAATATACGGTAGGGCAAACAAAGTAGAAAGTCATCCCCATACCGGATACATTCTACAAACCCAAGTGCCTCTAGCTCATTTATCAGCGTACGGTCGCCTTTTGCCATGTACAGATTAGAAATCAAAGGCGTTTTTCAGGAACCTATGCAGATCCCGTCTCGTTGGCCGTACACTATGCCATCATGCTCGACAAACAACAAAGTCATGTACACGCGCAGTAATTAAAAAAAACCACGTGCACTAGTTCCACATTGCTTCTCAAATTTTATAACCCCATACTCGTCTATGCACTCCTCCACTGCTGTGAGTGCGGCTTTCTGCAGAATCTTATAAAACACGTCTTTAACATCGATAGATAGGCATCCTACAGGTTCATTTTTCTTGAAAAATGCAATAATTTTCTCTGATCTTGGCCCCATGAACGGGTCATTGATGTGGGAGCGTGGATAGGTTTGTCTGAAGATACTTGGCTACATGCCTTTGCTATGTGCTCTGGTTCTCGACGATTATTCGGAACGCGACCCTTCCTTGTGAATCTTCACGGCAGAGAACGGTCTCAGTGAAAGCTCACTACTTCTTTCACCTCATCACTAATCTTATCAAGACCCATACGTCCACAAGTCATCGCCACTCCCAAGCGTACCTGGTTAGTGTTCCTCACAGAGGTCCCTTGGCTCGAAGTTACTGTTGATGGCTTCCAGAGCTTTCCGGTCATAGTCACCCTTGTTCATGACCACGAATATTGCTGTCTTGTGGGATAGCAATAGTCTAAGGTTCCTCTGCTTCAAGAACGACTGTTTTTCCCTCGACGCACCCTCTATTCTTTGGTCTTGACTATTTCGGGATGCACTGCAGTCTTTCAGGCACACAATAGTCCTTCTGGTTAGCAGGCGCCCGGTCCGCGACTGCGTGACATTGCTGATCAGCTGCAGAGACTTCATGTGCGGCTGCGGTGCGAAATTGAGGCCTTTATCCAGAGTCGTGGTCTGTATGCCTGGTAGCTAGAAATATGAAAGGTTGACCCAAACGCATCATTGCCGTTTCCCTTTCTCTCTGCGTGGTAGCTTTCCGATAGGGCTACATTCCATTGCTGCTCTCAGCTTTGCTCGGCCAAGTTCAGGAAGTACAATGTCATGAGATGGGAGGGGATGATCAAGTCGGAGAGTAATAATGGAATATAGCAATGGGAAAGCTACCGCGCAAGAGAAAAGGAAACGGCAATGATGCGTTTGGGTCAAGCTTTCAGACTGCTAGCTACCAGGCATAGCGACCGCGACTCTGGATTAAGGCCCGAAGTTCGCACCACAGCCGCACTTGAAGCCTCTGCAGCTGATTAACACGGTTCACGCAGTCGAGGACCGGGCGCCAGCTAACCAGAAGGACTCTCGTGTGTCTGAAGCACTGCATCGCATCCTGAAATACTCATCACCCAAGAATAGAGGGTGCGCCGAGAGAAAAACAGTGTATTCCTTGAAGCAGAGGAACCTTAGACTGTTGTTATCAGACAAGAAAGCAATATTCGTGGTCATGAACCAGGCTGACTATGACCCGAAAGCTCTGGAAGCCATCAACAGTCACTTCAAGGCAACGGACGTTCGTGAGGAGCTCCTCAACCAGGTACGCTTGGGGGTGGCGAAGAGTTGTGGACGTATGGGTCTTGATAAGCTAGGGATTGAGGTGAAAGGAAGTGGTGAGCTTTCACTGAGACCATTCTTTACCGTGAAGGCTCACAAGAAAGAGTCGCCGTTCCGAATGATCGTCGAGAACCGGGGCACATGGCAAAGACATGTAGCCAAGTATCTTAAGGCACACTTATCCGCTATCCCCATCAATGACCCTTTCATGGGGCCAGGATCGGAGGAAAGCTTTGCATTTTTCAAGCAAAATGAACCTGTAGAATGCCTATCCATTGATGTTAGACATGCTTCATAACATTTCGCAAAAAGCCGTACTCATAGCAGTGGAGGAGTGCATAGACCAATATGGGGTTATAAAATTTAAGAAGCAGTGTAGAATTTTGGAATTACTGTGTTTGTACATGACTTCTTTGTTTGTCGAGCATGATGGCATAGTGTAGGGCCAACGAGACGGGATCTGCATAGGGTTTCTAATCTGTACATGGCGAAATGCGACCATGCGCTGAGAAATGAGCTAGAGCCTTTGGGTTTGTAGAATGTTTCCGGTATGTGGATGCCTTTCTACTGTGTTTGCCCTACCGTAGGATCAAGTCGGTTGATATTGGTCCGGTATTACTGCAATTTAGAACGGTGTTCGCAGGTTTAGAATTTACGCATGAAATGCGGAACTCCACTATGAGGTTCCTCGACATTGAAATACACTTGTATCCGGATCATACATGCTGGATGTACAGAAATAAATGTGAAAATACAACATACAAAAGGACGACATAAATTCGAAATTTTTGTTAAATACAAAGGCGTACTCATCCAATGTCCTGTCTAAACCTTTTGAGCAGTCGCTTGTTACAGGCTGCCTACCCGATGACTGGAAGGTTGGAAAAGTAATTCCTCTGCATATGTCTGGCGATAAACACTGTCCTAAAAACCATCGTCCCGTATCGCTCACCTGCATACCATGCAAGATCATGGAATAGGTCATCTTCTCTCATCATGCTACATTTTTTTAACTAATTCTTTTTTCAGTAATTTTCAGGATGGTTTTCGAAAAACCTTCTCCTGTGAGACCCAGCTTCTATGTTTCACTCATGACCTCCATTGCATTGTTGACGGTGGTTCGTTGGCAGACTGCATATGCCGGGACTTTTGTAAAGCTTTTGATAAAGTCTCACATGAATTACTTCTCTTTAAACTAGGCAGATTGAACTTAGATGCTTTCATGGCTTCACTCTTTTCTTGCTAATCAATCTCAGTTCGTTACAGCAAATAATACCGACTCTAAGTTTCCCCAGTTGATTCCTGTTTGCCGCAAGGTTCAGGCTTGGGACCCCTGCTTTTCCTCATACATAAATGACTTTCCGGTAAACCTTACTTCATCAATTTGTCTCTTTGCGGATGATTGTGTTATCTATCGTAAAATTAACAATGGTCATGACTTCTTTATATTACAATCCGATATTAGCAGAATTTCTGAATGTTGTCAGCGCTGGAATATGAAGCTTAACACAAAAATGTGTAAACATACGCGTGCCACTCGCGTTAGCACATCAGCCCCTTCGTACTACCTCAACACTGGTCATCTTTAATCTGTCTCTTCATAGAA
Source organism: Amblyomma maculatum (assembly GCF_055883805.1). NCBI lineage: Eukaryota > Metazoa > Arthropoda > Arachnida > Ixodida > Ixodidae > Amblyomma > Amblyomma maculatum. Next base: position 151,529,674 of record NC_139353.1, on the reverse strand, counting down.
ATATTTAAGTGTTCACATAACTAATAACTTATCATGGAAATGGCATGTTCATCACGTAGTTAATAATGCTAACCAAACTCTTGGCTAGTTCAGAAGAAACTTTTCATTTTGTCCTAGCGCGCTAAAACTTCTCCTTTGCAAAAATTTGTTGGTCCAAAACTAGAGTTTGCAGCTTCTGTCTGGGACCCAAGCGTCGTTTCACTCATTACTGAACTAGAAAGTGTGCAGAATCGCGCATATTCCTTTTTATTGTCTAACTATTATCGCACTTCTAGCGTGACTCTCATGAAATCTTCACTTTCATTGCCTCTTCTAACAGAACGCAGAAGAGTACTTCGGCTAAGTTTGTTTCATAAGATTTTTTCCTATAATACATATCTCAGACAGAAACTTCTAACGCAACCGTCATACACTTCTTCACGCATTGATCACCGTCACAAAGTAGGAAATCCATTATGTCGCACCAAATACTGCCATGACTCCTTCATTCCAGACACTTCTAACAGTTGGAATCGCCTTCCTTGTGCTATTGCCGAAATTACAGATGCCGTTTATTTACGTACAGCTGTTACTAACCTTTTTTGCTCCAGTGTTTAACATACTCTTGCTGCCGTTTTTCGGTGCTTTTTCTTGTTAAACATCTATGCTTGGCTGCGTTGCTGTTGATTTTGTATTTTTATATCTTGTTGCGCAGTCGTTATCATTTACTGTATAATGACAAATTATTTTTGTGTTATTTTTTACTGTATTGGGTTTTTTATTTTTTGTGTTCACCCCAACTCTCCTCTGTAATGCTCTTGGGCCCTGGGGGTAAATAAATAAATGTAAAAAGCGTTTTTATAAGCCAAGTTATAACCAGACTGTTGAGCTTTTCTTTTTTATTTTATTGATGTATCGTTGCTCTTGTTGTTCATGGATTTACCATACCGATACTTTCAGCGTTATCACAGCATTAAATCTTAGAAATGCTACAGAACCTTTAATCGGAAACATCATTCATAATATAATCGCCGCCGAAACACAGGGGCATACAATTAAACTCTGTTGGGTACTAAGCAACGTTGGAATCAGCGGCAATAGGAGCTGATGCATGTGCTGCAGCAGCCCGTCATACTAAAATACAGCCAGTCTACATACCACATAAAGATGTTCTAAGAGTTGTAAAGAGAAAACTGAGAGCAAAATGGCAGAGCTCATGGAACAACAAAATAAATAATAAATTGCACCTTGTCAAGTAGATCGTTGAAGAATGGAAATCGCGCAGTCACCAAAAACGCTTCATCGAAGTCATTTTATGTCGCCTTGGCATCGAACACACCCTTCTGACACACAGCTTCATTCTAATGAAAGACGAAAGACCTCTCTGTGAAAGATGCGGAGGTGAACTAACAATAAACCACGTCCTACTTTCGTGCGCTGAACTAAAGAAGTGAAGGAAAAAAAAATTTTGCACGTTTTTATACAGAACACATCCCTGTCTATCCCAGCCTGTTGTTGCGAGATCCAATTATCGAAGGTGAAAATGTTATTCATTTTCTAAAGGATGCAAAGCTCCTGAACGAACTTTAAGAAAATTATATATATATATATATATATATATACAGCTTTATACAGCTGCGAGTAAAGTTCGAGCCTGCTTACAGCGGTAAGCAACTCTCGACGAGAGATGAACCTCAAAGAAAGAAAAGAAAAAAAAATATATGTGGGACAGTACAATGGTGAGATACTTTCAGGTTTTCGCTTAAAGGTGTGAGCGCCAAGCATGAAGGTTTTTACGAGAAGTTTGATGTGGAGGGTATCAAACAAGCGGGGGGAAAAAAAAGAGGGGGGAAAATAAAAAAAAACGCGAGGAAAACTGTCAAGTGATAATGATTGATATATGTGCTTAGCATTAAACTTGCAGGGCTCGTAATGACGACATTGCCCCATTGTTTTCATTTATCCCAGTTTAAGTGTCCTAAACTTATACATAAAGTATGACTCACGCTGCTCCTGTTCCATGTATTATTAATCCCCGCTGAAGAACTGTTAGTTTGACTGAGTCGAATGAGTGCTGTTTCTGGTTGATATGTTTCGAAAAAGGAAGGTTGGGCAGAGAGCGGACATCAGCACGGTGATAATTAAACCGCATTCGTATAGGGGTAGCTGTCTGGCCAATATACTGCATTCGGCATACATTGCATTCTAGGAGATATATTACGTTTGAGGCATCGCAATCAAAGTTACCATCTATTCTCCACATAAAATTTGACGTTGTGCTTGTTGCGCAGCTTGATGTCTGCATGTGCCTGCACACCCGGAATCTACTCTTTCCTCAAGGCCGGCACCCCAACCGCGGGTTATTACCTATTTTTCAGTGGACAAGGATGTTGCGAATGTTTTTCGGTCGTCTGTAGAGAACCTGGGGAGGAGTCGTGAAAGTATTGGAGAGACGATCGCTCTGTTCTAGAACGTTGAAATGTTTCTTTAGGATTCTGTTCACGTTGGGGGGGTTACTCGTGTAGGGAGTACCAGGCTTGTTCGACGGTCTATGTTTTCCTCTCGTGGACGTCCCTCCAGTATTTCCTCTCGGTTGAGCTCATATGCCTTTTTTATGGCGTCGTCAACAATATCTGGCGGGTATCGTTGTTTAGTCAGGACTTTCCGCATACGTTTTGCGTTTGGTGCGAAATCCTGATCTTGGGAACAAATTCTTTTGAATCGATGAGCCTGAGAATACGGAATGCTTGTTTTTGAGTGATGAGGACGACAGCTTTGTGCGTATTGTTGTCGGACCGGGGGTTTTCTGTATACGCTAGTGGTGAGCGAACCTTCATAAACCGCAATTTCAACGTCTTCAGATTTAATTTTGTTTTGGGAATATGTGTGCGTGAAGGATATGCTAGGATGGAGGAGATTGAAGTTTTCAATGAAATGTAGGAGTGATTGTTCTGTGTCAGTCCAAACTAAGAAAATATCATCCAAGCAGCATTTGTATAGGATGGGCTTAATAGGGGAAGTAAGTAAAAATTCAAATTCAATGCTATGCATGAAGATGTTAGCATAACTAGGGGCCATTTTTGTACCCATGGCGGTGTCGTTAATTTGTAAGTAGTGTTCATTGTCGAAATCAAATTTGTTGTATTCTAGAACTAGTTTCGTCAATACCTCTAGGACTTCTGGAGTTGGGGTCCTTCCTCACTATTCTGATTATAGGCCTCAATTAGAGCTTTGATTCTGTCGGAATGCGGGATATTTGTATATAGAGAGACTACATCTAAGGTTACAAGGAAGGTCCCCTGAGGAAGATTTACCCCTGCTATTTCGCGAAGGAAGTGGTTGGTGTCACGTATGTGGGATAGGTGTGTTTCAGGTATGTGTCCAATTAATGTGTCAATGTAACTGGAGATTGGTTCTGTGATTGTGCCGATAACGGATACTATAGGGCGGCCAGGGTTAACCCTTCTATGAATTTTCGGAAGCATGTAGAATCGGCCCGGCGACGGGTGTGAGGCGGTCAGGGCTTTGCATAATCGCAGAAGATGTCCCCACTTTTTGCGAGCTCATCTAGAGTCCCTGTAAGAAGTTTTGATGCTTTAGAGTGGGGTCCGCTTTTAGGTGTTTATAAAATTTAGTGTTACAGAGTTGTCTAATTCCTTCCTCAATATTGTCACGTGGTGGTGACCAGGGTCGCTGACACAAATGAAGGCACAGGCTTGATGGTACTTAAATTACCTCTTTATTGGGCTGACTTGCAACCGCAAAAGAACTAAGCAACTCGGCGGCGGCGATAGCAACAAACGTGCTGGTCGATCGTCGAACAAAGAATGTCCGTCACACTCATCAACGCTCAATTTAAAGGCTGCCCAGAACAATCTAGATAACGTCGCAAACAGCTACCAGCACGGGCTGGAACATTGCGGAAAGACACCCGAGTGGCCGGAACCTTCGAGACAGATCTCGGTGCATCTTGTGCTACAACGAAACTGATAAAGGTGTGACTCGCGACATCGAGCAATAACAAGCAAAGTTTACCGAACTGATACGCGGTCCAGAATCAGAGTGATAAGCCTGAATGCCGGCGGCTGTTAAAAAAACAACAAATACAGTTTTGAAGGTTTCGCCATAGAGAAATTGATTGGTAAAGAGCGGTCACTCGGCGAAAACTGGCCCCAGAAAATGACGCGCGACTTTTTGCGCTGCCGTCGATTGATGAATGGCGGCACCAATGCGCGGACGCGCGCGCGACGGCACTCGCTGCAGCGGTAGCCCGACGGAGCGCTAGGAGACAAGAAGTTGTCGAGGGGAGCGGTTGTGTGCTCGTGCCTCGCCGCGCTTGTGCGGCACAGACCTCTTGTGGGCTGCTGCGCGGAACGACAGCGGTTTGGAACGATGGCAAGGTGAGCAACGTTTTTTGCTTAACTACGCTGCATTTCAAGCAGTTTACACTGGCCATGCCGGCCGGGACTTTGTTGTCAAACTGTGCAGTATTTCAGGCAGTTTAGCTCAGTACGGCGGCGACTGCGCTTCACAAAGTCGCAAGTGAAGGGCAAGCTAACAGGCATGACAAGGCGTGCTGACCGCCGCGGTGACGTGACATGGCGATTTTGCGAACGGCTAGTTTTGCCTGGCGTCGCGTTTAACAGGGCAACCGCAAGGTGTGAAATGTTTCATTCTTGTCAAACTGCGAGACATTTCGGGCAGTTTAGCTCAGCACGGTGTTCTGCGCTTCACAAAGTCGCGTATGAAGAAAAGCCAACATGGCGTGCCCGCCGGCCGCGGTTTTGCGAACAACTAGTTTTGCGTGGTGTCGCGTTGCATGTAACGTGACAACGTTAAAGTGAGAAATGTTTTATAATGCAGCAAGCTTCATTGCTCTAGCAGTTCAGTGCTCTTGAGGAATGTTGTTAATTTAGTGGCTGTTATTTCACTCACTGTAGAAATGCATTTTCAGATAGGTTCGGTTAGCCTGCATTTCCTGACCTCTACGTTGCAACAGTAGCTTTTGTATCAATTTTACGAATCACAGCTTTTCTGTTCTGGACCATAACTGCTGCTCACCAAGTCTTCAGTACGCACCCACATGCAATTTTGTGCATGGTGCAGTGGCCTTATATTTCATTGCAACCTTCTGCATCATGTTCATTCCTTTTCCAACAGCACTGAATGGACCCACGGACTGCAGCCGAAGCGCGGCAGATGCGACGAGTGAACGGAGTGGCATTTCCCCCAAGTGTCAGTACTTCTCTCCGCCCTGAACAATACAAGTTACCCTTTCTAAGGTAGCCGGGACTGAGACTGTGTAGTTTATGTATAATGCCTGTTTTGTTACATATCATTTGCCATATTTTGGAAATAAACGTTATGCTATTTTTTGTCGCTACCGAAGTGCTGTTTCTCGCCTTGTGTATTTTTATTTTTCTGTATTTTGCACATCGCCTTATGTGTGCAAAGTTTTGTCAATGCATCCGCCTACATGTGTTGCGTCTCTTGTATGTTTTATATGCAGCATAATAAATGTTCATTTCACAAAGCACTTGGCGTCTTTTCTGCAATACTGTTTTGCAAAGGCTGTGGCGCAGCTGCGTTGATGGCCAATTTAGTGAACTGGGAATCTATTTTTCATGTTGTTATGCATGCTGAGCATAAATAGAAACACTAGCAGACCGTGTAAAACCAAAATAATGCGCCAAAAGGGCAGGGAAGGACGCAGCGCATGCTAGTATTCAAATAACGCGCCTTTCAGCAAGACCGGAAGTAGTTGCCGCCGGCCGCTTGGTGCACTACAGTCAAATGGGCCGCGTGGCCCTGTGGGAGTGTCCGCTCTTTACCAATCTCTTTATGGTTTCGCGGCATTACCCCCCCCCCCCCCCCCTTAAAAAAACATCGCCTCGATGTTCCAAAACAAAGCAACTTAAACATAAACCCTGCAAAGTTTAAACACCACAGATTCTTTAACGCGTGTAATATGGCTTCATTCGTACAACATGTACTAATTTCTGGGCATGCGCGTCGCCGTTGTAATGCTGACGTTCCGTCGGGAATGACTTCATAGTCCAGTGGTACGGCGCGGCGAATGATTTTGTGCGGCCCAAAGTCTCGACGCAACAACTTTTCACTTAGTCCGCGACGGCGAATTGGTGTTCAAATCCACACTTGGTCTCGTGGGTTGTACTTTTTCGTCGTCGTAAGTTGTATCGTCGGCTGTCGGTGCGCTGTTGGTCTTTAATACGCAGACGTGCGAGTCGTCGGGCTTCCTCTGCAATGCTGCAGGTAGGCAGCGACGTCAAGGTTGTCCTCGTTAGTTACGTGCGTCAGCATTGCGTCGAGCTTCGTCGTGGGCTCCCTGCCGTACACATGCTTAAACGGGGTCGCTCTGGTCGTCTCCAGGACTGCCGTGTTATACGCGAAGATCATGTACGGCAAGATGGCGTCCCAGGTCTTGTGTTCAGCGTCGATGTACATGGCGATCATGTCCGCGATTGTATTATGCAGGCGCTCCGTAAGGCCATTGGTCTGGGGATGGTACGCAGTTGTTCGTCGATGGCTTGTATGACTGTATTCCAGGATGGCTTGAGTCAACTCTGCCGTAAACGCCGTTCCCCTGTCCGTGATGAGGACTTCTGGGGCGCCATGTCGCAAGAGAATTTGTTCGACAAAAAATTTGGCGACTTCTGCCGCGGTACCATTGGGTAGTGCTTATTCTTCGGCGTAACGGGTAAGGTAGTCAGTGGCCACGATGATAAACTTGTTACCCATAGACGAAGATGGAGAGGGGCAAAGGAGATCCATCCCAATTTGTTGAAAGGGCATGACTGGGGGCGGAATCGGGTTTAGTAGTCCTGCTGGTCTGATCGGCGGCGTCTTGCGTCGTTGGCACTCACGACACGTCTTCACGTAGTGGGCAACTTCGGCAGGCAGTCGCGGCCAGTAGTACTTCTCCTGGATTCGATGCAACGTGCGCGCAAATCCGAGGTGGCCTGCTGTGGGCTCATCGTGCAACGCCTGCAGAATTTCCTGCCGGAGGTTTTTAGGCACTACAAGAAGCTGCGCGGTATTGTTGGCTGCGAAGTTCTTCACTAGGAGGCCATTGCTTAACGTGAACGATGATAAATATCGCAAACAAACAAAGATTACGGAACTGATACGCGGTCCAGATTCAGAGTGATAAGTCTGAATGCCGGCGGCTGTTAAACAACAACAAATACAGTTTTGAAGTTTCGCGGCAATATATTTGTCATTGTCCATGACCAATATGCCGCCTCTTTTATCTGCCGGTTTGATGACCACATCTTTCCGTCTGCTAAGCGCCTTCAATGCGTCACGTTCCTTTTTGGAAAGGTTTTACTTCCCTGGTCTCTAGTCCTTATAAGCTCTGATTACGTCGTTCTGGACGGCACTAATGTACGGTACATGTGAGGACAGTTTTCCTCGGGGTTTTTTCCCCCTTTCCGCCCCTTTTTTTACCCCGCTTCTTTGATACCCTCCACATCCCACTTCTCGTAAAAACCTTCTTCATGCTTGGCGCTCGCACCTTTTAGCGAAAACCTCAAAGTATTTCAGCATTCTACTGTCCCACATATTTTTTTTCTTTTCTTTCTTTGATGTTCATCTCTCGTCGCGAGTTGCTTACCGCTCTAAGCAGGCTCGAACTCTACTCGTAGATGTCACGTTCTTCTAACCAGCAATGTCCACCTGGTTGTCGCGTTTTTTTTTTTTTTTCATCCTGTCGGGCCGCGGGTCGGAGCAAGGGTGGGTAGGGTAACAGACGCAGCAGAGAAAAAGAACAAATCTTCAAAAACAAGGCCTTGACCATTGATAGTTGACCACTTCTCCCAAAAACCACCTTCACGCTTGGCGCTACCATCTTTTAGTGAGAACGGAAAAAGATTTCTCACCATCTGCAGCAAACACGTTCCCCCACCTGTGATTTTTTTTCCCGAGGTTGTTCAGCGGCTGCCTGTATTGTATACAGATGACTCCCGGCAGCCGTTGCCTTGGGTGGATGAGCCTTTGGGACTAGCCTGCTCTCCGCACCTGTGTGTGTATGTGTGTGTTGTGCGTGCCCAGCTGGTTCACCTATATGTGCCCATATTATGTTTGTATCTCCTCTTGCCAACACTATAAGAAGACGAACAAGAATCATGTACCCTCAGTCTTGAGAAAGGCAGTGCTCCTGCCGAAACGTCGACTCCAAATAAACTTGGAAGCAGTATGAAGCATTTTTTCATAGATGTGGACGTCGTGTATAGACCCTATTCACTATCAGGTTTAGCAGGCGGCCGTTGTGGCAACCCTGTATTGAGGATACGCCATAGCATTGGGCTTTTCGAAACTCCTCCTCCTCCCTGCTCCCTCCCTGCGACCTCCCTGCTGCGCGCCGTTCATTTGTCGGACACATGAGACGCCGTTTGGAACGCTGTCCAACCAGAGCTCGGATTTCACCACCGCTGTACCCTGATTCGCCGTGGGCCCTCTCTCTCTTTCTTTCTCTCTCTTTGATCTTAGGTTGTTCGTGCCATGGTTGCCAGTAAAGCAGAAATGACGTCACGTATATAAGCTCTATAGGCAAGTGGCTATTTATGTCTGTAGAAAGGTTGCATCGAGTATTGAGTAGGCGAGTTACACTTTTCACCAATCAAAACATGCAATGCTGAAACGTTATCCGGATTTTCACTCATACTTCGCATTTTGCTTTGGTTCCTAGCGGTTTTAACTGTGAGCTCCTACATAAACAATCTTCCTAATAATAAGTGCTTGCTAGCTATTGTATGTTTTACCCTATCATACATCTGTATTTTCATATGCGTGTACATAAATACTTTGGTTAAAAACCCATTGCATGCTAGACTGTCTATATTCCTTTCTAGTGCAACAGTTCCTATGAAACGGACTCTACAAAGCATTGGCAAGTCTTAAACACCCTCTTAATTTTAGGAAACTGCTTAGACAGCTTTCCAGCAATCTCGAATCAGTGTGCAATCTGGCCACTCATTTTGGACTGTTGAAATACACATACAGTGCAAGCGTATCTACAAGAAATCATCTCGAGCTGCCTCATTTTGCTTTGCCTTGCATTATGCTTCCACTTGACAATATATAGCATAATCTATCACTCTAACTCTCTCCGGAAGGACCAGTTGTATTTTTTATTGTCGTATTTTTAGTTAGCCAGAGTGCTGTCATCGTGCTATAGTCAATGTTTGAAAATTGGTGTGTCATATTTTCGCCCCTGTATTTACAGGATTGTTTTTCGTTGCCTGTCTAGAACTATGAAAATTTAGAACCTTGTTTCAGACTCTATTGCTGTAATTTCTGACTACTAACTCGCACAGGTTTATGCAATTTTATCGGTCTCCCTGCCCCTTTCAATTACGTCACCGGGTGTTGATGTAGTTGATATAAATACAGAAAAACGCTTAGCATAAGCACTCACATTTGGTTTCTGTTTCAGCGCCTGTATTTTGATGGAGTAAGGAGGAAGAATGGAAAAAAGTGTGTGACTCAGGTGTTTTAACATGCTGTTGAAACGAGTTATACGGATCTTTGTTGGCAGTGTAATGTCTCTGCTCTTCGCTAGGCAGTCAAGGCTAGCCATGGCTTTCTTTCCCAGAAGCAGGCGTTTCCTAATTTCATGGCTGCAGTCTCCTTCCGGGGTAATCTTGGAGCTCAAGAAGAGAAAATCTGTCACAGATTCCACTTCTTGCCCCTTGATGCTCTAGGACTTGATAGGGCAAGACGCCATGATCTTTGTCTTTTTATTGTTCGGTTTAAGCCCAAACTTCTCACTCTCTTCTTTTACGCGCATCAGAAGTCTCTTGAGTTCCACTTCACTTTCTGCCATTAAAGTGGTATCGTCCGCATATCTGAGGTTGTTGATACGTTTTCCAGCATCTTCACTCCAGCTGAAGACTCGTACAGACCGGCCTTCCTCGTGATGCACTCAGCATATAGGTTAAATTGGCAGGGCGACAGTATGCAGCCTTGTCTCACTCCTTTCTTAATTGGAAACCAATCAGTAAGACCATGCCCAGTTCTGACTGTGGCCTCTTGCCCTTCATACAGGTTCCTGAGGAGACAGATGAGGTGAATTGGAACTCCCATCTCTTGGAGAACTTGCCACAATTTGCTGTGATCTACGCAGTCAAACGCTTTCGCATAATCAATAAAGCAGAAGTAGGTGGGTTTCTGGAAATCTCTTGCTTTTTCCACTTTTCTGCGAAGGTTCCTAGTTCCTCTGCCCTTGTGAAACCCAGCTTGCACGTCCGGGAGCTCCCGATCCACATACTGCTGCAGCCTACCTTGCAGGATTTTCAACATCACCTTGCTAGCATGCGAAATAAGCGCGATCGTGCGGTAGTTGGAACAATCTTTGGCACTTCCTATTTTTGGGATGGGAATGTAAACTGACCTCCTCCAATCTTGTGGCCAATGCAGGGTTGTCCAAATTTGCTGCCATCATGAATACTTTAACAGCGTCGTCATGGTTAAGGTTTCGAAGCAACTCAGCTGGAATGCCATCAATGCCGCTAGCTTTGTTCTTAGCAAGGCTGGCTAAGGCCCATTCTACTTCACTATTCAGGATGCCCGGCTCGACTGTGCGGACTGTTGCTTACGCTGTGATGCCGACGTTGAGCCATTTATCGGAGTCCGGTAGTGTATATAGATGGTATACCGTCAACCTGACGAGACTGAGGCCTAGTTGAACTTGGGTCCAGTCTTTCACGGCTTGGACTGACTGAGATTGCTTTTGCCGCTTGTATTCACAGATTTCCCGCTTCGCGCCTAAGTTCAGCTCCATTCGTTTGCGCTTAACTCCAACTATGCCAAAAGTCAGACTAAAGTCGAGAGTTACAGGCTCCTGCTTCTTTGCACTCATTTTCCCTAGTTAAACTTCTTGATTTTCCATTCTTCTGATTCTCTTTCTTGCTTTGTACTGTTTTTGTATGGAAGCGAGGGATTCTAGTTGGCAGGCTACTATACAGAGGGCTATCAAACAGCCCTTTCCTGTGCCGTTTGTATGTGTTCCTATGAAACAAACACTGTAAGCTGAAGTACAGTTTAAAATGACGGCTAGCCGACTACGAAGAGCTCAATCCTTGTCAAGGCCGCATCGTTGACTCAAGGCGAAGCCGACATGCGGATCGCTGTGGTGCAAAATGTGGTAGTTCGGCAGCGCAACAGTGACGAAAACCAGGAGCATGAGAAGGACAGGCGTCCAGGACGGGACGCCCGGTCCTGTTTGCGTGGTCGTCGCGTTTCTTTTGTCGCTCTACTTCCTTAGTGTGTCTTTACCCTGACCGAAACGGCTTCAGAGAACATGCTTTGTGTTCTGGGCTAGAAAAACTTCAGTTCCCACCCCCAATTTCGGCGCTTGTTTCTCTTCTTATTGTTTCTTTCTTACGTTTTTACCGGCTTCTATTCTGTTCACGTTCAGCAGAATTTATTGCAACCACATGTTGCTGTTTTCCCGACTGCGGCCACTGGTTGCGGCGCTGCCGCTGCACCCATAAATCTCCCGGTTGCCTCATTTTGGGGTCTTTCTCAGTCAGCTGACCTTCGGTTTGCTGTGTACAATCCCTGTCAACCACACAACCTTTCTCCTCCTCTTCCCTTCCTTTCCGCTCTTGCCCCCCCCCCCCCCCCCCCCCCCCCCCGTCCCCCTTCCCTCCTAAAACGACGACACGCCCGATTTGGTTCTTTCCAACTCCACAGGACTCGTTCAGGCATCCTACCGTATCGGCTGTCGCATTGGTTCCCGACATGCGCACCCTTCATAAACTTGCGTTCAGACTCCCCTGCTTTTTTCAAACAATGTCCATATTAACGAGACAAAAATACATGGGCCGAATAGGCTGTGTGCATTCATCCCATCTACATTGTTCAGAGAGCGAGTTTCTATATTAACGTGACATAAAAACTTTGAAAAATCTTCGGCCCCAGAAAAATTGTCCATTATTCGGGTCCTCCATATAAACGGATGTCATATTAACGGGGCACAAGTTTTCCATAACAGCCACTTATGAAATGACTTGTGAAGACTAAATCCCCAACAAAACAAAAAAAAGAGGAAAAGACAGGAAAACACCAATTAATCTTAAAACTAAGCCAACGCCGAATAAACCTTCAGAAAATTTCTAAGAGGAATGCTGTTTATGTTATGAGGTCCAAACCTGCCACTCCGGGGGGTTAGTTTATAATTCTGTGATCCCGTGGCGTACTGCAAGAATTGGCGAAATTGCTTCTTTGAACACCACGCTTACATTAAAAAATTACAACTGTCGGAACTGCTAGGAAAAAGGGTTTCATTTCATTTCATTTCATTTTATTACCCTCAAGCGCATACGCATTACAGAGGGGAGTGGTACATCATATATGATAGAAAGCATAGAACACTAAATGAACAAAACATAACAAAGGCTAAACGAACAAGGGAATACAGAACAACGAAAACAATCTTACAATAAAGAAAGTTATACAAGCGGAATAAATTGAAAACAATCATAAGCGGTGAGAGAACAGCATTATACAGCGAAAAGAACAGCAGCACTGGGAGCAAACAAGCATGAAAAACTAAAAACGGAAATAAGATAATAGTCAGGGGGGAAAAAAGTGTCACGGATCAGCTTCAAGATATTGCATCAGTGATGAGTGAAATGAATCGTGATCTTGGATTAATGCGATATCGGGCGGAAGGCGATTCCACTCTACTGACGTACGAGGTAGAAAGGAATGAAAAAGGGCATTAGTATTGCAAGTTATGACATTTACTTTGTAAGCATGATCAACGCGGGAGGAGCGATACGATGGCTGCGAAATGAAAGTATGCCTCAATTCGTTATGATGATAAATTTTGTGAAAAAGGCTAAGACGTGAAATTTTCCTTCTAAGCTCGAGAGATGGCAAAGATAACGTTAGTTTCATTGAAGTTATGCTGCTAGTGCGACTGTAATTGGAAAGAATGAAACGCGCTGAATTATTTTGAACCATCTCAAGTGAGGATTTCAAGTTCGTGAAACCGGGATCCCAGATTGCAGAAGCATATTGTCACGATATTGGCGACTAGGGCTAGGCTATCAGAGCCGGTGCAGGTGGAATTATAAGGTCCAAGCTTTAGGTACGTCCTTCTAGTCCGGAGCCGATTCACTTCGTCCTCTTTCTCCGAGCGCCACTTCAACGTCTTTTGCTGCGAGCGCCCCCTGGCATTCCTCCCTCCTTAAGCGTGACGCACACGGCACACGTGCACACAGGTGGACAAAAGCAAACGAAAAAAAAAAGTTTGCAGATGCCGTCTTTCAGTTACCGCGTAAAATACGGCTTCATGCGTAGGACTGTCTCTGGACGAGGTAGCCGACGGCCTCTCTGCTCTGGGCCATCTGGGAGGACCTCATAGTTAACGTCGCTGAGGCGCCGCAAGACTTTATATGGTCCGAAGTAACGGCAAATCAGCTTTTCTGATAGGCCACGGCGTCGAACAGGAGTCCACACCCACACCTGGTCCCCGGTGTTGTAGGAAGCTTGTTTGTGGCGGAGGTTGTACCGGCGTGAATCCTTGTCCTGTTGCTGGGCGATGTGGACGCGTGCTAGTTGGCGTGCTTGCTCAGCATGTTGGGCAAAGTGTTCGGCGTCAGTAGAAAGCTCGGTATCTGTTTCGCAAGGGAGCATTGCGTCCAGCATCGTCCGAACCTCTCTGCCGTAAACTAGGCGAAACGGCGTGAAGCGTGTCGTCTCTTGGACTGCCGTATTGTACGCGAATGTCACATATGGTAGGATAGCATCCCAAGTCTTGTGCTGGGCGTCGACATACATCGCCAGCATGTCCGCAATGGTCTTATTAAGCCTTTCAGTCAGCCCATTGGTTTGCGGATGGTAAGCAGTAGCTTTTCGATGCGCCGTACCGCTGAGATGAAAAACTTCGGCCATCATTTGTGAAGTAAAGGCAGTCCCTCTGTCAGTAATAATACAGGTCGGAGCACCGTGCCGCAGCATGATCTGGTGTACGAAGAAATGGGCAACCTCCGATGCTGTACCACTAGGTAACGCTTTGGTCTCGGCATATCGAGTCAGGTAGTCTGTGGCGATGATTATCCAGCGGTTGCCCCCGGAGGATCGAGGGAAAGGGCCGAGAAGGTCCATGCCGACTTGATCAAACGGTGCGCGTGGTGGTATTATGGGCACGAGAAGGCCTGCAGGCTTTGATTGCGGAACCTTCCGACGCTGACATTGCCGACAGCTCTTAACATAGCGCTTAACGACAGTTGCAAGGTTAGGCCAGTAGAATGTTTTTCGTATTCTAGCAAGTGTGCGAGTATAGCCCAAGTGACCAGAAGTTGGTTCATCATGGCACGCGGAAAGGATTTCCTCTCGCAGTGCTGCGGGTACCACGAGGAGGTAGGTTCTCGAATCGGATCTAGAGCTGTGCTTATAGAGTACACCACTTCTCAGGCAGAAAGTTGAGAGGCTCCGAGAAAAGCACTTAGGTATTGTGGCTGGCTGACCTTCTAAATAATCGATCAGGGCTCGTAACTCTGGATCAGCACGCTGCTGATGAGACATGTCTGAAGCATCAACAGCTCCGAGAAAACTGCCAGAGTCACCCGTATGTGGTGAAGCGAGCTCGACGGGCGCACGAGAGAGCGCGTCAGCATCTTCATGTTTATGTCCGGACTTGTAGACTATAGTAAGGTCAAACTCCTGTAGGCGAAGGCTCCATCGCGCCAGGCGGCCGCATGGGTCACGCAGGTTGGCCAGCCAACACAAGGAATGGTGGTCAGTGACCACTTTAAATGGGCGACCATAGAGGTAGGGGCGAAATTTTGCAGCCGCCCAAATTACGGCGAGGCATTCCTTCTCAGTAGTTGAGTAGTTCATCTCGGCGCGGGATAAAGCACGGCTGGCATAGGCGACGACTCGTTCCACACCCTCTTGACGTTGCACGAGAACCGCCCCAAGGCCAATGTTACTGGCGTCAGTGTGGATTTCTGTTTCACCGTGCTCATCGAAATGGGCTAGAATAGGCGGCGATTGGAGACGGAGACGCAACTCGGTAAAAGCAGCTTCTTGCTCGTGATTCCAAACAAAAGGGGTGTCTCCCCGGGTGAGCCGAGTCAGCGGTTCAGCAAGATCAGCGAAGTTATCGATAAAACGGCGGTAATAACTGCACAAGCCGAGAAATCTGCGAACAGCTTTCTTGTCACGTGGAATCGGAAATTTCGCAACAGCAGTAAGCTTGTCAGGGTCGGGCTTCACGCCGGCAGCGCTTACGACATGACCGAGGAATTTAAGCTCTTGGTAGCCAAAGTGACATTTCTGTGGCTTAAGCGTCAATTTAGCGGATCGAAGGGCTTCGAGTACTGACCGCAGGCGTTTAAGATGTTGTGAAAACGATTCTGCGAAGACCACCACGTCATCTAGGTAGACTAGGCAACACTGCCATTTAAGCCCGGCGAGGACAGTGTCCATCATCCGCTGAAATGTGGCCGGCGCAGAACAAAGTCCGAAAGGTAGAACTTTAAATTCGTAAAGTCCGTCGGGTGTGACAAAGGCCGTTTTTTCACGATCTCGCTCATCTACCTCAATCTGCCAATAGCCACTTTTTAGATCGATTGACGAAAAGTACTTCGCACGCCGAAGGCGGTCGAGAGAGTCGTCAATCCGCGGCAAGGGGTATACATCCTTCTTGGTTACGGCGTTCAGCTTGCGGTAATCGACGCAAAAACGTAACGTGCCGTCTTTCTTTTTAACTAGAACGACTGGGGAGGACCATGGGCTATTTGAAGGCTGGATAACATCATCTTCGAGCATTTGTTTAACTTGTGACTTAATAACTTCGCGCTCGGTCGAAGAGACGCGGTAGGGGTGCTGGTGAATTGGGCGGACATCATCGAACGTCACGATCTGGTGCTTGGCAATGGGAGTCTGATGCACTTTTGACGATGATGCAAAACACTCTCTGAATTCAAGTAACAATGAAAACAGCTGTTCACGCTGGCTCACCGATAGCTCTGAGCTAATATCGAGGTTGTCGAGGGATGTGGACGGTGGCACGGGTTCTGTGGACAAGCACTCGGAGACTTCAGATATGCGTTCCGCGAAAGCTACGGAAGTATTCCGAAAAAGGTGTCGATACTCGTGCGAAAAATTGGTAACAAGTACCTTGGACTGGCCACAGTTAAGATGGATCAAACTGCGAGCCACGCAGACTCCCTGCGTCAACAGTAACGAGAGGTTAGTTTCGGCTATTGCATCACCATCGTGAAGTGCATTGCATTTGACATTAACGAAGGTGCTGGTTCGGGGTGGCAGCGTGACACTGTCCGCATAAACTCGAAGCACATTGAGTGGTCGCTGTGTACTGCTGAGGGCCACTGCTTTCTCAGTTGAAAACGAGACCTTAAAATCCCGGAGGTCAATAATTGCGCCATATTCACGAAGAAAATCTACGCCCAGAATTAGGTCACGTGAGCAGCTTTTCAGAACGAGGCAGCTTACCACAAATGTCGACTCTTGAATTTGAACCCTGGCCGTGCACATGCCTAGAGGAGTAACCAGATGACCACCCGCAGTGCGAACGTGTGTGCCAGCCCACGGAGTCAAAACCTTCTTGAGAATCACGGCAAACTGGCTGCTCAAAATAGAATAATCAGCGCCAGTATCCAACAAAGCTCGAACATGGCGACCATCCAGTATTACTGGTATGTCCAACGACAGCTTCTCGCGAATATCAGGCTTCTGAGTGTTTGAGTGCTCTGCGTCGGTGTATGCGGTATGCTTCACCTGCAATTCGTCGTTGTTGCAGGCGCGTTGCGGTTTCCGTTCCACCGGCAATTCTTCGTCGTTGCGGGTGCGTTGTCGTGTCATCTGTTCCACCGGCAATGCGTCGTTGTTGCGGGTGCGTTGTTGCGTCGTCTGTTTCACCGGCAATTCGTCGTTGTTGCGGGTGCATTGTTGCGTTGTCTGTTTCACCGGCAATTCGTCGTTGTTGCGGGTGCGTTGGTGCGTCGGTTCCACCGGCAATTCGTCGTCGTTGCGGGTGCGTCGTGGTGGCGTCGAGGTAGCGTTATAATTGGCAACCGCGGACTTTTCCAATGTCGATTCGTAGAGTTTCCGTGTCCGCGTCGATGGGGGGTCTCCCGCGCAGCGAAGTCCAGCGAGCCTACCCCCGAAGGTCGCTGGTTTCAGTTTTCCCGCTGGGGGCTGGGCGATCGGCCCTGCGCTGCCCATGAGGACCTCGCAGCAGATGGCGAAGGGCGAGCCCTGGGCGACGGTGATCGAGATTGCCGCAGACGAGACGGAACACCACGGCGCTGGTCATTGAGGAAATCTTCAACGGCTCGGGGCCGTTCGCCGTAGCGAGGCCGCGGAGAATCGGCGGAAAAACCTTCGAGGCCCAGTCGACGGTAGGGACAGCGCCGATAGACATGTCCTGGTTCACCGCAGTGAAAGCATAAAGGCCGTCGGTCGGGGGTACGCCACTCGTCTGCTTTCCGTCTAGACTGTCGGGAATCCGTTACGTACTGGATCACGGGGGCCGGTGTTGTTGGTGCAGCTACGTTAGCAGGAATTAGGGTCGGCGACTGGGGTGGCGAGTATTGTAGCACCTCAGCGTATGTGGGACGCTGGCGCTCAGGTGGCGTAAGGGGAGGAGCAGGGTGAGGTTCACCGCTTGGAAACGGAGGCCGGAGCGCTTGCTGCACTTCGTCACGGACAACGCTCGCAATGGAGGTAGAAGCTGGTTGATGTGCGCCATACAGCAGTCTGAGTTCGTCGCGCACAATCGAACGTACGAGCTCACGTAGCGCCGATGCGTCCATGCCATGCGATGGTAACTCGGCAGAGACGGAGGTGGCGTGGACGGTACGATTCTGTGCCGAAGCTCGCTGCTGAAGCACTCTTTCTATTGTGGATGTTTCCGCAAGGAATTCTGCAACAGTTTTCGGTGGGCTTCGCACCAGGCCAGCAAAAAGCTGCTCTTTAACGCCAAGCATAAGGTAGCGCAGCTTTTTGTCCTCGGGCATTGCAGGGTCTGCCCGCTTGAAGAGGCGTGTCATGTCTTCGATATATGCCGCGACCGTCTCGTTGGGCATTTGAACCCGAGATTGGAGAGCGCGTTCGGCCCGTTCGCGGCGATCTCAGCTACCGTAAGCAGCCGAAAGATGACGCTTGAACTCACTCCAGGATGACAGCTGGTCTTCATGGTTCTCAAACCATGTCCGAGCGCCATCTTCAAGGCTGAAGTAGACGTTGCGAAGCCGGGCGGCGTCATCCCAGAGGTTGAAGGTAGCTACCCTTTCGTAGTGCTGCAACCAGTCGTCGACGTCTTCATAGGTGTCCCCGTGAAAGGTCTTTGGGATGCGGGGGTTCTGAATCGTCACGTAAGTAGGGGCCGCTCCAGGCATTGCGACGACGTCGTGGCTGCCGGTAGTCATAGCCGATGGGGAAAACTCAGGTGGTAGGCCTCGTTGCCTGCGGCTGGTGCGGTGAACAGGCGTTTCTTCGAATATATGACCAGCACTCCTGCTTAGCGGAGGGGTACGGGACATCAGACCTGACCTCCACCAGATTTGTCACGATATTGGCGACTAGGGCTAGGCTATCAGAGCCGGTGCAGGTGGAATTATAAGGTCCAAGCTTTAGGTACGTCCTTCTAGTCCGGAGCCGATTCACTTCGTCCTCTTTCTCCGAGCGCCACTTCAACGTCTTTTGCTGCGAGCGCCCCCTGGCAATATTCAATCTTTGAACGTACCAATGCTTTGTACATAGTCATTTTAGTCGAAACAGGTGCCTTCGAAAAGTTACGGCGCAAATACCCAAGCATGCGGTTACTGTTGTTAATAATGTAATCAATATGTTGCTTCCAGCCGAGGTCATTAGTAATATGCACACCCAAATATTTGTACGAAGTTACAGTATCTAAAGGAGTGTTATTCAATACATAGCAAGCAGGGGGGAAATTACTGCGCGACACTCGCATAGCTTTACATTTTTTAACATTTAGGTCCATACACCATGTGCTGCACC
This sequence comes from Amblyomma maculatum, assembly GCF_055883805.1. Lineage (NCBI taxonomy): Eukaryota > Metazoa > Arthropoda > Arachnida > Ixodida > Ixodidae > Amblyomma > Amblyomma maculatum. The sequence goes on along the minus strand of NC_139353.1, from coordinate 151,510,675 downwards.
ATTTAGTTATATTATTGAGGTCAGATTGTATAGCAGAAACATCGGCGGGTTCAGCAATCTCGCGATAAATAACACAGTCATCGGCAAATAAGTGAATAGGGGAAGTCACACAGTTAGGAAGGTCATTAATATAAACTAAAAAAAGAAGAGGGCCCAAAACGGACCCTTGTGGTACACCTGACGTAAGAGGTGTTGACGGTGAATTATTATTGTTACCAAAGACATGCTGTGATCGACCGATGAGGAAAACTTCGACCCAGGTAAGAAGATGTCTGTCAATATTAAGACACTTGAGTTTAAGTAGTAAAAGATGATGGTTTATTTTGTCAAAGGCCTTAGAAAAATCCAAGAAGATACAATCAGCCAAGGAACGGTTGTCAATAAGGGTTAGCATGGAGTTTGTGAAACAAAGTAGCTGTGTCTCGCATGAGTGATTTCCTGAAGCCATGTTGCGCTGGATTGAAAAAAAGGTTCGAGTCAAGAAAACTAGCTAGGTGTGAGCAAATGACATGTTCAAGAATTTTACATGGTATGGTAGTAAGAGATATGGGGCGATAATTAAGGGGAGATTGCTTGTTACCGGATTTATGAAGTGGAATCACCTTCGCCTGCTTCCAATGTACAGGAATAGCGCCAGTATCTAAAGATTGTTGAAATATTTTTGACAAAAGGACAGAGGAGTACATGTTTGTTTCTTTAAGGAATCTTGCATTTATATTGTCAACACCTGAGGAACATGAAGGTTTTAGTGTTTCAATTAGCTTTGCAATCCCGTCGGCATCTATTGATATTGGATGCATAATCGTATAGCCCGAAAACGAATGTGTAGGCAATTGAAGATTAGTTGCAGATGAAAAGTTCAGTGTGAACATATTGTTTAAAATCGATGCGCACTCCTTGCTAGGCACAGGTAAGTCGTTCTGGTCAAGTAAAGAAATCTCTGAGTTGCTCTGGGAGTTAGTTACGATGTTCCAAAATTTGCTAGGGTTATTAGTGAGCAAGGATGGTAGAGTGTATTTCAAAAAAGTAGATTTTGCAGAAGCGACAGCTTGAGAGTAGGTGTGAGATGCATTAGTGTATGCTTGCCAGCGTGACGCAGTCTGCTGCAGTTTTGCTGCCCGAAATAAGCGTTTTTTTCTGTTCGAAAGTCGATTTAAGTACGGATTATACCATGGCGAATGTCTATGTACTGTTAGTATTTTCTAGGGAATGTAAGCCTCAGTTAGATATGAAATTTTATTGACGAACAGGTCCCAGTTCTCTTGGACAGAACGATGTTCAAAACCACTAAGATAGTTGTCAAGGAAGAGCGAAAGTTCTCTATTTATCTCTTCAAAGTTTGCCTTTTTGTAATCAAATATAATCTTGCGTTTTTTCGTAGCTGAAGACGCGGTAAAGTTTAGGTCGAAATGAAGTAAAGAATGATCACTGAGTCCCGGCATGAAAATTATTGGGCCTATCATATCAAGGTTAGTGGTGAGGATCAGGTCAAGAATGTTAGCAGAACTGCCGATAACACGCGTTGGGCCATCAACAACCTGATCAAAATTGAAAAGGGAGCACATATCGAGAAAAGCTTGACAATTCGAAGAATATGGTGTGCAGGTAGGCGGTGTCGATGTCCAGTTTATTGATGGATAATTGAAATCGCCTAGAAGAAATACCGGGGATGCTGGATAACGAAGGACGACGGTGTTAACCGCGTCATGCAATTCATTCACGAATGTGATGTCTGCATTAGGTGGACGATAACAGACGCCAATGATGTGTACTCTGTTGTTTAAAATGACGCCGCACCAGACAGATTCTATGTTGCATGAAACATTAATTCTGAACGATGATAGGTTTTTAGAAACTGCGAGCAGGGTTCCACCCCCTTGTCTTCCATCTCTGTCATAACGATAGACATTGAAAGGCTTGGTGTGAGTAAAAATTTCGCTGTCGCTTACACGAGCACTTAACCAAGTTTCAGTGAGCGCCACCAGGTCGGCATCGCACGAATTGATAGCTGCGATGATATCATCTCTTTTGCCTAAAATCCTCCGGATATTACTATAAAGGACTGATATAGGGCGCCGATGACCACTACCCCTGGCTAAGTGTTATGAAACATTACGCGTGGGACTTGAATTCGAAATGTCTCCCATCTCGCATGCGCGAGCAGCATTGGATGTAGAGGGTCGAGCGCGTGCAGATGAATCATCGGATGGGCTGCTACGAGAAGGAGAATGATAACGCAGCCGGGGCAGCTCAATGAAACTGTCTGTTCTAGGGTCATAAACATATTGCCTTTTATTTACAGTTAGTTTGTCGTAGCGAAGCCTAAAGGATGGTGAACCAGGCAAAGATTTTACGAAAGCAGTTAACCTTTTGCGAGCGAGCCTAGTTGCTGCGCAGTAGTCTTCAGAAACTGAAATGTCATTTAATTGTTTTCAGCTCATCACGATGTGACATCACTTCTTCTTTCGCTTTAAAGTGCGAAAATTTTATCATCACTGGTCGGCATTTTTCTTGAACAAAAGGGCCACCAAGGCGGTGGGCTCGTTCTATTTTGTCTGGTTTAAATTCTGACCCAAAACTGGATGAAAAGCAAACTAATAACGTTTTTTTCTGTGTCATTCCACGTTTCATTGCTATCGGGTACGCCATAAAATATTAAATTATTTCTGCGAGATCTGTCTTCCAGATGATTGATGCGGGAAAGAAGCTCATTATTCTGTTGCGCCAAGTCATTAATGGTGTCGTTTGTTAACAGATGTTCTCCTTCGAGACTACAAACCATGCTGACTTCTGTTTCAACAGAAGCGAGTCGAGTATCAATATTAGACAGCCGCTTTGCTAAACATTCCTGATTGGCTTTTACGTCATTCACAGCCTGCGTGAACATGGCTTGGGCCTCCGCTGACGCCTCACAGGCGGTTTTAATAAAGGACAACGCAGCCATGACTTCATTATGACGATGGGCGCACGACGTGTCGTCTTCATCAGCTACTTGGGTCTGCCGCTCTGTAGTTTGCTTGCGATTAGGCCCGGGGTTTAGCTCAACGTCACCCGAACATAGCAACAACATAAGCAACACCTCCTTGCAGTCACAACACACGTCATAGAGCACTTGTGGGCACGGAAGCAGCAGTAAAAACGATTTGATGTTTTCCTAGCATGTAGAGAACACGATTGACCAACCTGGATAACGTGAAGACGACGATCGTTAGCCATGTGCTCTATCGTGCTGCTTCCATGCCCACTGACGTGTCGCGGCTGGCTGTTGGCTTTTAAGGCAGGCGTGGATGATGTTCCTGTTGATGCGGCTGAACCGATGAACAAGGATTCCGATCCAACGAAGGCAGCGCCTGGGTTCGAAGAAAGGTCGCACACCTGAACACGGCATGGCTGCAGGCAGGTAGCGACGTACGGGTCCGGTGCACTTCTGGCCAGGCATGGTAGAAGCCAAGCCAAAACCTGGATAACGTGAAGACGACGATCGTTAGCCATGTGCTCTATCGTGCTGCTTCCATGCCAAACGTGAACCGCTTTGCTTCCGCGAACATCGGCTCGTCCGTCAAATTTCGCCGGAGCAAAATGTCCAACTCGCAACCACCTAAAAAAAAAACACGTACACACGATATAAATACGTGTACGTCCGAACCGAATACTGGATGCCATTTCGCCAACAATTCTGAGACGAGCTTCTTTCTGGTATTCACTTGTTTTCCTTCGACGACTGAACTAATCAGTTGAACAGTGGTGTCTCCGAAGCAGCTTCCCCGCATGCACCGTAGGTGAATCTAGAGAAACCGTTTCCCCGTTAGTGTCGTATAGTTACAGCACATAAACGTAAAATAAAGACAAGAACAACAGAAAGGAGACGAGCAAGCAGCCCGGAGGGACCGCGCCCCCCGCTGTGCACTCGCTCCTCCCTTCACCCTCCGTCTGTAGGCATCTGGTTTTGCTCATGCGGTGAATGCCGAACTGTCACCAATACACACCAAAAGGTAGTGGCGTATGAGTGCCAGCTCCGCATTCAGAGAGTAGATCGCGCTTTCCAATACTTGCAAAAGAAAAAGAAAAAACTAAATGACCGCACGGGTAAGTGGAAAGGAGGGTTGTGCTATGCGCCTCTGAAAAGATGCCAAAGAAAGAGCCTAATGTGAGGGAAGAAGCCTGTTCTCTTTTCGGCAGTGTACGAACTTAATTGACATACAAGAAAATATATATATATAAATAAATACCATGTTGCCGAAAGTAATAACCAATATCGCACAATAAAAACAAAAGAGAACTGCTCTTCCCAGAGCGTATGAAAAGTTTGAGACATCGACTTAATACTGCATTCCTCAGTGCTAGCATGTAATTGGCTTCATATCACGTACATCTAAATTGGTTTTTAAAGAAAAAAACAAATATCTGAAAGAATTATTCCGACATCTGGCCACAACAATTTTCATCCTATTGATTAGTGCGTCTAGAGCAGACTGGAGCACAAAAAAGGCATGTTCACTTCGCCACACCAATTCGTCCGTCTAGACACCAAAATGTCGAGCCGGAAACCATCTCAATACTTTTTAGCTCATAAAAACATGTAGGAGAACGCTTTTCAAATTTCGTTTTCTGCTCCTGAATAAGTTAAGAATCCCTTAGTCTCCTCCTTCCTCCTGCATTGCTTGATTTCACTAGAATTTGAGAGAGAAATAAAGGGCCCTAGCGGAGCGAAATCATTTTTATTTTCATTGCGCTGTACTGCATACAGGCCCCATATATTTTTTGTCCCTTCTATCTCAGCATATGGTTAACATGCGCAGGCTTTTTCCTGTTTACCAGTTGCGTCTTATAAGCTGTGCCGTCCATTTCATCCTGTTGCATGTTTTACCGCTACACTAGCACCATCACCTTTAAATCTGTTAGAAGAAACAAGCAGCACAAGACCAAAGAGAGGTTGTTCTGGAGAATACAAGAATATAAATTTACAGGACAGGAATATAAAACGATAACGTACAATTCGAAAGGGAGGACTTCGATAAAATGCACAGATGGTATTGTGCCGGTTTTTCTGGTTTGTTCATGTTTTTTTTTTATCTGTCAGTATCACGTCCTCTAACAATTTCGCTGCACCATTTCCTGTTAAGTTTCCGTGCAATGTACAGCGGGGTCCTTTATCGAATTCAAGGCAGCAGCCGTGACGTTATCGCCTGGAAACGGGAATGCACAAGACACAGTTCTGTTCCGCGCCGTCTGCGCAAAGATAATTTGTTTCACTTTTTAGTTTGCTGGTTTCCTTGCGGCATCGGACAAAAGCACCGCCGGTCAACGTGAGTTATGTGCTTTCCGCGCTCCTGGGTGTTTGAGCCTGCGGCAAGCATCGGCACAAACAAGTCAGAGGAAACGGGGGTGGCAGGCGGGGGGCATGAGGAGTTCGTGAAGTAAAAAAAAAATCTCCTTCCTAGTAGACCAGAGGGAAGCGTACTCGGGCTTCGGACATTACGGTGGAATGCCGAAAGCTGGGCAGGGGCTGCGGCATTCGGTCGTCCGATTGGGGGGTAACCAAACACCGAGAGTCGGCGGGCACACCGCGGCAGTATGCTCGAGCTCCGCGTCAAAAGGGGCGCTCTTCGAAGACAGCCGCGGCAACAGCGAAAAGCCTGGACCTCACTATTTCGACGTCACACAATGACGACCTCACTCAACCTCAAACTCACGCGTGAGTTTGAGGTTCAATTTGGTGACCTCACACAAAAAATTTCTAGCTGTCACCGACCTCACCTCGACCTCACCTCGACCTCACCTCAACCTCACCTCACTCCGTGAGGTTGAGGTCATTTTGAGGTTCAGGTCAATCTCATGAGGCCGAAACCTCAAGAGGTTGTCCACCTCTGCTTAGGAGACACCCTCAAAGATCCGGAAGACGGCGATGCGCATGTGACGCCTTTGTTGCCACTGCGCAGAAACTTTGTTCTCCAGTAGAATGCGGCAGCGTAGTAGGTACATTAAGCTCAGGACTAAGTTTTTTTTTTTATAGTTTCTAGCGACCCCATTATTCTACGACGCGCATCACCAAATGTGGCGGTAGAGACAGAAAAGAAGGGTGTACGACTGAAAACCGGCCGAGAAACTCGGGTAATCAACTTCGAAACAACTCCCTTCTCTTTCCTTCGCAGCATTCTCCGTCCTCGAGCAAAGAGGTTGCAGTCGGAGTGGTTGCCCGCGCCGACCATTAACGCGCGTTATAGGTGTTCACTCAACGACGGAATGGACAGGAGCGAGGACGGTTGTTGGTCACTTTGCTTACTGGCGCCAACCGATTTCCTTTCGGCTTCTGCGGTGGCTTATTCGCCCTCTCGGACTGCATGATTTCGATGGCCTTTTCTAGATTTAGGTGTATGCTGCACGTGCCCCCCCCCCCCATTTCTCTCCTCAAATATGTGTTCACAACACTAACCTTGGTTTAAGATACGTTGTTCCTATGCTATGCTCAGAAGGTTAAATAAAGATCAGGCTTCCGAGATAGCACAGCTTTTGCCACTTTGGTCGTGAAGGAGAGCTTTGGCTTTAAAAGAAAACAGTCCACGGCTCTCCTCCTCCTAAGCGGCAATATGTACTTAGCAAAACCCGGCACGTGAATTATGAAACAAAAATAAAAACGAAAAAAGCAGATGACTCAAATGCCTCGAACAGTGGCCAAATAATCCCGATCTTGGTAAATAGAAGCAGATATACGGAAAGTGGCGCACTCTGTATTTTTACGTCAGTTATATCGACCTATCATTGCGGATTTAGGGTTTGTTGGTATTTTTCAGGAAGTCCAATTTCCCAAGTGGAAGCGAGATTTTACAAGTACCAATAATAACAATCACTTCAGTGCGAGCTCATTCCAAGGAGACCGTAAAAACACAGGGAGCATTATTGTTGTAGCATTTTTATGACTTCGAATAAGTTCTAAGCAGGTGCTTTACATTTTCATGCTTAAAACAAAGAAGCAGAACTCTCCTGCTATTTTCACCTGACTTCAGTTCCGTTTATTACCTTAATTAATACATAGAGGCATTACATAAGGCGTAGGTTCTTATACAAACACTAGTGATCATGGTAATTAGTTACTGGGAACAATGGTCAGATAAAAGTTGCGAAAACTAAGATGGTCATTTTCGTGGATTTCTTGTAGCAATTTCGTGGAGGAGGCCGTTCCAGTCTATGGTGGTTCGAATGAAAAACGAAGCAGTAAAGGCGGTCGTCCGGCGTGTGGGTTCGCAATGTGAAGTGGATGACTGGTTCGTTAAGATATGCGTGCTGCTGCAGTGATTAATGGGGCTTGATTAAGTGATGAAAAAAAAAAAAAAAACGTGACACAATAAAATGCTGGAAATGCGATGTCGACATAAAAGTGTCGATACACCGGATTCTGTTTTTAGGGATCAAAACCTGATTTTCTATGAGTATGATGCATGAATCAATGTAACAGCGCAATCTTTAACCAATTCTTTTTGACGAGATATGCTTGATTGGCCTCCAGATGTGTCGCATGCATTTTAAATTTTTGGCCTAACAAATGAATTATAAGCCAGTAGTTTTGAACACGGCGGTGCATTCCACAAATTCTCTGAGTTTTTGTCAGATGTTGATATAATGTTACTGACGTATGTCCTGACGTTACTGACGTATGATATAATGTTACTGACGTATGGCAGTGGCACGCCTGCTCCTTGCCACTGCCAGCAAGTCGACCAGCGGCTCTTCGTCCCTCAAAGCGTCCCTCCCGCTCCACTGGCGCTGTCGAAGACACAACCGGGGCCATAATTCTCACCAAACTCGGCGGGCCTGCACCACGTGTCGGCAGAAGAGGTTCCTGGAAGTCCAAAGGGAACAGCGATGGGCTGAACCGCGTCCATGCCACGGATAGAAGGTTTCAGGCCTGGGCATGTGTACGCGCTGGCGGCCTAACCAGACGCGGACGCCCGCCTGCCCTGAATTTCTAGCCTACGAGGCGGCTGCGGGCCAGCACCGGAGACGCAAGGAGGATTCCTCTGTTACCGACACCGCCGAACGAGCGCCGCCACTGCCAGGTTTTAAGAGCCCACGCAAGCGGGGGCCCCCCTAAAGAAAAAGGAAAGAAAGGAAGGCCTGTAGAGAGGAACACGGCCAACCGTCATGAAAGGAGTAGCTTAAAAGACGCCGAACGAAACGTTTGTCAGTTGGAATTTCTATAATGTTTCTTCCATGTAGCCATTAAATCAGTTTGTGAAGTTTCACCGGAGTTTTATTCTGTGACCAAATTATGCCAACGCAGACACGACGACAACAACGATTACGACATGTGCGTCCCAAGACAAATCATGAATAGGGTTACACGTAAGCATTTACAAGAATGTACCTGTTCAAGCGGGGGGTTAACAGTTGCGTAAGGAAAGAAATAGGGAGCGCGATGGTGCGAGAAGGACAGGCAAGTGAATTTGCTGGTGATTACGGTCATTAGTGTAATATTGCACCATTCTGAATCGTTCTTAAACAAGTTCTAGAGAGCAGATTGGTGCGATGCGTTATAGATAGTGCGGTGACACAGTCGTCCGCAAATATGCGTATATTAGAGGAGACACATTAAAGTGAATCATTAAAATATATGAAAATAACAGGAAGGCAAGAGCAGATACTTGCAGCATACCGGAAGCTACTGGGAGGGGGCTAGACAAATTATTGTTGACCGAAACCATTTGCGTACGAATATACAAAAATTCCCGTATCCACATCAGACCATTAGTATCCAGGTTTAGTAGTTGAACTTTTAGTTGTAAGCGGTAGTTAGGCACTTTATCAAATGCTTTCTCTAAATCCAAAATAGATTGTACCGATTCGCACATCGATGACCAGGTTAAGACGCAAGTCATGAAGAAAATAGTTATTTGGGTTTCACAGGAGAAAGCTATGCGAAACCTATGCTGTGACGGGTGAAAATAGTTGTTACCATCTAAGAAAAAATAATTTGACAGTAGACGTGTATTTTGATTTTGCATGACACGCTTGTTAGCGAGATAGTTCGATAATTTAATGAAGAGCTTCTGTTGTCTTTCTTGTAGATTTGAATGACCTATGCCACTTACCAATCATCCGGAAAGGTAGTGAAGAAAGTGACTGAGAACAGTAATGACAGGCAATAAGCAGCCGGGTGTCTTGTGTTTCTTGGAATTTTATAGTTCATACCTTCATGCCACACGATGATGATAGTGCAGTCTTCAGAGTTATGGATGAAATTCCGTCTTCATAAACTGCGATGCTTAGTATGACACCTTTCATATTGCAAAAAGAAAAAAGAAAAAGAAAGGGCCTTTTGATTTCATTCGAGAATACTGAGGAAAATGCGGAATTAAATGTGCCAGCACATTCAACGCGTGTGTCATTGGTGAGGGTAAGTGCGTATTTTGGGTTAGTACGCAACAAATTTGCAAGTGTAGTATTATAAAAAGGACGTTTTAAGCTGCGAATGACAGTCAAATATTCATCTTGAGCTACCTAACATATAGTTTTGCTATCAAATTGTGTTGCCGCTATCTTCCCAATAGAGGCGCTTATTTTTCGATTTTTTTTTTAAAGAATCAGTAAAGCATGGTTTTTGGTTACTTGTACGAATGTTGACGGTTGGTATATGTTTATCAGGTGAATCATTTATTTATTTTTAAAGATTGCCCAGTTATCATGTGTCGATTGAATGTCATATGTAGCTTGTTATGCAGGAAAGTAGGTCTCAAGTTCTTGATTTATCGCACCTTAATGACTATTTTCTTAAAGTGTTACAGTCTTCTTCAAGGTCATATTTGGCATTACAAGAAAAAAGAAGGCGGCTGGAATGACATTTTGGTCTATAATTCTCTGAAGGTAAGTAATGAATGAGACGGCATCGGGTTTACTAGCCAAAATAAAGTCAAGAATGATTTTAGATTGCGATAAGGTGCGCGTTGGTTCTGAAAGCAATTGTGATAAATTACCGTTGAAATGTATTGCAATAAAGTTGCCTTTTGCGGAACCTACTATTGAGGCAGGTGGAAGATTACGCAATTCTATGTTTGGGAAGGTAAAATCCCCGAAAATGAGGATAGAGGCACTTGGGGTAGCTTGCTGTGAGTTAGATTAGGTTGTTATTTTGCTCGTTAGAAAAGTCATGGGTCGAATGGGGTCGCCTGTAGCAGACTCCCAGTAACAGTGCTATTGGTTATGAATGACACAGTAACTTAATTATTCCGGTCTTAGATTAGCCGTTTTGGGGCTCCGCAGCCTCTTTAGGTGTTTTAAACCGCGCGCGCGTTTTCCTATTTGTGTTGTGTTTGCGCGAGCAGCGCGAGTGCGCATGAGTGAGCAGATAATCTTGGGGGCGGGATGTTAGCGGTGAAAGACGCGGGCAGATACGCGCGTCGAAGCAAGGCGCGAGGCCTTTTTTCGCCCCGGCGGGGCAAGCAGCGAGCGACATGGGCCAGCGGGGTGTGCAGGGACTACGGAAAGCAGACCGGCGTCACGAAGGTGGAAGGAGTGCCTGCAGAAACAGCCTGGGCGTATTCGCGTGAGTTGCTGTAACGCGAGGAGCAATGCTTCTTGTTCCGCCGTGAGCGCTTTGGCCTTATTGCTCGCCCTATTCGCTTCGCAGTGTGTTTTGTCTCGCCGCGGTAAAGCCCTGACATGTTTCCCGCTTCTCTTCGCTGTTCTATTGTCGCGCGCATGAACAGCATGTTCTCAGCGCAGTAGCGCCTGATGTTGTTTCCTTTTTTTTTAATGCATTTTAGTTTATCCGGAATAAAGCGGGGTTATTAAGAGACTGGATTTGTCACTCTTCAGTCGAGACCATGGCTCGCGGACCGGTTTTTTGAAGGCGAGGCCTTCATCTGGCGCCCAATGTGGGGCCTGAACCCATGACCCTGAGGTTAAGTCTCATGCTCTACGGACAGAGCTAGCCGGGCCTCTGTCGCTCACTGTTAAGTCAAAGTCCCTTCACGTCTGAATGACGAGTGACGCCATAAAACGTCATTATTTCAGCTGTGAGAATCGGAGCGGTGACCACGACAAACGATTTCTAGGGAAAGTCTGCTCTGAACAGCTGCCAACTAGCATATCCGTTATGCTGTCAGAGTGTAGCTTGCCCTGACAGAAGCGTCCATTCAGTTCGTGGTGACATCCTCGATCATATTGATAAAGCCATACAACTGATTGAACGGATAAAGGAGGCCTTCCCGTTCACAGTATTTTGTTATCCTCTCCTCTTTGTTAACCTCATTACTTCATTTTTTTCTTGTACGATGTGCACCTAAACATCGAGCACATAAGGTGGGTGGCCCGAAATGGAACTCGCATACTGGGCTCATGCCGTTCAGGCACTCGTCAGCTCTGTGATCTGTGGTCCGTTGAGATTCCCCTACTCATTCTGCCTGATTTTATCCTTGGAAAGGCCAAAGACATTGATGCTGATGATTACGACGCAGCTGCTGATTTCGTGGTGCCGGTTTTATGTAAACCACGATTTACAGGGGGCTTAGAGCGAGGAGACAAGGATAAGAGAGTGACACAGGACGGTCGCTCGTCTGCTGGCGCTAAACCTCCCTGTAAATCATGGCCTGCCAACTGTACCAAAACTCAGCTTTGCTTAAACCATGTGAACCGTACTTGCGCGGGCAGAGGAGACTTATCGGGAGATATAGGACTGTGGTCGTACAACCAGAAAGTTCGGTCAAAAATCAGGAGTCTCCCGCGGACGTCAGCAGAGTTGGCAGGCATGCGGAAGAGCCTTGCAACTCGGCCAAGTTGATGCCTGCGCTGGGCTTGTGATCCACTAGCTCATGGCTTTCCTCTGCATCGGCGATTCTGCAGAACGTGGCAATGCTCTGCCCCAGGCACTCTGCGGCCTCCGCAGAACAAGCTCGCGAGACCGTAGGCAGTCGGTAGCATAACGTGACTCAATCATTCTTCTCTGGTCCAACCTGTTCGGCCTTCGTCCTCGCTCAACATTTTTAACGCACGACGCGCCAACGCCAGGTCGTTGCGAAGAATAGCCCTATATTCATTGTAATCGGCCATTACAGGAGTTCAATGCAAATGCTAACACTTGAATTGGTTATGAGCGACACAGTAACTAAATTATTCCGATCTTAAATTAGACGTTTACAACAAAACATAAAATTTGCTGACGATCTGCTATGAGAACACCACCGCTCTTTGATAATTCACGGTCACTTGGGTGAACTTTGATATCAGACAAGTTGCGCCAGAACTTTGATATCACTAACGTCATTTTGTAGCCAGTTTTCTGTTAGAATAAGCAAGTTGCCTTGTGTTGATGCGATGATGTTAGAAACGAGCCTAATCTCCTCTGAAGATAACTGCGTACGTTAATGAAGATTGCGGGAAACGAAAGATCCCTTCTGGGAGTTAGTGTACTCTGTCTCTATTGATGGGATGCGGTGACTGCTACTCGATTTCTGTTAGTTATACACATCGTCGAAAGCTTACCATTTAGGGCCAATGCGATCTGAATTTGAGTCCGGAGTTAATCAAGACTCATATCATGATCTGAGCGTGAATGAGCCCGAGAGAGTCGGTACATGTGTGCGTCCGCCGACCTGTGGGTGATTATAAAATGGTCTGAGCCTCGCGCCTGGAACCGCAGTGAGTCTGGTGAAACTAATACAGGGGGGCGCCACTCGCGAATAAAAAAGATAAAAATGCCGAATAAAAAAAAAAACACGAACAGGATGGCAGCAACGCGAGCACGAAAACGCAGAATTATTCCCTCCTGAACAAAAATCCAAACGGGTTGTTTGTTACTTAGAAATATTTTATCGCGCCTTTCAAATAAAAAATTCAACTGCACTATATCTCAGTTTTCACCACTTATGATCTAGTCATCCGATACGGGTGACGTGCTGTGCGCAGTTCATTTTGGTCATTTTGCATTTGACGCTGACTCTAGTCACTGTAAGCGAAAACGCGATCAATTTATAGCTCTTGCTTAAGATGAAAATCGAAATGCCTGCAAATAGTACTCAACCCCATCCCGTCTTTGTGCATATGAGTGTTGAATTGTATTGTTGATCGCAGCGTCAGTACAGCTCCTTAGTCGGCGGTCATTTTGAGTAGATTCCTTGAGCAGTCAGAGTACTTTTCGTGTTCCTGCATACGATATCGCGTGATAAACAATGGCACAATTTATCTAAGTATCTGTAAGATGCTTGGATATCGCGTCTTCAATTTCTTAAATTTCAGTACACAGGGAAGCGTGCGACCCCCGAGTAAGGATCGTTTGTTCGTGCTGCCCAGAAGCTTGTCACCTGTTTCGGCATCTTTTCAGCGCATGGCCGCTGTTCGGCGCCGTTTTGTTTGATTGGTTCTCAGAATGGTCATGTGTTTCAATCTTGTGGCGCAAAATTTTGAGCTGTCGAAATGGCTTCTTGCAGTGCCGTCAAAATGACGTTAAGTTGCAGACACATCTTTAGCAGAGCTATTCACGCCGACTGAATAGTAGATATCAGTAACTGCGGACGGAAAAAAAAAACTGTATAGATGATTGGGAGGAAAACACTTATGCTTGTATTACGGATGAGATAAAAGGTACTATTCCTGTAATCTGACTGGTTCACGTTGTGCAGCGGTAAATACGTCATGCATACACATCAGACTGTTATGACAAAATGAAGTTTCATGACATAAACAATGTCCTGTCATTGACGAAAATGGCAGAAGTTGGGCGCCACGTTAGGCGAGTGCATAAAGCCGCGAATTTGATGTGGAGTACAGGAGGCTGTCAACTCACCGCTGTTTGGTACAAAATTACTCTCGGTGGTGATGTAAGCTGAGACATCTTGCTGTAATTACAGAAAGTACTGAAACGACGCTATAAGAGTAGTTTTCAGCCGCGCAACCTTTTGAAGGATTAAAATGGAAGCGCAAATTTACAGCCGCACGAGGGCACTATCTGTCTTCCCGTCGCAAACGCTTTGCTCTCGCAGAGAAATCATTGATCCGTGAGGTTGCCAAGCGAAGCAATGGCGGTCTGCTAACTCAAGCGGCTTATCTGCGCGAGATGAGGCATTTCAGAGAGCACTGCGACGCTTTCGAATTATCTGTCTGGACAGTTCGTAAGTGCGACCACCCGAGGAGTCATATGGTGCTGTGACAGGCTCGGCGGCACCGTTAGACGCACGATGCTGAACTTCGTACTTTTCTTTGCACAGGCGCTACTGGAATGCAGTGGATCGGGCTGTGGCGACTTCCATGTGTCCCCGGGCCATCTGTCTTTTGTGACGTCGGTGACGCGACATCGGCAACCAAGTTTGCATACGGGTGTGTTTGGGTCGCTTATATCGGTGCAATCAGATGGAAACCGCATGGAAGGACTATCACCGTTACCTCGTTTGGACACATCGTTTGGCGCAGCGGCAACATCCGAGACTTCGTGGGAACGGCCTAAAAAGACTGGACGGACAGCAGATCTCTTCAGCGGGCTCGGCGGCACCGTTAGACGCATGATGCTGAACTTCGTACTTTTCTTTGCACAGGTTAGTGACAAATGGTCATTCACAAGTTGCCTTAGAAGCGATTGTGCCTGCCTTGTCGTGCTGCCGATCCCCCAGTGTATTTTTTGTTGCTGCCATGAGTAATCGCGAGTGCTTTGCATGCTGTTGAAGCTAAGTGGCGATGTGGAGGAGAACCCTGTGCCTGATGAACAGAAACTGGATCAAATTCTGAGCACTGTCACGGAAATTAAGGCTACCCAAACTGCTTTGCAAGGTGAACTTGAGGGTGTTCAGTTCAGGCTCACTGAAATAGAAGACACATTAGCGTCGCTAAAGCTATGTAATGAAAAAGTGCAGAAATGTGAGGAATCTGTAGTGGTGATGCATAAGGAATTGTTCCAAATCACTAAAAGACTGGATGCCCTGGAAAATAGGAGCCGTAGAAATAATATTGTGACCTATGGATTGAAAGAGGAAAATAACGAGAGTGCCTCCGAGCTTCAAAAAAAAGTAGAAAACAATCTCTTGAGAAGCAAATTGGAAGTCCAGGTCAGATCCATGAAACGCATCCATCGTGTTGGCAGGAAAGATGCTGGCAATGAACGCCCTGTCATCTTGCGCTTTTATGATTTCACTGAAAAGGTTAAGGTTTTTCAAAGTTGCCATAAGCTAAAGAACAGTGGAATATCAATATCTGAGAATTTCTCGGTTCCTGTGCGCGAAATACGCAAAAAATTATGGCAGTATTTAAATTGAATCGTGACAATGGGGATAAAGTAAGTTTAGTTTTTGACAAGCTCAAAATAAACAATAATATATACGCATGGGATCCCACAGAGGATAAAAGGGTACCAGTGAAGCAAACGAAAAACACATTTTCGAAATCTCATGGTGCTCCCGCTGAATGACGTTTTCACAATATACCATTAATCATTCTGAGTTTCAATGCTAGGAGCATTGTTAATAAGGATGATAAATTATAAGAATTATTCCTGCTTTACAGTTCAGACGTACTAATAATTACAGAAACGTGGTTGCACTCTTCCATACATGACTCGGAAATCGTCCCTGAGTCTTACACACTTCTTCTGATCGGAACAGCCGTGGTGGTGGGGTTGCTATTGCCATTAATCAGAACCTCTACTTCAAGGAAGAGGAAGGCATGGACGGCCATTAAAGTGTTTGGTGCATGATAACAACGGGTAATGATAAGCAGTAATCAGTGGTATTTTTAGGTGCCCGAACGCAACAGATGACTATCTTTTGAAAGGGCATGACTATTTGAATTCTAAAATGAAAGAACGGACTAAAATCATATTATCTGGAGATTTCAATTTACCCGGAATTGATTGGACCACCTTAACTCCTGGAAGAAAGGAAGTGACCAATTGCGAACTGCTTTTAAACATAATGTTCAGTTTTTTGTTTACAGCAGCTGGTTACTATTGCCGACACGCATTCGGGGCTATACTACCTCAGTGCTCAATCTTGTTATTGTATCTAGCATGTGAACCCCGGAACTTGTCATTGCGGAAAGTATATCAGACCATAAGTTACTCGCATTAACATTTCCACAGATGGGACAGCAGAGCACCGCAGTCCACCTTGAGCAGACACGTATTGTAACGAAAGGTTATAGTCGGGCTTATGACGTGAGCATCATCGACTTTATAGATTTAAAGTCGGATATTTATATTTTGGAAAACCGGTCAGTTGTTTAATTACGGCTAAAGCTCAAGGAAACGATAATATACTGGGAAGAAAAATTCATTCCATCCAAGACGAAAAGAAGACAACGTAAAACGCCATATATTACCCGCAATATTATTCACCTAAAGCGAAAACTCGTGAGAATTCGTAGAAGTAAAAAATCACTTGCGGAAATATGTGAACTCCCCCCCCCCCTGTTCATGAAAAAAATTAAAGAGGCGAGAGTAAGGTTTTTTTCAAGCACAATGTCGAACTTTATGTCTACACAACCACAGAAATGTTGGCGCTATTCTTCAAAATCTGATGACGCGATCTCAAAAATATAAGTTGACGGATGTATCATAAATATCAGTGAGCGATTGCAAACTATTTAAATTCATACTTCCAATCTGTCTTCACACGTGCAACACCGGTGAATGCAACCCCTGCCCAGCACACTAGCCACATGCCCGAAGTGGTGATAACACAAACAGGCGTAATTAACTTACTCTTGCAAATAGATACGAAAAAGTGTCCTGGTCCTGATGGCATCTCAAACGTATTCATCAGACGCTATGCTGAGTAGACTGCTCCTTTTCTGTGCGCAAAATGTACCGAGTCACTTAAAACAGGTACTGTTCCACAAGATTGGCTCCATTCAAAGGTGAACCCTATTCACAAGGGCGGCAGCAAATTGCTGGGGAACGCATACCAACCTATATCATTAATCAGTTCTTGTTGCAAGGTAATGGAGCATATAATTCATAATGCTATCATAACATACTTAGAAGAGAACAACCTTCTATTCCCCAGACTACATGGCTTTCGAAATAAATTGTCAACAGCTACTCAACTGTTTGAAATCACACTGACCTGGCATCAATAATTATTTCTCGACTACAGGCTGATACAATCCTCATAAATTTCGCTAAAGCTTTCGATCGTGTTCACCATAAAAAATTGATTTTAAAACTAGAAACGATAGGTATTGATCTGAAAATAGTAGCATGGATAGAAGCCTATCTTTCCAACCGTAAACAGTTCATGTCAATAAATGGTTTCGACTCAGATTACCTTGAAGTCCTTCGGGGGTCCCGCAGGGCTCCGTTCTTGGGCCCCTGCTGTTTCTCATATATGTAAATGATATCTATTTGTGTGCCGAACATGGAGTGACAATGAGACTTTCTGCAGATGACTGCGTGATTTATACAGCCGTGAACAGCTCTGGTGACCAAATGAAACTTCAGTCTTCTTTAAAAAACATTTCTGACTGGTGTGCAGCATGGGACATGCAAATTAACATATCGAAAACGGCGCATTTAAACATAACAAGAAAAAAATTCCTTTGTCTTACAACTACACATTATCTGGCTCCCCGATACCACACGTAGCCAAAGCAAAATACCTGGGGATCACACTAACCCAAGACCTTAAATGGCATGCACACATCGAGAACATATGTAGCAACGCATTCAAGCAGCTTGGTTTTCTTCGCAGCAGACTAGCAATGGCTCCACCGCACGTGAAGTTAACAGCCTATAAAATATTAGTACGACCTATCCTTGAGTATGCACACATAATCTGGGATCCCCATCAAGCGTACCTGATCGAAAAGTTAGAAACAATTCAGTCGAAAGCACTACGATTCATATATTCAAAATACTCACGTCATGAAAGCGTAACAGCCATGCGCATCACTGCACAAATACAGATCTTGTTTTGTCGCCGGAAAACGACTGTAATGAAGTTCCTTTACAACATTTATCATCATAGATTAAACATACATAAGGAAGACTACCTGTTAACACTCCAGCGTCGATCCACCCGAGGTAACCATAACTATTGTATAAGACCATTCTTGGCGCGTTGCAACACGTTTAAATACTCGTTTTTTCCTAAGGCTATCGAAATGTGGAATGCGTTACCAAGTGAAATTGTTAACATTACTAACCCTGACAGGCATCGATAGATCGCCAAGTACTGCCTTAAACTTCAGCTCCAACACTGCCATATTTGTCTAGCACTATGCATACACTTCAATGTCAACGAAATGGAGTCTTCCCACTATGGAAGAAGCAAGCAAATTTACTGGCAGCTTCTTTTTTAATAAGGTAATGTACGCGCCATGTATATGGAACATGTTTGCTTGTCACTTATGATGTATTTCACGTAAGGTTTTGCAGATGTGTGCATACAGGCTCACCATTTGCTTATTATTCGGAAAATAAAAATAATTACTCAAGAGCACGTTATGACACTACGCTGTAATCATATGATGTTGTTAACTGACTTTTTCCTTGACTGTTTTTTAATCCAGCCAAAAAAGAATCTTTCTTTATTGCTTTGCATTTTACCGTTACGACACTAATGAACATGTGCACGCGGCGTCACCATAGCTTCATACCACGATTTCCAGTCATCTTTCGCTTTCTTTCCCTTTTCTCATTTGATCCCCGTCTGTATGTGCAAATTGGCCCCCCTGGGCATTGACAAGTTAACCTCCCAGCTATACTCCGTTCTTCTGTTTCTGTCTCTCTTTCTCAGAAATCTTTCGCGTTATGCAGGAGCCCTTTCGCGCGCTAGCGCATGAAAATTTAACAGACTATGTATGCCTTCCACTAAATTGGTTGTGTGCGTGTCTGTAACTGGGTTACACTTGGTTATATTTTCATGCGCTGGTGCGCAAAAGGCTCTTGCGAACGCGAAAGATGTCTCTCTCTCTGCGCTGCTTTCCGCGCTCCACACAACTCAAGTTAACACTTTAAGAACTTAGCAGGCTTGCTGACCTGATGGTAGCGGGGTTTAAAACGGCTGTTCAAAAAGGTGGACAGAAAAGCCAGTAGCTAAGACTAATTTTTGATATTCTGAGACTGGACATGGATCATGACGGATGCGCGGGCGCCGCTTAGCCAGTGCTGGAGCCACATCGCAAATCTGTCGATTCCATTGTTTACGACGGCGTTCTTAAACGTTTTAGTTCTTGCATTCAAATGCCGCTAATACGTGGATGTGAGAGGTCATCGGCGGTTACGAGGGGCAATGCCATTTTCCGCTCCTATTCTGTGCCAATCAACTGCGAATATTTCGTTGCCATTCTTTCTCTTCAGCTGTAACGTTCCTCGAGTCTCATAAACCCGTTCAGCCTTTCCGTGCGTAGCTGCTGTTGAATGTGCACTCGCCAGCAGGCTCCCGCAAACGCAATGCCACCTCACGACCGCGCTCTTGCTCGCGCCGGCCGTTCGCGCATGTATTGTTACTTTTGATAAAGACGGTATGGCATATGTCATCATTTTGATTTCAATCGCAAACTAGGCTTGCGACGGCGTTCTGAAGGGTAAAAGAAATAGAATGGCACCACCCGGAATACTGCAAATGAAACACATGTTTGATATAGAAGTTGTGAAATCTTCCACCACATGGAGGTCCATTAGTGATGCCGTACGCCATCGTTATGAACCCCGTCGCCTGTTGACAATCCCAACTGCATCTATTACAACTACAGCAATGGCAGACGGATTTCGCATTATGGGGCTAGTAAGACATTTGCGTTATTATGCCCATAGATTTCGTGTACACTATTTCAATAGACACGAGTATCGAGCTCAGTGACCGGAGGAACAAAGCGGATGCCGAAAAATTGTATCGTTTGGTTTACAAATACTTTTGTGTGGTTTGGTAAGCCCCAGGCCACAGAAAATTCAGATATTAACTAGAGTTGCACTCAACACCTTTAAATATCGGTGATTCGTCGATAAACATGCATTCGAACATTCTTGGTGACTGACGTAGCCGAAGCTAGCCACCGCCGGCGTTCAGATTCAGATGCAGTATATCGCTTTTGCTTCATTATCATGCAGTTAAACCATGCCGATAATACTGCGTGAAAAGATAAGTGCGTATCATCCCACGAGACAGGTAGATGATAATACACCGATGCACATAACCCTGTCCATTTATGCGCATTAGTTTATGGCAACATGCACAGTCTAGGGTAATGGTCATTTCCGGGGTAAAAAAAATAAAACGCTGAATAGGAAAGCGTACACTGTCAATCACACTTAGCGGGAAAATGCTTCCGCGTGATCATGCACCTGTGGAACGCCATTGCATTTAACTGGTCCGCGAATCAATGCTAAGCGACGCGCGAGAAGATTTACAACGATGCGGTGCTTCATGTTGACGGCCACTCTGCATCAGTTTGCTACCCGTTTGGGTACAATAGCGCTTCTCACGCGTGCAGCCCGCGGGGCCGGGTTCCTGTTTAGTATGATTGACTCCCCATGCGCGAAAAGAGAAATCCCACTGCGCGGACACACTGACAAGCTGCGTCGTTCCAAAGGCAGGGCTTGATTTTTCCCAACAACTGCCCTTGCGTCACCAGGGCACTCAAGTTGTATAGATTGGATTGTATAGATTGTATAGACTTTGTATAGACTGGATTGGCTGAAACTGAACGCGCGTCACCTGCTGATCGGACGCGGCGCACCAAAGAAAGCGAAACGTGCACACAATATTAAAGCATAACAATGGTTAGTCAGCCATAAATACAGTCAAAATAAAACGAAGGTTAAATGCTCCAAATATCAAACAGCCACAGCAAAAAAAAAGGCCTTAGCGCACCATAAAGACATCCAGACGAATTACCATAAAGCAATGCCTGAATGTAACGCCATCAAACAAAAACAACATAAAATGCAAAAGCTTTCTCCCGAAAGCTCACCCTGCTTATGATTGTTCATCGCATCGGCCCATCTAGCCGTCTATTATTTATTAAATGAGGTTTTCTGCGTTTATTTGTAGCGCTACTCCCACCTCTCAAAAAGGTAGTCATTGGGGATATGTTTACCCGGAAAGCAAAAATGTCAACGTTGAAAAAGATTAAAGAACGCTGGATATGTCGAGGAAACGACTTCCGCATGTAGATGAAATTTCAGAGACTCGCCGTTTCTTAATTTTGTTCCATTCACTTCATTCCAGTGTGGCTTTCGTTTCAGTTTTATTTCGCTTTGTTCTTTTTCTGTTAATCGTTAGTTTCTCCGCGCTTTCTCTTATAATTTCGTTTCCTCTTGTATATTCACCTTTCCCTCCAGTTTCTTTTTTCCCGTCTTTCTTTGCTTTATTTTTGTCGGTACTATTTTTTTTCCTTTCATATACAATTTGTGCCCTCCTCCTATGAGCGTCTTTTGTAATTTCTCCGTTTCTTCCTTTTACTTTCCTTCTTTTTTTTTCTCTTCGTGCGAACCAGTTTTTGCTTGTGCGCTGGTTGTAGAATGTTCAGCTATGTGTGAGCTTAAATGATAATGCATTCTAAACATTTCGGTGTGGATGACTTCCAGGGGACTTGCCAATTAACAACACCGTTCTTTTTTCCTAACTGGAGTCTCTGGGAACCTTTGGCCGAACTTTAACATTTATACGCAGTTGCCTTACTGATCATTTCGAAATAATAAACTTGGCCGACATTTTATTGCACCCAGCATCCATTAACCAATGTACGCCTCAGGGTTCAATTTTAGGACGACTGTATTTTTTAGCATGCATCAAGAATTTTTCTGGTTATTTCACCAAATCTAACTGCATTTTATGCGCTGATGACACTACATTATATACTAGTGACAGAAATATAAATGATCTAATCAAAACTTTGAAGCTGAACTAAAACTTACAGCTGACTGGTTTCAGGTAACTAGATTGAAATCAATCCTTTAAAGAAAAAGAAATTTTACGATGTTTAATTCGCAATCATAAACAGGCGATTAATATTGCTCTACTTTATTTGGATAACCAAATTATACCACTTTCTGAATGCACTGCATTTCTTAGTGTCCCACGAGACAAACATCTGAGATTTAGTATGCAGTCGGAATCATTGTCAGAATGGGCTTTTTGTATTGGGGTGCTTCTTAGAACACATCATTACTTTCAGCAACATATCCCCCGGGCACTTTTTTTAACATATTCACAATCAATTAACATACTGCATATCAACTTGGGGAACTGCATATCTCATTAATATATCAAGCATTCATCATTTACAAAATAGTGCAGTTCGAATATTTAGCTTTCCTCGGTCCTCTCCCCCCCCCCCTCCCCCTATACCGGAATCTTATTATCCTTTCTTTGCTGAGTCTGCTTCGCCACAACAGTTCTGCTAATGGTGATATTGTAATTACTGCTCTTTTTTCATCTTTGTTCAATTTTGCGGCAATTTGCTACTGCCCATAATTAACACTATCTATGACAAGCAAAACCTTCTGTTTTCAGCTATAACTATATGGAACTCACGGCCCTCATGCGCTAAAACAGATCAGTGTCCAGGTTTTTCAATAATAACGTCAAAGCAATAGCGGCTGTGACTCAGTGCTAAAGTGGTGTCTCTTCCTGTGCAGATCCTTGGATGCATCGACAAGCTGGTTTCATGGAACAATACTCCAAGTGGCGTCATCTGCGCATGCTTCGCAGACGGGTCATCGACTTACGAGCAGCATGCTGAAACCTTCGCCAGTGCATCGCCCCTGTGTGCCATAGCTACGGCTTGCCGGGTGGATCAACGGCTCGGCTCCTGAGTGTTCCATGGAACTTTGGTGCTTGTGAGCGCACCGTCGACTTCGGGAGCAGCGCGACGTCACCAGCCAAGAGCTTAAAAGCGCCATACGAGATCTCGTTCTTCAGTGGACAAAGCAACAGCGGCTGTGACACAATGCTAAAGCACTGTCCCTTCATTGTGCAGGTATGTTACCTTGAGAATACTCGGTGCCTAAAATCAGACAATCGATCATTGCTGCTGTTTCTTTGCCCACAAGACGCAGTTGGTTTGTGTTGGAACGCCATGTATTATATCAGCCACCTATTGTTGAGTGGAGACGTGGAGCTCAATCCAGGACCTCCTTAATCTGACCCCCCAACGAAGCCCGGAAACTTATCAAAATGTAATCAGCCTAATTACAGCACTTCTGTACTGTCCACGTGCTCTGCAAAGACCGCTCAACAATCGGCTGCTGTAACGTGTCCAACTGAAACTGATAACATTGTGACCATGCATGCCGAAGTTGTTAAACGACACAAGCATATGTCTGAGGACCGTGGCAATATTAAGCCATTCCAAGCATTCGTTAACTCACGTTTTGATATGCTTGAAACCCGCGTGGCTGCAATTGAAGCGTCACCATCTAGCTTAACAGTTAGCGCGTTCCGAAATTAAAACACTAACTAGAACTGTGGCTCGGTTGGTTGAAAAGAATGAGGACCATGATAACCGATCCAGTCGCAACAATATTGTTACGTTAGGCGATCCATGCGCTCATATGCGCATAAGAAGGAAAAAGAAGAATCTCGGTAGTTTTTGGTGAAGACGACGACGACGTTCAAGCAGTGTGGGCTGCTGGTGCCTGCAGGAAAGGCCTGTTGTGTGAAAGCCTTGTCTTCTTGTCCTAGCCGTTCGCCATCGCCTCGAGCCTACCGTACCCGATCACCTACTCCTCGCCGCAGCTTGTCCCCAACGTACCAAGGCCCCTACTCGGGAAACTAGGGAACGCAGCGCCCGGACGTGGCGCTGTGTTACCAACCCGGACAGCCAATTGTGTTTCGACCATCGCACCACGCAGCAATTTGATCAATGCCCCCGTAGATAGAGTCCCTGTTCCCGCTCTCATTGACACTGGAGCCCATATTTCAGTCCTTAGCTCTTCGTTCCGCCAACGCCTCAAAAAGTTCTTGCGTCCGCTAACACCTCTGCAGTTCGTGTTGCTGATGGCAACACCGCTACCATCATCGGAATGGGCACCTCGCGCGCTAGCATCGCCGGCCACCACGTCCCTGTGCTCTTCGCCGTCCTTACTACTTGTCCTCAAGCCTTCATTTTAGGCCTATACTTTTTATCAGCCCATTCCGCTTTTATTGACTGTTCCTCCGGACGTCTGCGCCTAGCCCTGGTCCATTGTGTTCACGATCCTAGTGCTGACCATTCCCAGCCTCGCCTCCGCTCTAGTACATTTACTCGCCTACCTCCCGAGGCGGCAGTATACGTGCCCATGTAACCTTTTCCTTCCCTTCCTGACGGCGACTACGTTGTAAACCCCATCACCGACGTCGCTCTACAGCGCAATATCGTCCTACCTTATAACATTGTGCACGTCGCGAATAACCACACCTACATTCCCGTACTCAACTTTAGCATGTCTTCGCAAGTTCTCCCGGAGAGAGGTTTTCTTGCCGAGCTCTCACCTTTGTCCAGCTTTACTATATCAGCAGTACTGTCTGACCATGACGCCGAGGTACCTGCCTAACCAGTCCCGTCACAAAGCCCGGAGGACCGCATCTCAGCTATGGTTGCCTCTGGCCTGCGTCCCGAATAGGGCAGAGCCTGTGCCGGCCTTTTGCGGTCATACAGCGACATTTTTTATTTCGGTCACGGATCCCTGGGCCAAACGTCTGTCGTTACACATCGCATCGATACTGAGATGCCCGCCCTATTCATCTACGGCCTTACAGAGTTGCTGTTTCCGAACGCTGGATCATTCAAGAATAAGTGGAGAAAATGTTGGCCAGCAACATTATTGAGGCGTCGAGCAGCCCCTGGGCGTCTCCGGTAGTACTCATCAAAACAAAGACAACAGCTGAAAGTTATGCGCAGATTATCGACACCTTAATAAGATAACAAAGAAAGACATGTACCCTCCTGCAAGGATCAAAGACGCCCTCGACTGCCTGCATGGTACCAGAAACTTCTCTATTAACCTCAGTTCTGTATATTGGCAGATCTCTGTTGACGAAAGAGATCGCGAAAAGTGCTTTTGTCACCCCGGATTGCCTCTATCAATTCAAGGTGATGACTTTCGGCTTATGTAATTCCCCTGCGACCTTCGAGCGCTTGATGAACTCGTTACTACGCGGGTTCAAATGGAACACATGTCTGTGCTACCTCGATGAGGTCATCGTATTTTCATCAACATTTGAGGGCCACCTCCATCGTGTTTTGGTTATTCTTGGCGTCTTCCGAAGAGCTCGCCTTCAGTTGAACTCCAAGGAGTGTAGCTTAGGTGGCAGGGAACCGATGTCCTAGGATATTTAGTCAACACCCATGGCATCCAGCCGGACCCCGACAAAATTCGCGAAATTCTCGATGTAAGTGGTTTTCCTATCCCGAAATCTCGCAGCGACGTGCATAGCTTCCTCGGACTTTTCTCATATTTCCTGCGATTTGCACCAAACTTCGCGGAAATTGCCCGCCCACTTACGCAGCTTCTGAAAAAAGAGGTCGCCTTTTCGTGGGGCCACGAACTATCGGCCGCCTTCGCCGCTATTATTCTCCGCCTAACCGGTCCGCCGGTGCTGGCTCACTTCAATCCGTCAGCGCCCACAGAAGTAAGCACTGACGCAAGTGGGGATAGAATTGGTGCCGTTCTCGGAAAACATCAGCTCGTTTCCCCTCGCGTCATCGACTATGGCAGCCGACTCGACTCCTTTCTGCGGCCGAACAGTATTATTCCTTGACTGAACGTGAGTGCTTAGCCCCAGTTTGGGCCATTACGAAGTTCCGCTCTTACTTGTATGGGTGGCCATTCACAGTAGTCACTGACCACCGCGCATTGTGTTGGCTTTCTACACACAAAGACCCTACTGGCCGCCTTGGGCGTTGGCCTTGCGCTTACAGGAGTACAATATTTCAGTGGTCCCTGTCCCATCATCCATTCGACCCACCAAGCCAACTTGATTGTGACAATGATGCTTGCGTGCTCTCTATTTCTGACTTCTCCAATATTCGCCGTGAGCAACGCCAAGACCCTCAGCTTCGCAAAATTATCAATCGCCTTAGCGCCGATCGCCATGACCATTCCCTTCGTTTGTTTGTGCTCCATGACGGCAGCTTATACCGGCACAGTATGCGATCTGATGGCCCCGACCTTCTACTAGTAGTCCCTCAGCACCTACGCACAGCCGTCCTTGAACAGCTTCACGACGTTCCCACAGCGGGTCGTCTGGGCGTCTCTCGCACATACGACAGTGTGCGCCGTCGGTTCTTTAGGCCTGGCCTATACTGCGCAATCCGGTGTTACGTGGCTTCTTGTGACCGCTGTCAACGCCGGAAAACAATTAGTTTACCAGCTGGACTTCTGCAAACGATCGACATCCATATAGACCCATTTTCTCGAGTGGGTCTGGATCTTTTAGGGCCTTTTCCACTGTCCGCACCGGGGAAGAAATGGATTGCGGTGGCCACCGATTACACCACACGCTACGCGGTCACACGAGCAATACCAACCTGTTGAGCAACTGATGTCACTCTTTCCCTTCTCAACGATGTTATACTCGTCCATGGAGCTCCCCGCCAACTGCTCACCGACCGTGGCCGTTGCTTTCTTGCGCGTATAGTCGACGAGATCCTAAGGTTGTGCAACGTTCGTCATTCTATGACAACTGCCGACCATCCACTGACGAACGGGCTTACCGAGAGCCTTAACCGGACATTGAATGACTTGCTGTCAATGTACGTTTCTGATGATCACCGCGACTGGGACATAATGCTGCCGTTTGTGACATTTGCATACAATCCGTCGCGTCACGGCACTACTGGCAACTGCCCCTTCTATCTTCTATACGGCCGTGAACCTCTGCTTCAATTTGATAGCCTGTTTCCTTCTGTCACCACTGCCAGCTCACGCTCGTGACGCCATAGCCCGAGCTGATGCTGCCGGCGTTGTTGCTCGCAACCGACTCGCAGCCTCCCAGCACTCCCAGAAACATCGCTGTGATTTCTGTCATCGCAACATCCATTATTCTTGCGGGTTTCTCGTGCTGCTTTGAAACCCAGCTCGCCGCGTTGGCTTCTGGGAAAAATATTTGCCCCGTTATACAGGACCCTACCGTATTTAACAAGTCACTGCAGTGACATACGAAATTGCGCCCTTGCATTCCGCACGTCATACCTCTACATCACGCACCAAAATGGTTCACGTTGCATGCCTAAAGCTGTACTACACGAACCCTGGTTTGGACGCTAGTACGCACCGGGATGGTTCGTTTCAGCCGGCGGGTAGTTTTACGTTAGGCGATCCATGCGCTGATATGCGCATAAGGAAAAGAGAAGAATCTCGGTAGTTTTTGACGAAGACGACGTTCAAGCAGTGTCAGCCCCCTCAAACCCCCTAACGTAGAGCGTTGCCACAGACCTGGTCGAAAGCGGAAAGAGCATCCACACCTAGTTATTCTCAAGCTACTGGACCGGGAAAAGTCTTTGGTCAAGAAAAATGTCTCAAAACCTAAAGGGTCTGATTATTACATAACTGAAGATTTTTCACCCAATGTTCGTGCTATTAGGAAAAGAATTTCGGATGCTTCTTCACATCTTCGATGACAGGGTTATGAGGTCAAACTGAGCTATGATCATGCTTTTATCGACGATGTTCGCTACATTAGCGACAGTGTGTCTAATGCTCTTATCAGAGACCCGAAATTTTTGAATTTTAACACTTGCCTGTCGCAATCTCGAGATTCCTGGCCTGCAGATAAAAAAAAAAATCTTCCACTGGTCAGGCTACGACGCCAGAAGGTAGCGCCACATAGGACTGTGTGAGGGGCAGTGGATTGGCATCTGTGACTGCGCATCCCATTTCAGTTCTTTACACCAACATACGAAGTGTTCTACTGAAGCGCGATGAACTTATCTCTGTTGCTGATTCAGCTGACGCTGATATTGTGTTAATAACCGAAAAGTGGCTTTCGTCAAAGGTTGATGACTGAACATGTGATTTGCAAAAAAAGATTTAATATATACCGATTTGACAGAGGGCAGCCATGTGGCGGAGGTGTTATGATTGCAGTTGCGGACCACCTTGTTTCGTCATGCGTGAATATTGTGACCGATTTGGAAATGATATGGGTCGAACTTCGTGTGTCTCTTAAGAAACTGATTTTGGGAATTTGCTATCAGCCACCATCGTATGGCCGTACTTTTGTAGATGAACTACATTATGCTATCAATATGATTGTTGTACACTTTCTTGACGTTCCTGTCATTTTAGTGGCGATTTCAACTACCTATCCATTGTGTGGTCAAACTCATCTGCTTATCCTAGCCCTTTCTCGACCAAATGCAGTTATGTTCTTCACATGTGTGCAGATTTTAATCTATCATAACTTATCACTGAACCAACCCGCACTGTCTCATCATCGTCCAGCGTGTTAACCAACTCACGCTGGCGTGCTGAACTTTTACTCAAGACGATTCACTAACACAAAACAAGACTGTAACGTGCGCGAACTTTCAACTGTTTCTTACAAGTACTTCTATCCTTATACAAACACATACAAAGAAAACATGTACAAACACGTATCAGAAACAAGTTTATAAGTGCAATTCATCAAATCCTAACCCTTGAGGCACCGCTTTCCATCACGCTGCCTGTTAACAGCTTGATCTCTCTTCACGTCAGAGCTATCGACGGATCGCTTACGCATTCCGTGGAAGCGGCCCGTGACATTTCATATGCTTCAAAGATTATTCTTTATCGCCGGTCTGTGAAATGTCCGATTACAGCTGTTTCCTCGAATATTGGGATGCATGTTTTACAGCTATAACGTGCTTGGTGAGGTTGCTTGGGTGGTTATTTTTGCCGCAGTACCTGCTATGTTCATCCAATGTTATTTTTATGCAACTTTCAGTCTTGCCGATGTATCTCCTGCCGCATGACAGAGGGATGCTGTACACAACACACTTATCACCGCTTATGATCTTCTTTTGGTGGTCGATTCCGCATGTTGTGCTAACTCTCTTTTTCCTATTCCGGGAGTTAACTTTTCTGCACATTCATGTTAGTGTCGGGTGGGGGGGGTGAAAATAGAAGGGGGTTCCATGTTTTTAACAAGCGTTGAGGTGCCGGCTAGTTGGTAATACATTTTGGAATAACAGCGCGTAGGACGAGGACGAAGATAGAAGGACACAAACACAGCGCTGACTGACAACTGATTTAATTCCAGAAGTTTGCTGAACAATTCCAGAAGTTTGCTGACAACTGAAGTTTAATTCCATGTTTTGCTGCAAATTTCTTAAGTCGGTGCGATACCTTGTTTGCGTACGTTACCACGACTGGCCTCGCCCTTTCTTTTTCCTTCGTTTTCCCAGTTTCTGGTCCAATTACCTCTTTCATCAACTTCTCTACTATTGCACCAATCAAATGTTCGGGAAAGCCACTTGCGGCAAGCCTGTACACTTGCAGATGTACACTTCTTCCCATTTCGAGATCACATGATTTCTTAACGCACTGTCGGAGGGAAGAGTATGCTACACTCCTTTTTACAAGCTTAGATTGACATGTGTCATATCTCATTATTGGCTTTTCACATTTAGTTCTTTACATCCAGCATGTATCATCCGGGCACAAGTGTATTTCAATGTCATGGAACCTGATAGTGGAGTTTTCCGGCATTTCATGCGTTAATTCTAAACCTGCGAACACCTTTATAAATATCCGTTATACAGGACCAATATCAAGCGACTTGAATATACGGTAGGGCAAACAAAGTAGAAAGTCATCCACATACCGGATACATTCTACAAACCCAAGTGCCTCTAGCTCATTTATCAGCGTACGGTCGCCTTTCGCCATGTACAGATTAGAAATCAAAGGCGTTTTTCAGGAACCTATGCAGATCCCGTCTCGTTGGCCGTACGCTATGCCATCATGCTCGACAAACAACGAAGTCATGTACACACGCAGTAATTAAAAAAAAACCACGTGCACTAATTCCACATTGCTTCTCAAATTTTATAACCCCATACTCGTTTATGCACTCCTCCACTGCTGTGAGTTTGGCTTTTTCGCAGAATGTTATAAAACACGTCACTAACATCGATAGATAGGCATCCTACAGGTTCATTTTGCTTGAAAAATGCAATAATTTTCTCTGATCTTGGCCCCATGAACGGGTCATTGATGGGGGAGCGTGGATAGGTTTGTCTGAAGATACTTGGCTACATGCCTTTGCCATGTGCTCCGGTTCTCGACGATCATTCGGAACGCGACCCTTCCTTGTGAATCTTCACGGCAAAGAACGGTCTCAGTGAAAGCTCACTACTTCTTTCACCTCATCACTAAACTTATCAAGACCCATACGTCCACAAGTCATCGCCACCCCAAAGCGTACCTGGTTAAAGTGTTCCTCACAGAGGTCCCTTGGCTCGAAGTTACTGTTGATGGCTTCCAGAGCTTTCCGGTCATAGTCACCCTTGTTCATGACCACGAATCTTGCTGTCTTGTGGGATAGCAATAGTCTAAGATTCCTCTGCTTCAAGAACGACTGTTTTTCCCTCGACGCACCCTCTATTCTTTGGTCTTGACTATCTCGGGATGCACTGCAGTCTTTCAGGCACACAAGAGTCCTTCTGGTTAGCAGGCGTCCGGTCCGCGACTGCGTGACATTGCTGATCAGCTGCAGAGACTTCATGTGCGGCTGCGGTGCGAAATTGAGGCCTTTATCCAGAGTCGTGGTCTGTATGCCTGGTAGCTAGAAATATCAAAGGTTGACCCAAACGCATCATTGCCGTTTCCCTTTCTCTCTGCGTGGTAGCTTTCCGATAGGGCTACATTCCATTGCTGCTCTCAGCTTTGCTCGGCCAAGTTCAGGAAGTACAATGTCATGAGATGGGAGGGGATGATCAAGTCGGAGAGTAATAATGGAATATAGCCATGGGAAAGCTACCGCGCAAGAGAAAAGGAAACGGCAATGATGCGTTTGGGTCAAGCTTTCAGACTGCTAGCTACCAGGCATAGCGACCGCGACTCTGGATTAAGGCCCGAAGTTCGCACCACAGCCGCACTTGAAGCCTCTGCAGCTGATTAACACGGTTCACGCAGTCGAGGACCGGGCGCCAGCTAACCAGAAGGACTCTCGTGTGTCTGAAGCACTGCATCGCATCCTGAAATACTCATCACCCAAGAATAGAGGGTGCGCCGAGGAAAAACAGTGTATTCCTTGAAGCAGAGGAACCTTAGACTGTTGTTATCAGACAAGAAAGCAATATTCGTGGTCATGAACCAGGATGACTATGACCCAAAAACTCTGGAAGCCATCAACAGTCACTTCAAGGCAACGGACGTTTGTGAGGAGCTCCTCAACCAGGCACGCTTGGGGGTGGCGAAGAGTTGTGGACGTATGGGTCTTGATAAGCTAGGGATTGAGGTGAAAGGAAGTAGTGAGCTTTCACTGAGACCATTCTTTGCCGTGAAGGCTCACAAGAAAGAGTCGCCGTTCCGAATGATCGTCGAGAGCCGGGGCACATGGCAAACACATGTAGCCAAGTATCTAAAGGTACACTTATCCGCGATCCCCATCAATGACCCATTCATGGGGCCAGGATCGGAGGAAAGTTTTGCATTTTTCAAGCAAAATGAACCTGTAGAATGCCTATCCATTGATGTTAGACATGCTTCATAACATTTCGCAGAAAGCCGCAATCATAGCAGTGGAGGAGTGCATAGACCAATATGCGGTTATAAAATTTGAGAAGCAGTGTCGAACTAGTGCATGCGGCTTTTTGGAATTACTGCGTGTGTACTTCACTTCGTTGCTTGTCGACCATGATGGCATAGTGTACGGCCAACGAGACGTTATCTGCGTAGGCTCATGCATAGCGGCTTTGATTTGTAATCTGTACATGGCGAAAGGAGACTGTACACTGAGAAATGAGCTAGAGGCCCTTAAGTTTGAAGCATGTTTCCGGTATGTGAATGACCTTCTACTTTCTTTGCCCTACCGTATGATCAAGTCGCTTGATATTTGTTCTCTAATACGGTAGGGCAAAGTAGAAAGTCATCCACATACCAGAAACATTCTACAAACCCAAGGGCCTCTAGATCGTTTCTCAGCATACGGACGCCTGTTGCAATGTACAGATTAGAAATCAAACGCGCTATGCATCAGCCTTTGCGGATCTCGTCTCCTTGGCCGTACACTATGCCATCATGCTCGACAACCAACGAAGTCATGTACACACGCAGTAATTCCCAAAACCACATGCACTACTTAAACACTGCTTCTCAAATTTTAAAACCCCATATTTGCCTACGCACTCCTCTTGTGCTGTGAGTGCAGCTTTCTGCGGAATGTTATAAAACATGTCTAACATCGATGGATAGGCATCCTACAGGATCATTTCGCTTGAAAAATGCAATAATTTCCTTCGAACCTGGCACTATGAACGGGTCATTGATGGGGATCGCGGATAGGTGTGCCTGAAGATACTTGGCTACATGTATTTGCCATGTGCTCCGTTTCTCGACGATCATTCGGAATGGAGACACTTCTCTGTGAGTCTTCACGGCAAATAATGGTCTCAGTGAGAGCTCACGACTTCCTTTCACCTCAATCCTTAGCTTATCAAGACCCGTACGTCCACAATTCTTTGCCACCCCCAAGCATACCTGGTTGAAGCGCTCCTCACAGAGGTCCGTTGCCTTGAAATGACTGTTGATGGCTTCCAGAGCTTTCCGGTCATAGTCACCCTTGTTCATGACCACGAATCTTGCTTTCTTGTCTGATAACAAGAGTCTAAGGTTCCTCTGCCTCAAGACGACACTGTTTTGCCCTTGGCGCATCCTCTATTCTTTGGTCTTGAGTATTTCAGGATGCACTGCAGTCTTCCAGACACACGACAGTCCTTCTGGTTAGCTGGCACCCGATCAGCTTCTGTGTGCACCATGCTGATCAGCTGCGGAGGCTTCATGTGTGGCTGCGAGGCGAACTGTGGGCCTTTATCCAGAGTCTTGGTCACTATGATTTGTAGCTGGTAGTCTGAAAGTTTGACCCAAACGCATCATTGCCGTTTCCTTTTCTCTTGTGTGGTAGTATTTCCTAGAGCTATATTCCATTATTGCTCTCCAATTTGATCATCCCATCCCGTCTCATGAGAAGGTACTTCCTGAACTTGGCCGAGCAAAGCGGAGAGCAACCATGGGATATAGCCCTCGAAAAGCTACCACGCAGAGATAAAACAAAACAGCAATAATTCGTTTGGGTCAACCTTTAAGACTGCCAGCTACCAGGCATAGTGACCATCACTTTGGAAAAAGGCCCCAAGTTAGCATCGCAGCAGCACATGAAGCCTCTGCAGCTGATCATCTTGGTGCACGCAGTCGTCGTGGACCGGGTGCCAGCTAACTAGAAGGACTCGCATGTGTCTGAAGGACTGGAGTGCATCCTGAAACACTAAACTCCAAGGAATAGAGGGTGCGCCGAGGGAAAAACAGTGTCTTCCTTGAACCAGAGGAATCTTACTCGGTTGCTATCAGACAAGACACCTAGATTCGTGGTCATGAAGAAGGATGACTAGGACTGGAAAGCTCTGGAAACCATCAACAGTAATTTCGAGGCAACGGACCTCTGTGAGGAGCACCTCAACCAGGTATGCTTGGGGGTTGGCGAAGAGTTGTGGATGTATGGGTCTTGATAAGCGAAAGATTGAGATGAAAGGAAGTACTCAGCTTTCACTGAGACCATTATTTGCCTTGAAGACTCACAAGGAAGAGTCGCCGTTCCGAATGATCGTCGAGGACCGGAGCACGTGGCAAAGGCATGTAGCCAAGTATCTTCAGGCACACCTGTCCGCGTTCCCCATCAATGACCCTTTCATGGTGCCAGGATTGGAGGATATTATTGCATTTTTTCAAGCAAAATGAACCTGCAGGATGCCTATGCATCGATGTTAAAGGAATGTATTATAACATTCTGCAGAAAGCCGCACTCACAGCAGAGTAGTAGTGCATAGACTAACATGGGGTTATGAAATTTAAGAAGCAGTGTGGAATTTTGGAATTACTGTGTTCGTACATGACTTCTTTGTTTGTCGAGCATGATGGCATAGTGTAGGGCCAACGAGACGGGATCTGCATAGGGTTTCTAATCTGTACATGGCGAAATGCGACCATGCGCTGAGAAATGAGCTAGAGCCTTTGGGTTTGTATAATGTTTCCGGTATGTGGATGACTTTCTACTGTGTTTGCCCTACCGTAGGATCAAGTCGCTTGATATTCGTCCTGTATTACTGCAATTTAGAACGGTGTTCGCAGGTTTAGAATTTACGCATGAAATGCAGAACTCCACTATCAGGTTCCTCGACATTGAAATACACTTGTATCCGGATCATACATGCTGGATGTACAGAACTAAATGTGAAAATACAACATACAAAAGGACCACATAAATTCGAAATTTTTGTTAAATA
The DNA here is from genome assembly GCF_055883805.1 of Amblyomma maculatum. Classification (NCBI taxonomy): domain Eukaryota; kingdom Metazoa; phylum Arthropoda; class Arachnida; order Ixodida; family Ixodidae; genus Amblyomma; species Amblyomma maculatum. The sequence goes on along the minus strand of NC_139353.1, from coordinate 151,476,292 downwards.
CAAAGGCGTACTCATCCAATGTCCTGTCTAAACCTTTTGAGCAGTCGCTTGTTACAGGCTGCCTACCCGATGACTGCAAGGTTGGAAAAGTAATTCCTCTGCATAAGTCTGGCGATAAACACTGTCCTAAAAACCATCGTCCCGTATCGCTCACCTGCATACCATGCAAGATCATGGAATAGGTCATCTTCTCTCATCATGCTACATTTTTTTTAACTAATTCTTTTTTCAGTAATTTTCAGGATGGTTTTCGAAAAACATTCTCCTGTGAGACCCAGCTTCTATGCTTCACTCATGACCTCCATTGCATTGTTGACGGTGGTTCGTTGGCAGACTGCATATGCCGGGAGTTTTGTAAAGCTTTTGATAAAGTCTCACATGAATTACTTCTCTTTAAACTAGGCAGATTGAACTTAGATGCTTTCATGGCTTCACTCTTTTCTTGCTAATCAATCTCAGTTCGTTACAGCAAATAATACCGACTCTAAGTTTTCCCGAGTTGATTCAGGTGTGCCGCAAGGTTCAGGCTTGGGACCCTTGCTTTTCCTCATACATAAATGACTTTCCGGTAAACCTTACTTAATCAATTTCTCTCTTTGCGGATGATTGTGTTATCTATCGTAAAATTAACAATGGTCATGACGTCTCTATATTACAATCCGATTTAGCAGAATTTCTGAATGTTGTCAGCGCTGGAATATGAAGCTTAACACAAAAATGTGTAAACATACCCGTGCCACTCGAGTTAGCACATCAGCCCCTTCGTACTACCTCAACACTGGTCCTCTTTAATCTGTCTCTTCATAGAAATATTTAGGTGTTCACATAACTAATAACTTATCATGGAAATGGCATGTTCGTCACGTAGTTAATAATGCTAACCAAACTCTTGGCTACTTCAGAAGAAACTTTTCATTTTGTCCTAGCGCGCTAAAACTTCTCCTTTACAAAAATTTGTTGGTCCAAAACTGGAGTTTGCAGCTTCTGTCTGGGACCCAAGCGTCGTTTTACTCATTACTGAACTAGAAAGTGTGCAGAATCGCGCATATTCCTTTTTATTGTCTAGCTATTATCGCACTTCTAGCGTGACTCTCATGAAATCTTCACTTTCATTGCCTCTTCTAACAGAACGCAGAAAATTATTTCGGCTAAGTTTGTTTCATAAGATTTTTTCCTATAATACATATCTCAGACAGAAACTTCTAACGCAACCGTCATACACTTCTTCACGCATTGATCACCGTCACAAAGTAGGAAATCCATTATGTCGCACCAAATACTGCCATGACTCCTTCATTCCAGACACTTCTAACAGTTGGAATCGCCTTCCTTGTGCTATTGCCGAAATTACAGATGCCGTTTATTTACGTACAGCTGTTACTAACCTTTTTTGCTCCAGTGTTTAACATACTCTTGCTGCCGTTTTTCGGTGCTTTTTCTTGTTAAACATCTATGCTTGGCTGCGTTGCTGTTGATTTTGTATTTTTATATCTTGTTGCGCAGTCGTTATCATTTACTGTATAATGACAAATTATTTTTGTGTTATTTTTTACTGTATTGGGTTTTTTATTTTTTGTGTTCACCCCAACTCTCCTCTGTAATGCTCTTGGGCCCTGGGGGTAAATAAATAAATGTAAAAAGCGTTTTTATAAGCCAAGTTATAACCAGACTGTTGAGCTTTTCTTTTTTATTTTATTGATGTATCGTTGCTCTTGTTGTTCATGGATTTACCATACCGATACTTTCAGCGTTATCACAGCATTAAATCTTAGAAATGCTACAGAACCTTTAATCGGAAACATCATTCATAATATAATCGCCGCCGAAACACAGGGGCATACAATTAAACTCTGTTGGGTACTAAGCAACGTTGGAATCAGCGGCAATAGGAGCTGATGCATGTGCTGCAGCAGCCCGTCATACTAAAATACAGCCAGTCTACATACCACATAAAGATGTTCTAAGAGTTGTAAAGAGAAAACTGAGAGCAAAATGGCAGAGCTCATGGAACAACAAAATAAATAATAAATTGCACCTTGTCAAGTAGATCGTTGAAGAATGGAAATCGCGCAGTCACCAAAAACGCTTCATCGAAGTCATTTTATGTCGCCTTGGCATCGAAAACACCCTTCTGACACACAGCTTCATTCTAATGAAAGACGAAAGACCTCTCTGTGAAAGATGCGGAGGTGAACTAACAATAAACCACGTCCTACTTTCGTGCGCTGAACTAAAGAAGTGAACGAAAAAAAGTGAAGGAAGGAAAAAAAGGAAAAAGTGCAAAATTGCTTTATACAGCTGCGAGTAAAGTTCGAGCCTGCTTACAGCGGTAAGCAACTCTCGACGAGAGATGAACCTCAAAGAAAAGAAAAAAAAAAATATATGTGGGACAGTACAATGGTGAGATACTTTCAGGTTTTCGCTTAAAGGTGTGAGCGCCAAGCATGAAGGTTTTTACGAGAAGTTTGATGTGGAGGGTATCAAACAAGCGGGGGGAAAAAAAAGAGGGGGGAAAATAAAAAAAAAAACCGAGGAAAACTGTCAAGGGATAATGATTGATATATGTGCTTAGCATTAAACTTGCTGGGCTCGTAATGACGACATTGCCCTATTGTTTTCATTTATCCCAGTATTAAGTGTTCTAAACTTATACATAAAGTATGACTCACGCTGCTCCCGTTCCATGTATTATTGAATCCCCGCTGAAGAACTGTTAGTTTGACTGAGTCGAATGAGTGCTGTTTCTGGTTGATATGTTTTGAAAAAGGAAGGTTGGGCAGAGAGCGGACATCAGCACGGTGATAATTAAACCGCATTCGTATAGGGGCAGCTGTCTGGCCAATATACTGCATTCGGCATACATTGCATTCTAGGAGATACATTACTTTTGAGGCATCGCAATCAAAGTTACCATCTATTCTCCACTTAAAATTTGACGTTGTGCTTGTTGCGCAGCTTGATGTCTGCATGTGCCTGCACACCCGGAATCTACTCTTTCCTCAAGGCCGGCACCCCAACCGCGGGTTATTACCTATTTTTCAGTGGACTAGGATGTTGCGAATGTTTTTCGGTCGTCTGTAGAGAACCTGGGGAGGAGTCGTGAAAGTATTGGAGAGACGAGCGCTCTGTTCTAGAACGTTGAAATGTTTCTTTAGGATTCTGTTCACGTTGGGGGGGTTACTCGTGTAGGGAGTACCAGGCTTGTTCGACGGTCTATGTTTTCCTTTCGTGGACGTCCCTCCAGAATTTCCTCTCGGTTGAGTTCATATGCCTTTTTTATGGCGTCGTCAACAATATCTGGCGGGTATCGTTGTTTAGTCAGGACTTTCCGCATACGTTTTGCGTTTGGTGCGAAGTCCTGATATTGGGAACAAATTCTTTTGAATCGATGAGCCTGAGAATACGGAATGCTTGTTTTTGAGTGATAAGGACGACAGCTTTGTGCGTATTGTTGTCGGACCGGGGGTTTTCTGTATACGCTAGTGGAGAGCGAACCTTCATAAACCGCAATTTCAAGGTCTTCAAAGTTAATTTTGTTTTGGGAATATGTGTGCGTGAAGGATATGCTAGGATGGAGGAGATTGAAGTTTTCAATGAAATGTAGGAGTGATTGTTCTGTGTCAGTCCAAACTAAGAAAATATCATCCAAGCAGCATTTGTATAGGATGTGCTTAATAGGGGAAGTAAGTAAAAATTCAAATTCAATGCTATGCATGAAGATGTTAGCATAAGTAGGGGCCATTTTTGTACCCATGGCGGTGTCGTTAATTTGTAAGTAGTGTTCATTGTCGAATTCAAATTTGTTGTATTCTAGAACTAGTTTCGTCAATACCTCTAGGACTTCTGGAGTTGGGATCCTACCTCACTATTCTGATTATAGGCCTCAATTAGAGCTTTGATTCTGTCGGAATGCGGGATATTTGTATATAGAGAGACTACATCTAAGGTTACAAGGAAGGCCCCCTGAGGACGATTTACCCCTGCTATTTCGCGAAGGAAGTGGTTGGTGTCATGTATGTGGGATAGGTGTGTTTCAGGTATGTGTCCAATTAATGTGTCAATGTAACTGGAGATTGGTTCTGTGATTGTGCCGATGCCGGATACTATAGGGCGGCCAGGGTTAACCCTTCTATGAATTTTCGGAAGCATGTAGAATCGGCCCGGCGACGGGTGTGATGCGGTCAGGGCTTTGCATAATCGCAGAAGATGTCCCCACTTTTTGCGAGCTCATCTAGAGTCCCTGTAAGAAGTTTTGATGCTTTAGAGTGGGGTCCGCTTTTAGGTGTTTATAAAATTTAGTGTTACAGAGTTGTCTAATTCCTTCCTCAATATTGTAACGTGGTGGTGACCAGGGTCGCTGACACAAATGAAGGCACAGGCTTGATGGTACTTAAATTACCTCTTTATTGGGCTGACTTGCAACCGCAAAAGAACTAAGCAACTCGGCGGCGGCGATAGCAACAAACGTGCTGGTCGATCGTCGAACAAAGAATGTCCGTCACACTCATCAACGCTCAATTTAAAGGCTGCCCAGAACAATCTAGATAACGTCGCAAACAGCTACCAGCACGGGCTGGAACATTGTGGAAAGACACCCGAGTGGCCGGAACCTTCGAGACAGATCTCGGTGCATCTTGTGCTACAACGAAACTGATAAAGGTGTGACTCGCGACATCGAGCAATAACAAGCAAAGTTTACGGAACTGATACGCGGTCCAGAATCAGAGTGATAAGCCTGAATGCCGGCGGCTGTTAAAAAAACAACAAATACAGTTTTGAAGGCTTCGCCATAGAGAAATTGATTGGTAAAGAGCGGTCACTCGGCAAAAACTGGTCCCAGAAAATGACGCGCGACTTTTTGCGCTGCCGTCGATTGATGAATGGCGGCACCAATGCGCGGACGCGCGCGCGACGGCACTCGCTGCAGCGGTAGCCCGATGGAGCGCTAGGAGACAAGAAGTTGTCGAGGGGAGCGGTTGTGTGCTCGTGCCTCGCCGCGCTTGTGCGGCACAGACCTCTTGTGGGCTGCTGCGCGGAACGACAGCGGTTTGGAACGATGGCAAGGTGAGCAACGTTTTTTTGCTTAACTACGCTGCCTTTCAAGCAGTTTACGCTGGCCATGCCGGCCGGGACTTTGTTGTCAAACTGTGCAGTATTTCAGGCAGTTTAGCTCAGTACGGCGGCGACTGCGCTTCACAAAGTCGCAAGTGAAGGGCAAGCTAACAGGCATGACAAGGCGTGCTGACCGCCGCGGTGACGTGACATGGCGATTTTGCGAACGGCTAGTTTTGCGTGGCGTCGCGTTTAACAGGGCAACCGCAAGGTGTGAAATGTTTCATTCTTGTCAAACTGCGAGACATTTCGGGCAGTTTAGCTCAGCACGGTGTTCTGCGCTTCACAAAGTCGCGTATGAAGAAAAGCCAACATGGCGTGCCCGCCGGTCGCGGTTTTGCGAACAGCTAGTTTTGCGTGGTGTCGCGTTGCATGTAACGTGACAACGTTAAAGTGAGAAATGTTTTATAATGCAGCAAGCTTCATTGCTCCAGCTGTTCAGTGCTCTTGAGGAATGTTGTTAATTTAGTGGCTGTTATTTCACTCACTGTAGAAATGCATTTTCAGATAGGTTCGGTTAGCCTGCATTTCCTGACCTCTACGTTGCAACAGTAGCTTTTGTATCAATTTTACGAATCACAGCTTTTCTGTTCTGGACCATAACTGCTGCTCACCAAGTCTTCAGTACGCACCCACATGCAATTGTGTGCGTGGTGCAGTGGCCTTACATTTCATTGCCACCTTCTGCATCATGTTCATTCCTTTTCCAACAGCACTGAATGGACCCACGGACTGCAGCCGAAGCGCGGCAGATGCGACGAGTGAACGGAGTGGCATTCCCCCCAAGTGTCAGTACTCTCTGCCCTGAACAATACAAGTTACCCTTTCTAAGGTGGCCGGGACTGAGACTGTGTAGTTTATGTATAATGCCTGTTTTGTTACATATCATTTGCCATATTTTGGAAATAAACGTTATGCTATTTTTTGTCGCTACCGAAGTGCTGTTTCTCGCCTTGTGTATTTTTATTTTTCTGTATTTTGCACATCGCCTTATGTGTGCAAAGTTTTGTCAATGCATCCGCCTACATGTGTTGCGTCTCTTGTATGTTTTATATGCAGCAAAATAAATGTTCATTTCACAAAGCACTTGGCGTCTTTTCTGCAATACTGTTTTGCAAAGGCTGTGGCGCAGCTGCGTTGATGGCCAATTTAGTGAACTGGGAATCTATTTTTCATGTTGTTATGCATGCTGAGCATAAATAGAAACACTAGCAGACCGTGTAAAACCAAAATAATGCGCCAAAAGGGCAGGGAAGGACGCAGCGCATGCTAGTATTCAAATAACGCGCCTTTCAGCAAGACCGGAAGTAGTTGCCGCCGGCCGCTTGGTGCACTACAGTCAAATGGGCCGCGTGGCCCTGTGGGAGTGTCCGCTCTTTACCAATCTCTTTCTCAATGGTTTCGCGGCATTACTCCCCCCCCCCCCTTAAAAAAACATCGCCTCGATGTTCCAAAACAAAGCAACTTAAACATAAACCCTGCAAAGTTTAAACACCACAGATTCTTTAACGCGTGTAATATGGCTTCATTCGTACAACATGTACTAATTTCTGGGCATGCGCGTCGCCGTTGTAATGATGACGTTCCGTCGGGAATGACTTCATAGTCCAGTGGTCCGGCGCGGCGAATGATTTTGTACGGCCCAAAGTCTCGACGCAACAACTTTTCACTTAGTCCGCGACGGCGAATTGGTGTCCAAATCCACACTTGGTCTCGTGGGTTGTACTTTGTCGTCGTCGTAAGTTGTATCGTCGGCTGTCGGTGCGCTGTTGGTCTTTAATACGCAGACGTGCGAGTCGTCGGGCTTCCTCTGCAATGCCGCAGGTAGGCAGCGACGTCAAGGTTGTCCTCGTTAGTTACGTGCGTCAGCATTGCGTCGAGCTTCGTCGTGGGCTCCCTGCCGTACACATGCTTAAACGGGGTCGCTCTGGTCGTCTCCAGGACTGCCCTGTTATACGCGAAGATCATGTACGGCAAGATGGCGTCCCAGGTGTTGTGTTCAGCGTCGATGTACATGGCGATCATGTCCGCGATTGTTTTATGCAGGCGCTCCGTAAGGCCATTGGTCTGGGGATTGTACGCAGTTGTTCGTCGATGGCTTGTATGACTGTATTCCAGGATGGCTTGAGTCAACTCTGCCGTAAACGCCGTTCCCCTGTCCGTGATGAGCACTTCTGGGGCGCCATGTCGCAAGAGAATTTGTTCGACAAAAAACTTGGCGACTTCTGCCGCGGTACCATTGGGTAGTGCTTATTCTTCGGCGTAACGGGTAAGGTAGACAGTGGCCACGATGATAAACTTGTTACCCATAGACGAAGATGGAGAGGGGCAAAGGAGATCCATCCCAATTTGTTGAAAGGGCATGACTGGGGGCGGAATCGGGTTTAGTAGTCCTGCTGGTCTGATCGGCGGCGTCTTGCGTCGTTGGCACTCACGACACGCCTTCACGTAGTGGGCAACTTCGGCAGGCAGTCGCGGCCAGTAGTACTTCTCCTGGATTCGATGCAACGTGCGCGCAAATCCGAGGTGGCCTGCTGTGGGCTCATCGTGCAACGCCTGCAGAATTTCCTGCCGGAGGTTTTTAGGCACTACAAGAAGCTGCGCGGTATTGTTGGCTGCGAAGTTCTTCACTAGGAGGCCATTGCTTAACGTGAACTATGATAAATATCGCAAACAAACAAAGATTACGGAACTGATACGCGGTCCAGAATCAGAGTGATAAGTCTGAATGCCGGCGGCTGTTAAACAACAACAAATACAGTTTTGAAGTTTCGCGGCAATATATTTGTCATTGTCCATGACCAATATGCCGCCTCTTTTATCTGCCGGTTTGATGACCACATCTTTCCGTCTGCTAAGCGCCTTCAATGCGTCAAATTCCTTTTTGGAAAGGTTTTACTTCCCTGGTCTCTAGTCCTTATAAGCTATGATTACGTCGTTCTGGACGGCACTAATGTACGGTACATGTAAGGACAGTTTTCCTCGGGGTTTTTTCCCCCTTTCCTCCCCTTTTTTTCCCCGCTTCTTTGATATCCTCCACATCCCACTTCTCGTAAAAACCTTCTTCATGCTTGGCGCTCGCACCTTTTAGCGAAAACCTCAAAGTATTTCAGCATTCTACTGTCCCACATATTTTTTTTTCTTTTCTTTCTTTGATGTTCATCTCTCGTCGCGAGTTGCTTACCGCTCTAAGCAGGCTCGAACTCTACTCGTAGATGTCACGTTCTTCTAACCAGTAATGTCCACCTGGTTGTCGCGTTTTTTTTTTTCATCCTGTCGGGCCGCGGGTCGGAGCAAGGGTGGGGAGGGTAACAGACGCAGCAGAGAAAAAGAACAAATCTTCAAAAACAAGGCCTTGACCATTGATAGTTGACCACTTCTCCCAAAAACCTCCTTCACGCTTGGCGCTACCATCTTTTAGTGAGAACGGAAAAAGATTTCTCACCATCTGCAGCAAACACGTTCCCCCACCTGTGATTTTTTTTCCCGAGGTTGTTCAGCGGCTGCCTGTATTGTATACAGATGACTCCCGGCAGCCGTTGCCTTGGGTGGATGAGCCTTTGGGACTAGCCTGCTCTCCGTACCTGTGTGTGTATGTGTGTGTTGTGCGTGCCCAGCTGGTTCACCTATATGTGCCCATATTATGTTTGTATCTCCTCTTGCCAACGCTATAAGAAGACGAACAAGAATCATGTACCCTCAGTCTTGAGAAAGGCAGTGCTCCTGCCGAAACGTCGACTCCAAATAAACTTGGAAGCAGTATGAAGCATTTTTTCATAGATGTGGACGTCGTGTATAGACCCTATTCACTATCAGGTTTAGCAGGCGGCCGTTGTGGCAACCCTGTATTGAGGATACGCCATAGCATTGGGCTTTTCGAAACTCCTCCTCCTCCCTGCTCCCTCCCTTCGACCTCCCTGCTGCGCGCCGTTCATTTGTCGGACACATGAGACGCCGTTTGGAACGCTGTCCAACCAGAGCTCGGATTTCACCACCGCTGTACCCTGATTCGCCGTGGGCCCTCTCTTTCTTTCTCTCTCTTTGATGTTAGGTTGTTCGTGCCATGGTTGCCAGTAAAGCAGAAATGACGTCACGTGAATAAGCTCTATAGCCAAGTGGCTATTTATGTCTGTACAAAAGGTTGCATCGAGTATTAAGTAGGCGAGTTACACTTGTCACCAATCAAAACATGCAATCCTGAAACGTTATCCGGATTTTCATTCATACTTCGCATTTTGCTTTGGTTCCTAGCGGTTTTAACTGTGAGCTCCTACATAAACAATCTTCCTAATAATAAGTGCTTGCTAGCTATTGTATGTTTTACCCTATCATACATCTGTATTTTCATATGCGTGTACATAAATACTTTGGTTAAAAACCCATTGCATGCTAGACTGTCTATATTCCTTTCTTGTGCAACAGTTCCTATGAAACTGACTCTACAAAGCATTGGTAAGTCTTAAACACCCTCTTAATTTTAGGAAACTGCTTAGACAGCTTTCCAGCAATCTCGAATCAGTGTGCAATCTGGCCACTCATTTTGGACTGTTGAAATACACATACAGTGCAAGCGTATCTACAAGAAATCATCTCGAGCTGCCTCATTTTGCTTTGCCTTGCATTATGCTTCCACTTGACAATATATAGCATAATCTATCACTCTAACTCTCTCCGGAAGGACCAGTTGTATTTTTAATTGTCGTATTTTTAGTTAGCCAGAGTGCTGTCATCGTGTTATAGTCAATGTTTGAAAATTGGTGTGTCATATTTTCGCCCCTGTATTTACAGGATTGTTTTTCGTTGCCTGTCTACAACTATGAAAATTTAGAACCTTGTTTCAGACTCTATTGCTGTAATTTCTGACTACTAACTCGCACAGGTTTATGCAATTTTATCGGTCTCCCTGCCCCTTTCAGTTACGTCACCGGGTGTTGATGTAGTTGATATAAATACAGAAAAACGCTTTGCATAAGCACTCACATTTGGTTTCTGTTTCAGCGCCTGCATTTTGATGGAGTAAGGAGGAAGAATGGAAAAAAGTGTGTGACTCAGGTGTTTTAACATGCTGTTGAAACGAGTTATACGGATCTTTGTTGGCAGTGTAATGTTTCTGCTCTTCACTAGGCGGTCAAGGCTAGCCATGGCTTTCTTTCCCAGAAGCAGGCGTTTCCTAATTTCATGGCTGCAGTCTCCTTCCGGGGTAATCTTGGAGCTCAAGAAAAGAAAATCTGTCACAGATTCCACTTCTTGCCCCTTGATACTCTAGGACTTGATAGGGCAAGACGCCATGATCTTTGTCTTTTTATTGTTCGGTTTAAGCCCAAACTTCTCACTCTCTTCTTTTACGCGCATCAGAAGTCTCTTGAGTTCCACTTCACTTTCTGCCATTAAAGTGGTATCGTCCGCATATCTGAGCTTGTTGATACGTTTTCCAGCATCTTCACTCCAGCTGAAGACTCGTACAGACCGGCCTTCCTCGTGATGCACTCAGCATATAGGTTAAATTGGCAGGGCGACAGTATGCAGCCTTATCTCACTCCTTTCTTAATCGGAAACCAATCAGTAAGACCATGCCCAGTTCTGACTGTGGCCTCTTGCCCTTCATACAGGTTCCTGAGGAGACAGATGAGGTGAATTGGAACTCCCATCTCTTGGAGAGCTTGCCACAATCTGCTGTGATCTACACAGTCAAACGCTTTCGCATAATCAATAAAGCAGAAGTAGGTGGGTTTCTGGAAATCTCTTGCTTTTTCCACTTTTCTGCGAAGGTTGGCAATCTGGTCTCTAGTTCCTCTGCCCTTGTGACACCCAGCTTGCACGTCCGGGAGCTCCCGATTCACATACTGCTGCAGCCTACCTTGGAGGATTTTTAACATCACCTTGCTAGCATGCGAAATAAGCGCGATCGTGCGGTAGTTGGAACAATCTTTGGCACTTCCTTTTTTTGGGATGGGAATGTAAACTGACCTCCTCCAATCTTGTGGCCACTGCAGGGTTGTCCAAATTTGCTGCCATCATGAATACTTTAACAGCGTCGTCATGGTTAAGGTTTCGAAGCAACTCAGCTGGAATGCCATCAATGCCGCTAGCTTTGTTCTTAGCAAGGCTGGCTAAGGCCCATTCTACTTCACTATTCAGGATGCCCGGCTCGACTGTGCGGACTGTTGCTTACGCTGTGATGCCGACGTTGAGCCATTTATCGGAGTCCGGTAGTGTATATAGATGGTATACCGTCAACCTGACGAGACTGAGGCCTAGTTGAACTTGGGTCCAGTCTTTCACGGCTTGGACTGACTGAGATTGGTTTTGCCGCTTGTATTCACAGATTTCCCGCTTCGCGCCTAAGTTCAGCTCCATTCGTTTGCGTTTAACTCCAACTATGCCAAAAGTCAGACTAAAGTCGAGAGTTACAGGCTCCTGCTTCTTTGCACTCTTTTTCCCTAGTTAAACTTCTTGATTTTCCATTCTTCTGATTCTCTTTCTTGCTTTGTACTGTTTTTGTAAGGAAGCGAGGAAGTCTAGTTGGCAGGCTACTATACAGAGGGCTATCAAACAGCCCTTTCCTGTGCCGTTTGTATGTTCCTATGAAACAAATACTGTAAGCTGAAGTACAGTTTAAAACGACGGCTAGCCGACTACGAAGAGCTCAAACCTTGTCAAGGCCGCATCGTTGACTCAAGGCGAAGCCGACATGCGGATCGCTGTGGTGCAAAATGTGGTAGTTCGGCAGCGCAACAGTGACGAAAACCAGGAGCATGAGAAGGACAGGCGTCCAGGACGGGACGCCCGGTCCTGTTTGCGTGGTCGTCGCGTTTCTTTTGTCGCTCTACTTCCTTAGTGTGTCTTTACCCTGACCGATACGGCTTCATAGAACATGCTTTGTGTTCTGGGCTAGAAAAACTTCAGTTCCCACCCCCAATTTCGGCGCTTGTCTATCTTCTTATTGTTTCTTTCTTACGTTTTTACCGGCTTCTCTTCTGTTCACGTTCAGCAGAATTTATTGCAACCACATGTTGCTGTTTTCCCGACTGCGGCCACTGGTTGCGGCGCTGCCGCTGCCCCCATAAATCTCCCGGTTGCCTCATTTTGGGGTCTTTCTCAGTCAGCTGACCTTCGGTTTGCTGTGTACAATCCCTGTCAACCACACAACCTTTTTCCTCCTCTTCCCTTCCTTTCCGCTCTCGCCCCCCCCCGTCCCCCTTCCCTCCTAAAACGACGACACGCCCGATTTGGTTCTTTCCAACTCCACAGGACTCGTTCAGGCATCCTACCGTATCGGCTGTCGCATTGGTTCCCGGCATGCGCACCCTTCATAAACTTGCGTTTCAGACTCCCCTGCTTTTTTCAAACAATGTCCATATGAACGAGACAAAAATACATGGGCCGAATAGGCTGTGTGCATTCATCCCATCTACATTGTTCAGAGAGCGATTTTCTATATAAACGTGACATAAATACTTTGAAAAATCTTCGGCCCTAGAAAAATTGTCCATTATTCGGGTCCTCCATATAAACGGATGTCATATTAACGGGGCACAAGTTTTCCATAACAGCCACTCATGAAATGACTTGTGAAGACTAAATCCCCAACGAAACAAAAAAAGAGGAAAAGACAGGAAAACACCAATTAATCACAAAACTCAGCCAACGCCGAATAAACCTTCAGAAAATTTCTAAGAGGAATGCTGTTTATGTTATGAGGTCCCAACCGGCCACTCCTGGGCGTTAGTTTATAATTCTGTGATCCCGTGGCGTACTGCAAGAATTTGCGAAATTGCTTCTTTGAACACCACGCTTAAATTAAAAAATTACAACCGTCGGAACTGCTAGGAAAAAGGGTTTCATTTCATTTCATTTCATTTTATTACCCTCAAGCGCATACGCATTACAGAGGGGAGTGGTACTTCATATATGATAGAAAGCATAGAACACTAAATGAACAAAACATAACAAAGGCTAAACGAAGAAGGGAATAGAGAACAACGAAAACAATCTTACAATAAAGAAAGTTATACAAGCGGAATAAATTGAAAACAATCATAAGCGGTGAGAGAACAGCATTATACAGCGAAAAGAACAACAGCACTGGGAGCAAACAAGCATGAAAAACTAAAAACGGAAATAAGATAAGAGTCAGGGGGCAAAAAAGTGTCACGGATCAGCTTCAAGATATTGCATCAGTGATGAGTGAAATGAATCGTGATCTTGGATTAATGCGATATCGGGCGGAAGGCTATTCCACTCTACTGACGTACGAGGTAGAAAGGAATGAAAAAGGGCATTAGTATTGCAAGTTATGACATTTACTTTGTAAGCATGATCAACGCGGGAGGAGCGATACGATGGCTGCGAAATGAAAGTATGCCTCAATTCGTTATGATGATAAATTTTCTGAAAAAGGCTAAGACGTGAAATTTTCCTTCTAAGCTCGAGAGATGGCAAAGATAACGTTAGTTTCATTGAAGTTATGCTGCTAGTGCGACTGTGATTGGAAAGAATGAAACGCGCTGAATTATTTTGAACCATCTCAAGTGAGGATTTCAAGTTCGTGAAACCGGGATCCCAGATTGCAGAAGCATATTCAATCTTTGAACGTACCAATGCTTTGTACATAGTCATTTTAGTCGAAACAGGTGACTTCGAAAAGTTACGGCGCAAATACCCAAGCATGCGGTTACTGTTGTTAATAATGTAATCAATATGTTGCTTCCAGCTGAGGTCATTAGTAATATGCACACCCAAATATTTGTACGAAGTTACAGTACCTAAAGGAGTGTTATTCAATACATAGCAAGCAGGGGGGAAATTACTGCGCGACACTCGCATAGCTTTACATTTTTTAACATTTAGGTCCATACACCATGTGCTGCACCATTTAGTTATATTATTGAGGTCAGATTGTATAGCAGAAACATCGGCGGGTTCAGCAATCTCGCGATAAATAACACAGTCATCGGCAAATAAGTGAATAGGGGAAGTCACACAGTTAGGAAGGTCATTAATATAAACTAAAAAAAGAAGAGGGCCCAAAACGGACCCTCGTGGTACACCTGACGTAACAGGTGTTGACGGTGAATTATTGTTGTTAGCAAAGACATGCTGTGATCGACCGATGAGGAAAACTTCGACCCAGGTAAGAAGATGTCTGTCAATATTAAGACACTTGAGTTTAAGTAGTAAAAGATGATAGTTTATTTTGTCAAAGGCCTTAGAAAAATCCAAGAAGATACAATCAGCCAAGAAACGGTTGTCAATAAGGGTTAGCATGGAGTTTGTGAAACAAAGTAGCTGTGTCTCGCATGAGTATGATTTCCTGAAGCCATGTTGCGCTGGATTGAAAAAAAGGTTCGAGTCAAGAAAACTAGCTAGGTGTGAGCAAATGACATGTTCAAGAATTTTACATGGTATGCTAGTAAGAGATATGGGGCGATAATTAAGGGGAGATTGCTTGTTACCGGATTTATGAAGTGGAATCACCTTCGCCTGCTTCCAATGTACAGGAATAGCGCCAGTATCTAAAGATTGTTGAAATATTTTTGCCAAAAGGACAGAGGAGTACATGTTTGTTTCTTTAAGGAATCTTGCATTTATATTGTCAACACCTGAGGAACATGAAGGTTTTAGTGTTTCAATTAGCTTTGTAATCCCGTCGGCATCTATTGATATTGGATGCATAATCGTATAGCCCGAAAACGAATGTGTAGGCATTTGAAGATTAGTTGCAGATGAAAAGTTCAGTGTGAATATATTGTTTAAAATCGATGCGCACTCCTTGCTAGGCACAGGTAAGTCGTTCTGGTCAAGTAAAGAAATCTCTGAGTTGCTCTGGGAGTTAGTTACGATGTTCCAAAATTTGCTAGGGTTATTAGTGAGCAAGGATGGTAGAGTGTATTTCAAAAAAGTAGATTTTGCAGAAGCGACAGCTTGAGAGTAGGTGTGAGATGCATTAGTGTATGCTTGCCAGCGTGACGCAGTCTGCTGCAGTTTTGCTGCCCGAAATAAGCGTTTTTTTCTGTTCGAAAGTCGATTTAAGTACGGATTATACCATGGCGAATGTCTATGTACTGTTAGTATTTTCTTGGGAATGTAAGCCTCAGTTAGATATGAAATTTTATTGACGAACAGGTCCAACGATGTTCAAAACCACTAAGATAGTTGTCAAGGAAGAGCGAAAGTTCTCTATCTCTTCAAAGTTTGCCTTTTTGTAATCAAATATAATCTTGCGTTTTTTCGTAGCTGACGACGCGGTAAAGTTTAGGTCGAAATGAAGTAAAGAATGATCACTGAGTCCCGGCATGAAAATTATTGGGCCTATCATATCAAGGTTAGTGGTGAGGATCAGGTCAAGAATGTTAGCAGAACTGCCGATAACACGCGTTGGGCCATCAACAACCTGATCAAAATTGAAAAGGGAGCACATATCGAGAAAAGCTTGACAATTCGAAGAATATGGTGTGCAGGTAGGCGGTGTCGATGTCCAGTTTATTGATGGATAATTGAAATCGCCTAGAAGAAATACCGGGGATGCTGGATAACGAAGGACGACGGTGTTAACCGCGTCATGCAATTCATTCACGAATGTGATGTCTGCATTAGGTGGACGATAACAGACGCCAATGATGTGTACTCTGTTGTTTAAAATGACGCCGCACCAGACAGATTCTATGTTGCATGAAACATTAATTCTGAACGATGATAGGTTTTTAGAAACTGCGAGCAGGGTTCCACCCCCTTGTCTTCCATCTCTGTCACAACGATAGACATTGAAAGGCTTGGTGTGAGTAAAAATTTCGCTTTCGCTTACACGAGCACTTAACCAAGTTTCAGTGAGCGCCACCAGGTCGGCATCGCACGAATTGATAGCTGCGATGATATCATCTCTTTTGCCTAAAATCCTCCGGATATTACTATAAAGGACTGATATAGGGCGCCGATGACCACTACCCCTGGCTAAGTGTTATGAAACATTACGCGTGGGACTTGAATTCGAAATGTCTCCCATCTCGCATGCGCGAGCAGCATTGGATGTAGAGGGTCGAGCGCGTGCAGATGAATCATCGTATGGGCTGCTACGAGATGGAGAATGATAACGCAGCCGGGGCAGCTCAATGAAACTGTCTGTTCTAGGGTCATAAACATATTGCCTTTTATTTACAGTTAGTTTGTCGTAGCGAAGCCTAAAGGATGGTGAACCAGGCAAAGATTTTGCGAAAGCAGTTAACCTTTTGCGAGCGAGCCTAGTTGCTGCGCAGTAGTCTTCAGAAACTGAAATGTCATTTAATTGTTTTCAGCTCATCACAATGTGACATCACTTCTTCTTTCGCTTTAAAGTGCGAAAATTTTATTATCACTGGTCGGCATTTTTCTTGAACAAAAGGGCCACCAAGGCGGTGGGCTCGTTCTATTTTGTCTGGTTTAAATTCTGACCCAAAACTGGATGAAAAGCAAACTAATAACGTTTTTTTCTGTGTCATTCCACGTTTCATTGCTATCGGGTACGCCATAAAATATTAAATTATTTCTGCGAGATCTGTCTTCCAGATCATTGATGCGGGAAAGAAGCTCATTATTCTGTTGCGCCAAGTCATTAATGGTGTCGTTTGTTAACAGAAGTTCTCCTTCGAGACTACTAACCATGCTGACTTCTGTTTCAACAGAAGCGAGTCGAGTATCAATATTAGACAGCCGCTTTGCTAAACATTCCTGATTGGCTTTTACGTCATTCACAGCCTCCGTGAACATGGCTTGGGCCTCCGCTGACGCCTCACAGGCGGTTTTAATAAAGGACAACGCAGCCATGACTTCATTATGACGATGGGCGCACGACGTGTCGTCTTCATCAGCTACTTGGGTCTGCCGCTCTGTAGTTTGCTTGCGATTAGGCCCGGGGTTTAGCTCAACGTCACCCGAACATAGCAACAACATAAGCAACACCTCCTTGCAGTCACAACACACGTCATAGAGCACTTGTGGGCACGGAAGCAGCAGTAAAAAACGATTTGATGTTTTCCTAGCATGTAGAGAACACGATTGACCAACCTGGATAACGTGAAGACGACGATCGTTAGCCATGTGCTCTATCGTGCTGCTTCCATGCCCACTGACGTGTCGCGGCTGGCTGTTGGCTTTTAAGGCAGGCGTGGATGATGTTCCTGTTGATGCGGCTGAACCGATGAACAAGGATTCCGATCCAACGAAGGCAGCGCCTGGGTTCGAAGAAAGGTCGCACACCTGAACACGGCATGGCTGCAGGCAGGTAGCGACGTACGGGTCCGGTGCACTTCTGGCCAGGCATGGTAGAAGCCAAGCCAAAACCTGGATAACGTGAAGACGACGATCGTTAGCCATGTGCTCTATCGTGCTGCTTCCATGCCAAACGTGAACCGCTTTGCTTCCGGGAACATCGGCTCGTCCGTCAAATTTCGCCGGAGCAAAATGTCCAACTCGCAACCACCTAAAAAAAAACACGTACACACGATATAAATACGTGTACGTCCGAACCGAATACTGGATGCCATTTCGCCAACAATTCTGAGACGAGCTTCTTTCTGGTATTCACTTGTTTTCCTTCGACGACTGAACTAATCAGTTGAACGGTGGTGTCTCCGAAGCAGCTTCCCCGCATGCACCGTAGGTGAATCTAGAGAAACCGTTTCCCCGTTAGTGTCGTATAGTTACAGCACATAAACGTAAAATAAAGACAAGAACAACAGAAAGGAGACGAGGAAGCAGCCCGGAGGGACCGCGCCCCCCGCTGTGCACGCGCTCCTCCCTTCACCCTCCGTCTGTAGGCATCTGGTTTTGCTCATGCGGTGAATGCCGAACTGTCAACAATACACACCAAAAGGTAGTGGCGTATGTGTGCCAGCTCCGCATTCAGAGAGTAGATCGCGCTTTCCAATACTTGCAAAAGAAAAAGAAAATCTAAATGACCGCACGGGTAAGTGGAAAGGAGGGTTGTGCTATGCGCCTCTGAAAAGATGCCAAAGAAAGAGCCTAATGTGAGGGAAGAAGCCTGTTCTCTTTTCGGCAGTGTACGAACTTAATTGACATACAAGAAAATATATATATATTGAAAGGGGGTGTTTACTGTCCTTTAACAGGGATAATAGCCCTCTCCAAGTTGCACAAAGAACCACACAAGAGCACAGCCAGTCTAGGCCTTCCACAAGCGAGCTCGAGCAGCGCAGCGGCACTTTGTCGTCCTTATCCTCGTCTTCGTGGTATTCTCTCCTACTTCATCCTTGTCTTCGTATATCCTCATGTAGTTCACTTCAGTTTCCCCCGGGGCGAGGTGGAGCCATCCTGGCGACCTATGGTGTGGGCAGGAGGAGCGGATCATAGTACATTTTAAGGCGGCTCACGTGCGCAGTTTCGCGGCCGCGATGACGCATGTCCGAAGAGGTAGTGAGTGGCTCCACGATGTAATTCACAGGGGAGGTTTGACGGATAATGCGGTAGGGGCCGTGATACTCGGTTCGAAATTTTGATGACAGTCCCGGTGGGGTGCCGGGAACCCAAAGCCAAACAAGGGATCCTGCAGGAAAAACGTGTGGCGTCTCATCTTTGTCGTGGTGATGCTTTTGGCGGCCTTGAGATTCCGATGTAAAACACCGGGCCAACTGGCGACATTTCTCCGCATATTTGGCAACGTCTGAAAGGAGAGTACACTCGGAGGAGTCAGGACGATATAGTAAAATAGTGTCCATCGCGGACGACGCCTCACGCCCATAAAGGAGGAAAAAAGGGCTAAATCCAGTAGTTGACTGTGTGGCGGTGTTGTAAGCGTATGTCACGAAAGGAAGAACAGCGTCCCAGTTCGTCTGATCGGCGGCAACGTACATCGTCAGCATATTTCCGAGAGTACGATTGAAGCGCTCAGTCAGCCCGTTAGTTTGAGGGTGGTAGGCCGTTGTGGTCCGATGTATGACGCGACATTCGGCCAGTAGAGCTTCAACGACGTTGGATAGGAAGACGCGTCCTCGGTCACTTAGCAGCTCTCGCGGTGCGCCGTGGCGAAGAACAAAATGATGGAGTAAGAACAGGGCAACTTCACGGGCAGTAGCGGCGGGTAAAGCGGCGGTCTCGGCATACCGGGTGAGGTGGTCGATGCCGACGATAATCCACCGGTTCCCAGAAACCGTGCAGGGAAGTGGCCCGTAAAGGTCAACGCCAACGCGGTCAAAAGGGCGGGCCGGGCATGGAAGTGGTTGTAAGGGGCCAGAAGCACGAGGTGTGGATGACTTCCGGCGCTGACAGGCGATGCAGGAGCGGACGTATTTGCGAATATAACCGTACATGCCGCGCCAATAGTAGCGTTGAGAGATTCTTTGAAACGTCTTGACGACACCAGGATGGGCACACTGAGGGTCGGCATGGAAAGAGGCGCAAATTTCATGTCGTAAATGGCGAGGAATGACGAGAAGCCATCGTCGACCATCAGTCATATAATTGCGGCGGTAGAGAAGACCATCTCGTAGGGCGAAGTGTGGTGCTTGACGGCGTAAAGCCCGAGAAGGTGCAGCAGCGTTAGAAGTGGACACGACGTCAATAAGAGAGGCGAGCCACGGGTCTTTGCGCTGCTCCGCAGGCATGTCAGCAATGGTTTGAGAGGGGAGAACGAGACAGTGCGTCGGCGTCCATGTGTTTACGGCCAGAGCGATATATAACGCGGATGTCAAATTCCTGTAGGCGGAAAGCCCATCGTGCGAGGCGGCCGGACGGGTCTTTAAGAGAGGACAGCCAACATAACGCGTGGTGGTCCGTGACGACGTCAAACTGGCGACCGTAAAGGTAGGGTCGGAATTTCGTCAATGCCCACACAATTGCCAAACACTCCTTTTCCGTAACTGAGTAGTTGCATTCGGCTTTAGAGAGGACACGACTCGCGTACGCGACGACGTATTCGTGAAAACCGTTTTTCCGTTGTGCCAAGACAGCTCCGAGGCCAACGCCACTCGCATCAGTATGGACCTCGGTGGGTGCTGTCGGGTCGTAGTGGCGAAGGATTGGTGGCGAAGTCAAAAGACGGCGCAATGCGTTGAACGCTTCGTCGCACTCGACCGACCACGCAGTTAAGTCATTGTTTCCTCCGAGTAGTTTCGTCAGGGGTGCAATTATTGAAGCAAAATTCTGCACGAAGCGCCGAAAATAGGCGCATAGACCTATGAAGCTTCGAAGTTGCTTGAGCGAAACCGGCTTAGGAAACTCCGCCACTGCGTGCAGCTTGGCCGGATCAGGGCGAACACCTTCCTTAGAGACGATGTGCCCCAAAATAGTCAACTCCCTGGCACCGAAGTGACACTTCTTAAGATTCAGTTGCAGGCCGGCGTCAGTAAGGCAAACCAAAACTTGCCGCAAGCGCTCTAGGTGCGTAGCGAAGTCGGTGGAAAAGACAACAATCTCGTCCAAGTAGCAGAGGCAGATGTGCCACTTGAACTTCCGCAAGATGTTATCCATCATCCTTTCGAATGTGGCGGGCGCATTGCACAGACCGAAGGGCATCACATTAAATTCATAGAGGCCATCCGGCGTCACAAATGCGGTCTTCTCTTGTGTCACAGGCGGCCATTGGTACTTGCCAGTAACCTGAACGTAAATCAAGAGATGAAAAGTACTCAGCACCTTGGAGGCAATCAAGAGCGTCGTCTATACGCGGAAGGGGGTAATTGTCCTTGTGGGTAATTTTGTTGAGGCGCCGGTAGTCGATACAAAAACGAAACGAGCCATCTTTCTTTTTCACTAGCACCACTGGTGAAGACCAGGGGCTTTGTGATGGACGGATTACACCACGTTGCAGCATGTCCTCAACTTGCTCACTGATCACGCGACGCTCTGCCGCTGACACACGATAGGGGCGCTGTCGAAAAGGCGAGTTAGAGCCGGTCTGAATGTGATGCGCGACTGTGGAAGTACGGCCGAGAGGTGTGTGGGCGGCGTCGAAGGCGAAGCGAAATGTCTGTAAAAGGGCCACAAGCTGAGTCCGGTAGGTGGAAGGAAGAGCGTCATCGATGGCGGTTCGGAAGAAGTCGTCTGGCAACGAATCAGGTGTCGGATCGGACTGCAGAGCATCAATGTAGTTGCTGCGGTAGGTCTCGGAGGCGTCCAGGTCAGAGAGAAGGTGGGCTGGTTGAATAGAACCCGGAGATTCCCCACGTAGCAGAGTAATCGGGTGCGGAGACGGATTGTAGATGAGTAGCTTCGTGAAGCCACCGTGAACATCGAGAACAGCAGATGGCAGCGGCAGGTGCTTGCGGTGGATGAAGGATGCAGACGGCGTAAATAAAACACTAACGTCTGACACAGCAGGACACAAAAGAGGCACAAGGGCACAAGCCTCTGGTGCTACGTCGACATCTTCAGCGATGGTGAGCTTTTGAGGACACACTGAACGGTTGTCGTCGGGCAGTGCGTCGCACAGTGCAGAAAATTCTACTTCAGCTCGGGCGCAATCGATCACGGCGTTATGTTTAGACAAGAAGTCCCATCCGAGGATCACGTCGTGGGAACAAGATGACAAAACGACGAACTCGACACTGTACAAAATACCTTCAATGACGACACGCGCTGTACATGCTGCTAAAGGTGCAATTCTCTCTTCACTGGCAGTGCGGAGTGACAAACCGTTAAATGACGTCGTAACTTTTCGTAATCGTCGGCAGAGTTGCTCATGAATCACTGACACTGCAGCACCCGTATCGACCAGCGCATATACGGACAGACCATCGATAGAAATCATTATAACGTTCGTGGGAGAAATATGAGGCCTTGAGCTTTTCGCAGAGTACGCAGTTCTTGCCTCAGGAACCGCGGAGCTTAATTTCCCTCATCAGCAGGGGGTGGTCGCCGGCGCATTGGTGACAGTGACCTGCGACGTGGAGAAGGAGAACGATTGGTCGTGTACGAACGCTGTTCGGCGGCGTATGCAGGAGAAGACGGAGCAGAACGAAGCAGCGGTGGGGAGTACTCCGAAGACGCAGGCTCGGGACGCGCAGCCATGCGGCGACGGCACCGACGGGCCACGTGTCCAGGGCAACCACAGTAGTAACAAATTGGGCGATTGTCAGAAGTACGCCACGGGTTGTAATAGCGCGGAGTCGCAGGATCAAGCGGAGCCGTTTGAGGAAGCGGTGCATGGCGTTGGACAGGCTGCACGGGTGGTAACGGCTCAGGCGGAGGCCGCGCAGCCACTGCCGCGTAGGTCAAAGGGGCTGGGACAGACGGTTGGCTATATTGTAGTGGTGCTCCGACGTATGTCAAAGGAGCGACGGCAGGAGCTTCAGGAAGCGTAGGAAGTGCTTCTGCGACTTGTTCGCGGATGACTTGCTGCAACTTTGGCGCCAAAGAAGAGGAAGCGTCAGGACGATGGGGAACGAGGGACAGTTGACGGGCAACTTCTTCTCGAATGAACTGCTTGATTTGTTGCAGCAAGGGGGACTGTTCTTCGTCAGCTGTTAAAGCTGCAAGAGGCTCCTGGTGTGAGAGCGAAGAACGAGTGATTTGACGGCGCTTGCGTAATTCCTCAAAATTTTGGCATGCATTGATGACGTCGACCACGGTTGCTGGGTTTCTGGCCAGAAGCATCTGGCACGCGTCATCGTCGATTCCTTGTAAAATATGACTAATCTTGGCCTGTTCTGTCATTGAAGCGTCCACGCGCTTGCACAGATCTACAACATCTTCAATATAACTCGTAAAAGTTTCGCCGGGTAGCTGTGCACGGCGGCGCAAGCGTTGCTCAGCGCGCAGCTTGCGCACTGCAGGCCTACCGAAGATATCGGAAAAAGTAGTCTTGAAAGCAGACCACGAGGAGATATCGGCCTCGTGGTTGCGGAACCACAGGTTGGCAACGTCCGTCAGGTAGAATATCACGTTATTTAATTTGAGACCGTCGTCCCATTTGTTGTGCGTACTGATCCGCTCATATGATGACAGCCAATCTTCCACGTCGTGGTCGCCGGTTCCGCTGAAGATAGGAGGATCACGCTGGCGCAAAGCTCCAGCGCAAAACACGGCGGATGAGGGGCCGGTTGGACTGGGGGTGGTAGCGTCGGTCATTGCTTGTGTCGGGAGTGTGCGGCTTCGAAGCTCCAGGACGGCAGGAAATCCTGACCTCCACCAAGTGAAAGGGGGTGTTTACTGTCCTTTAACAGGGATAATAGCCCTCTCCAAGTTGCACAAAGAACCACACAAGAGCACAGCCAGTCTAGGCCTTCCACAAGCGAGCTCGAGCAGCGCAGCGGCACTTTGTCGTCCTTATCCTCGTCTTCGTGGTATTCTCTCCTACTTCATCCTTGTCTTCGTATATCCTCATGTAGTTCACTACAATATAAACAAATACCATGTTGCCGAAAGTAATAACCAATATCGCACAATAAAAACAGAAGAGAACTGCTCTTCCCAGAGCGTATGAAAGGTTTGAGACATCGACTTAATACTGCATTCCTCAGTGCTAGCATGTAATTGGCTTCATATCACGTACATCTAAATTGATTTTTAAAGAAAAAAACAAATATCTGAAAGAATTATTCCGACATCTGGCCACAACAATTTTCATCCTATTGATTTGTGCGTCTCGAGCAGACTGGAGCGCAAAACAGGCATGTTCACTTCGCCACACCAATTCGTCCGTCTAGACACCAAAATGTCGAGCCGGAAACCATCTCAATACTTTTTAGCTCATAAAAACATGTAGGAGAACGCTTTTCAAATTTCGTTTTCTGCTCCTGAATAAGTTAAGAATCCCTTAGTCTCCTCCTTCCTCCTGCATTGCTTGATTTCACTAGAATTTGAGAGAGAAATAAAGGGCCCCAGCGGAGCGAAATCATTTTTTTTTCATTGCGCTGTACTGCATACAGGCACCATATATTTTTTGTCTCTTCTATCTCAGCATATGGTTAACATGCGCAGGCTTTTTCCTGTTTACCAGTTGCGTCTTATAAGCTGTGCCGTCCATTTCATCCTGTTGCATGTTTTACCGCTACACTAGCACCATCACCTTTAAATCTGTTAGAAGAAACAAGCAGCACAAGACCAAAGAGAGGTTGTTCTGGAAAATACAAGAATATAAATTTACAGGACAGGAATATAAAACTATAACGTACAATTCGAAAGGGAGGACTTCGATAAAATGCACAGATGGTATTGTGCCGGTTTTTCTGGTTTGTTCATGTTTTTTTTTATCTGTCAGTATCACGTCCTCTAACAATTTCGCTGCACCATTTCCTGTTAAGTTTCCGTGCAATGTACAGCGGGGTCCTTTATCGAATTTAAGGCAGCAGCCGTGACGTTATCGCCTGGAAACGGGAATGCACAAGACACAGTTCTGGTCCGCGCCTTCTGCGCAAAGATAATTTGCTTCACTTTTTAGTTTGCTGGTTTCCTTGCGGCATCGGACAAAAGCACCGCCGGTCAACGTGAGTTATGTGCTTTCCGCGCTCCTGGGTGTTTGAGCCTGCGGCAAGCATCGGCACAAACAAGTGAGAGGAAACGGGGGTGGCAGGCGGGGGGCATGAGGAGTTCGTGAAGTAAAAAAAAAATCTCCTTCCTAGTAGACCAGAGGGAAGCGTACTCGGGCTTCGGACATTACGGTGGAATGCCGAAAGCTGGGCAGGGGCTGCGGCATTCGGTCGTCCGATTGGGGGGTAACCAAACACCGAGAGTCGGCGGGCACACCGCGGCAGTATGCTCGAGCTCCGCGTCAAAAGGGGCGCTCTTCGAAGACAGCCGCGGCAACAGCGAAAAGCCTGGACCTCACTATTTCGACGTCACACAATGACGACCTCACTCAACCTGAAACTCACGCGTGAGTTTGAGGTTCAATTTGGTGACCTCACACAAAAAATTTCTAGCTGTCACCGACCTCACCTCGACCTCACCTCAACCTCACCTCATTCCGTGAGGTTTAGGTCATTTTGAGGTTCAGGTCAATCTCATGAGGCCGAAACCTCAAGAGGTTGTCCACCTCTGCTTAGGAGACACCCTCAAAGATCCGGAAGACGGCGATGCGCATGTGACGCCTTTGTTGCCACTGCGCAGAAACTTTTTTCTCCAGTAGAATGCGGCAGCGTAGTAGGTACATCAAGCTCAGGACTAAGTTTTTTTTTTCATAGTTTCTAGCGACCCTATTATTCTACGACGCGCATCACCAAATGTGGCGGTAGAGACAGAAAAGAAGGGTGTACGACTGAAAACCGGCCGAGAAACTGGGGTAATCAACTTCAAAACAACTCCCTTCTCTTTCCTTCGCAGCATTCTCCGTCCTCGAGCAAAGAGGTTGCAGTCGGAGTGATTGCCCGCGCCGACAATTAACGCGCGTTATAGGTGTTCACTCAACGACGGAATGGACAGGAGCGAGGACGGTTGTTGGTCACTTTGCTTACTGGCGCCAACCGATTTCCTTTCGGCTTCTGCGGTGGCTTATTCGCCCTCTCGGACTGCATGATTTCGATGGCCTTTTCTAGATTTAGGTGTATGCTGCACGTGCCCCCCCCCCCCCCCCATTTCTCTCCTCAAATATGTGTGCACAACACTAACCTTGGTTTAAGATACGTTGTTCCTATGCTATGCTCAGAAGGTTAAATAAAGATCAGGCTTCCGAGATAGCACAGCTTTTGCCACTTTGGTCGTGAAGGAGAGCTTTGGCTTTAAAAGAAAACAGTCCACGGCTCTCCTCCTCCTAAGCAGCAATATGTACTTAGCAAAGCCCGGCACGTGAATTATGAAACAAAAATAAAAACGAAAAAAGCAGATGACTCAAATGCCTCGAACAGTGGCCAAATAATCCCGATCTTGGTAAATAGACGCAGATATACGGAAAGTGGCGCACTCTGTATTTTTACGTCAGTTATATCGACCTATCATTGCGGATTTAGGGTTTGTTGGTATTTTTCAGGAAGTCCAATTTCCCAAGTGGAAGCGAGATTTTACAAGTACCAATAATAACAATCACTTCAGTGCGAGCTCATTCCAAGGAGACCGTAAAAACACAGGGAGCATTATTGTTGTAGCATTTTTATGACTTCGAATAAGTTCTTAGCAGGTGTCATACATTTTCATGCTTAAAACAAAGAAGCAGAACTCTCCTGCTATTTTCACCTGACTTCAGTTCCGTTTATTACCTTAATTAAAACATAGAGGCATTACATAAGGCGTAGGTTCTTATACAAACACTAGTGATCATGGTAATTAGTTACTGGGAACAATGGTCAGATAAAAGTTGCGAAAACGAAGATGGTCATTTTCGTGGATTTCTTGTAGCAATTTCGTGGAGGAGGCCGTTCCAGTCTATGGTGGTTCGAATGAAAAACGAAGCAGTAAAGGCGGTCGTCCGGCGTGTGGGTTCGCAATGTGAAGTGGATGACTGGTTCGTTAAGATATGCGTGCTGCTGCTGTGATTAATGGGGCTTGATTAAGTGATGACAAAAAAAAAAAAACGTGACACAATAAAATGCTGGAAATGCGATGTCGACATAAAAGTGTCGATACACCGGATTCTGTTTTTAGGGATCAAAACCTGATTTTCTATGAGTATGATGCATGAATCAATGTAACAGCGCAATCTTTAACCAATTCTTTTTGACGAGATATGCTTGATTGGGCTCCAGATGTGTCGCATGCATTTTAAATTTTTGGCCTAACAAATGAATTATACGCCAGTAGTTTTGAACACGGCGGTGCATTCCACAAATTCTCTGAGTTTTTGTTAGATGTTGATATAATGTTACTGACGTATGTCCTGACGTTACTGACGTATGATATAATGTTACTGACGTATGGCAGTGGCACGGCTGCTCCTTGCCACTGCCAGCAAGTCGACCAGCGGCTCGTCGCCCCTCAAAGCGTCCCTCCCGATCCACTGGCGCTGTCGAAGACACAACCGGGGCCATAATTCTCACCAAACTCGGCGGGCCTGCACCACGTGTCGGCAGAAGAGGTTCCTGGAAGTCCAAAGGGAACAGCGATGGGCTGAATCGCGTCCATGCCACGGATAGAAGGTTTCAGGCCTGGGCATGTGTACGCGCTGGCGGCCTAACCAGACGCGGACGCCCGCCTGCCCTAAATTTCGAGCCTACGAGGCGGCTGCGGGCCAGCACCGGAGACGCAAGGAGGATTCCTCTGTTACCGACACCGCCGAACGAGCGCCGCCACTGCCAGGTTCTAAGGGCCCACGCAAGCGGGGGCCCCCCTAAAGAAAAAGGAAAGCAAGGAAGGCCTGTAGAGAGGAACACGGCCAACCGTCATGAAAGGAGTAGCTTAAAAGACGCCGAACGAAACGTTTGTCAGTTGGAATTTTTGTAATGTTTCTTCCATGTAGCCATTAAATCAGTTTGTGAAGTTTCACCGGAGTTTTATTCTGTGAGCAAATTATGCCAACGCAGACACGACGACAACAACGATTACGACAACATGTGCGTCCCAAGACAAATCATGAATAGGGTTACACGTAAGCATTTACAAGAATGTACCTGTTGAAGCGGGGAGTTAACACTTGCGTAAGGAAAGAAATAGGGAGCGCGATGGTGCGAGAAGGACAGGCAAGTGAATTTGCTGGTGATTACGGTCATTAGTGTAATATTGCACCATTCTGAATCGTTCTTAAACAAGTTCTAGAGAGCAGATTGGTGCGATGCGTTATAGATAGTGCGGTGACACAGTCGTCCGCAAATATGCGTATATTAGAGGAGACACATTAAAGTGAATCATTAAAATATATGAAAATAACAGGAAGCCAAGAGCAGATACTTGCAGCATACCGGAAGTTACTGGGAGGGGGCTAGACAAACTATTGTTGACCGAAACCATTTGCGTAAGAATATACAAAAATTCCCGTATCCACATCAGAACATTAGGATCCAGGTTTAGTAGTTGAACTTTTAGTTGTAAGCGGTAGTTAGGCACTTTATCAAATGCTTTCTCTAAATCCAAAATAGATTGCACCGATTCGCACATCGATGACCAGGTTAAGACGCAAGTCATGAAGAAAATAGTTAATTGGGTTTCACAGGAGAAAGCTATGCGAAACCTATGCTGTGACGGGTGAAAATAGTTGTTACTATCTAAGAAAAAATAATTTGACAGTAGACGACGTGTATTATGATTCTGCATGACACGCTTGTTAGCGAGATAGTTCGATAATTTAATGAAGAGCTTCTGTTGTCTTTCTTGTAGATTTGAATGACCTATGCCACTTACCAATCATCCGGAAAGGTAGTGAAGAAAGTGACTGAGAACAGTAATGACAGGCAATAAGCAGCCGGGTGTCTTGTGTTTCTTGGAATTTTTTAGTTCATACCTTCATGCCACACGATGATGATAGTGAAGTCTTCAGAGTTATGGATGAAATTCCGTCTTCATAAACTGCGATGCTTAGTATGACACCTTTCATATTGCAAAAAGAAAAAAGAAAAAGAAAGGGCCTTTTGATTTCATTCGAGAATACTGAGGAAAATGCGGAATTAAATGTGCCAGCACATTCAACGGGTGTGTCATTGGTGAGGGTAAGTGCGTATTTTGGGTTAGAGTGTATTACTTGCCAAAACAATTTTGGGTTAGTACGCAACAAAATTGGAAGTGTAGTATTATAAAAAGGACGTTTTATGCTGCGAATGACAGTCAAATATTCATCTTGAGCTACCTAACATATAGTTTTGCTATCAAATTGTGTTGCCGCTATCTTCCCAATAGAGGCGCTTATTTTTCGAATTTTTTTTTAAAGAATCAGTAAAGCATGGTTTTTGGTTACTTGTACGAATGTTGACGGTTGGTATATGTTTATCAGGTGAATCATTTATTTATTTTTAAAGATTGCCCAGTTATCATGTGTCGATTGAATGTCATATGTAGCTTGTTATGCAGGAAAGTAGGTCTTAAGTTCTTGATTTATCGCCCCTTAATGACTATTTTCTTAAAGTGTTACAGTCTTCTTCAAGGTCATATTTGGTATTACAAGAAAAAAGAAGGCGGCTGGAATGACATTTTGGTCTATAATTCTCTGAAGGTAAGTAATGAATGAGACGGCATCGGGTTTACTAGCCAAAATAAAGTCAAGAATGATTTTAGATTGCGATAAGGTGCGCGTTGGTTCTGAAAGCAATTGTGATAAATTACCGTTGAAATGTACTTCAATAAAGTTGCCTTTTGCGGAACCTACTATTGATGCAGGTGGAAGATTACGCCATTCTATGTTTGGGAAGTTAAAATCCCCGAAAAGGAGGATAGAGGCACTTGGGGTAGCTTGCTGTGGGTTCGATTAGGTTGTTATTTTGCTCGTTAGAAAAGTCATGGGTGGAATGGGGACGCCTGTAGGAGACTCCTAGTAACAGTGCTATTGGTTATGAATGACACGGTAACTTAATTATTCCGGTCTTAGATTAGACGTTGTGGGGCTCCGCAGCTTCTTTAGGTGTTTTAAACCGCGCGCGCGTTTTCCTATTTCTGTTGTGTTTGCGCGAGCAGCGCGTGTGCGCATGAGTGAGCAGATAATCTTGGGAGAGGGCCACTAACACTTCACGTGAATCCCTCGTGCTCCCAAAAGGAACTTCTCTCCCATGCATGGTGGATGTTCAACCTTTGTCATTGATGGTGCTCACCGCCCCTCTGCCTCAGCGTCGTGTTTCGCCAGACGTCTCTCTTTCTGTTCTCACAAAGACTATTAATCCCAACCTCACGCCAAACCAACGCCAAGAACTTCTGACATTACTTCGACACCACCAAGCCATTTTTGATGCCACTTCCCCACTACTGGGACGGACAAGTGTGGCGCACCATCGCATCATTACTGAAGGTAACTCTATCGTTCGCCGACGGCCTTATCGAGTTTCCCTCTCTGAACGAAAAGTAAATGAAGAAAATGTAAATGAAATGCTCCATCGTAATATTATTCGTCCCTCGACGAGCCCATGGTCCTCCCCAGTAGTGTTAGTTAA
Organism: Amblyomma maculatum; assembly: GCF_055883805.1. Classification (NCBI taxonomy): domain Eukaryota; kingdom Metazoa; phylum Arthropoda; class Arachnida; order Ixodida; family Ixodidae; genus Amblyomma; species Amblyomma maculatum. The sequence goes on along the minus strand of NC_139353.1, from coordinate 151,446,254 downwards.
AAAAAAGGACGGCTCGGTACTCTTTTGTGTTGATTACCGCGCACTCAACAAAATTACCCGCAAAGATGTATACCCAATGCCAAGAATTGATGACGCCCTTTACTCTGTCCAAGGCGCCGAACATTTCTCGACTTTGGACCTCCGCTCAGGTTATTGGCAAATACCTATGCACGAGGACGATAAAGAAAAACCCGCTTTCGCAACTCCCGATGGCCTTTACGAATTTAATGTTAGACTTTTCGGACTTTGTAACGCACCAGCGACATTTGAAAGAATGATTGATACTGTGCTTCGTGGCCTAAAATGGAGAAGCTGTTTATGTTACTTGGATGACATTGTCATCTTTTCGTCAACATTTAACGACCATCTCACGCGCCTGATTGAGGTCCTCGCGTGTCTCGCTTCAGCGGGCCTTCAGCTCAACACCAAGAGGTGCCACTTTGCACAGAAGGAAATTAAAATATTGGGACATCTAGTCAGCCATTACGGCATTCGTCCAGACCCTGAAAAAATCATCGCGGTCTTGAACTTTGCTCGTCCACAACGGACTACAGAATTGCGCAGTTTTCTCGGCCTGGCGTCTTATTCCCAACGTTTTATAATGCATTTGTAATAGGGCGTTTATTGACGCTCAGATGGAGAGCTGTGAGGACAGGACCTTGCAACGGCGAGCCCAGCGTACTTCTTTGTCTTCGTCGCACAGCGCACAGGTGCATGTCGATGGCTGAAGTGCTGACTATCACAGTACATTTTCCCCCCGGGTAAAAAAAAGGAGCCATCCTGGCGACTTATGGCGCGGAAAGCACAGCGGGGTCATAGAATGGCTTCAATCGGTTCACGTGAACTGTTTCACGACCACGGCGACGCAAGTCCGCAGAGGGCGTGATGGGCTCAACTACGTAGTTGACTGCAGATGTTTGCTGGAGGACCCTATATGGCCCGTGGTAGCGCGCAAGAAGCTTATTTGAAAGGCCAGGGGTTGTGGAGGGCACCCAGAGCCACACCAGTGTGTCCGGGAGATATGACGAAGCTTCGCCGGTATCACGGAGGTATTTTTGTTGCCACTGATTTTCTGTTGTGAGAGAGCGGACGAGCTGACGGCATTCTTCTGCGTACGTGACGGCATCGGATAGCGGGGAAGATTCGGAAACGTCAGGGCGGTAGGGAAAAAGTGTGTCCATAGTACAGGGTGGCTCGCGCCCGTAAAGGAGAAAGAATGGAGAGAATCCAGTAGTGGCCTGTGTCGCGGTGTTATATGCGTAAGTAACAAACGGTAGAAATTGGTCCCAATTGGAATGGTCGGTGTTCACGTACATAGCCAGCATGTCACCGAGAGTGCGGTTAAAACGTTCGGTCAGTCCATTCGTCTGAGGGTGGTACGAGGTAGCGGTGCGGTGTATGATGCGGCATTCTTTCAGGAGAGCCTCAAGAGCGTCTGATAAGAAAACGCGTCCACGGTCACTGAGCAGTTCGCGAGGGGCACCATGGCGAAGAACCAGGTTTTTCAGAATAAAGGCAGCCACGTCGCGTGCGGAAGCAGAGGGCAATGATGATGTCTCAGTGTAGCGGGTTAGATGATCCACTGCCACGATAATCCAGCGGTTGCCAGCTGAAGTTGTAGGAAGGGGACCGTATAGATCTATGCCGACACGATCAAACGGACGGGCAAGACAGGGCAACGGCTGCAACGAAGCAGGGGACTTGAGAGGAGTTTTTCGGCGTTGGCAAGACTGGCAGGAGCGGACAAAATGGCGGACAAAGCGGTACATTCCACGCCAGAAGAAGCGTAGACGCAAGCGCGTGTAGGTTTTCAACACTCCGCCGTGGGCGCACTGGGGATCAGTATGGAAAGCAGCACAAATTTCGGCGCGGAGATGACGGGGGATAACTAAAAGCCACTTCCTTCCGTCGTGAAGATAATTGCGGCGATAGAGCAGCCCGTCACAAATTGAAAAATGGTGAGCTTGGCGGGCAAGCGCCCGAGACAGACGACCTGGAGAGTGACTTGAAAGAAAGTACAGAAGTGGAGATATCCACGGGTCGCGCCGCTGTTCCGTGGCCATGTCAATAGTGGCAAGCGAAGACAAATCGTAGGCGCAGATCTCATCAGGCAACGAAGAGGGAGGCAGCGGTGAGCGCGAAAGAGCGTCCGCGTCAGTATGCTTGAGGCCTGAGCGATATATGACACGAATGTCATACTCTTGTAGGCGAAGAGCCCAGCGAGCAAGGCGGCCGGACGGGTCCTTGAGGGACGCCAGCCAGCAGAGAGCGTGATGATCAGTGACCACATAAAATGGTCGGCCATAGACATACGGACGGAATTTGCCGATGGCCCAAATATAGGCCAAGCATTCTCTTTCCGTAACAGAATAATTGGACTCTGCCTTGGTCAAGGTGCGGCTTGCGTACGCCACCACATAGTCTCGGATACCAGGTTTGCGTTGGGTGAGAACGGCGCCTATCCCAATACCGCTAGCGTCAGTGTGAATCTCAGTTGGCGCATTCGGGTCGAAGTGGCGGAGGATGGGAGGCGAAACTAAAAGACGGCGTAAAGTGTTGAAGGCGTCATACAAGCAGGTGTCCATGCGCAGAGGTCGGAGCTGCCGGAGAGGAGCTGGATGAGAGGAGCAATAATAGAGGCGAAATTTAAGATGAAGCGGCGAAAGTAGGAGCACAGGCCAATGAAACTTCGTAGCTGCTTCAGTGATTTTGGGCGTGGGAATTCGGCAACTGCACGAAGTTTGGTGGGATCGGGAAGAATGCCATCCTTAGAAACGACATGACCTAGAATTGTTAGTCGGCGAGCAGCAAAGCGGCACTTCTTCAGATTCAGTTGGAGGCCGGCGGTAGCGAGACAAGTGAGAACGTCCTTCAGTCGGAGCAGGTGGGATTGAAAATCGGTAGAAAAGACTACGATATCATCGAGATAGCAAAGACAGGTTCGCCACTTGAATCCACGAAGCACAGTGTCCATGAGGCGTTCAAATGTGGCCGGGGCGTTGCAAAGCCCAAAGGGCATGACGTTGAATTCATATAATCCATCTGGTGTGATGAAGGCAGTTTTAGAGCGGTCAGCGTCAGCCATTGGCGCCTGCCAGTAGCCAGATCGTAAATCCAACGAGGAGAAAAACTCGGCGCCCTGCAAGCAGTCTAGTGCGTCATCAATGCGTGGCAGAGGATAGACGTCCTTGCGCGTGATCTTGTTGAGCCGGCGGTAGCCGACACAAAACCGGAAGGAGCCATCTTTCTTAGGTACCAACACAACTGGAGACGCCCAGGGACTGTGGGCTGGCCGAATGACACCACGACGGAGCATGTCGTCCACATGATCAGCAATTACTTGGCGCTCCGAAGCCGACACGCGATAGGGGCGCTGGCGCAAAGGTGCAGTTTTACCGGTGTCGATGGTGTGCTCTACGACAGACGTGCGGCCCAAGTCAATTTGAGGAAAGTCGAATGAAGAAGCGAAGGTCTGCAAGAGGGCGACAAGTTGATCACGTTGCGCAAGTGGAAGATCAGCATCAATAGCATGTTGGAAAACGTCGGAGGGCGTCGAAGCGGGCGCAACATCGCAAGAGCACAGACTAACGTCGAAGGAGGGGGTTGAGTCAGCAAGAGTGGTGATATGACTGGGATCAAGCTCTTCAAGACGTCCAATGCATTCGCCACGGAGCAGGACTGCTGGGCAAGAAAATGGATTCGAGGCGTAAAGTGCACTCTTGCCGTCTTGAACTTCGAGAACTGCGAACGGAAAAAGGAGGCAGGGATGACGGGAGGTGGCTTCGGAAGGTGTAAAAATCGCAGTCAAAGGAGTTACCCACTCACAAGACAGTGGTACGAGGGCAGCAGAGAACGGAGGAATGTCGGTGTCATGGGCGACGAGAAGTTTTGCAGTGCGGGGAGGGGTATCACAGAAGGGGGCATCACAGAGGGGGGCGAAGGCAATTTGCGCACGAGCACAGTCAATAACGGCTTGATGAGTCGATAGAAAATCGTATCCGAGGATGATATCATGCGAGCAGTTCGGCAGAACAATAAACTCGATGGGGTACAAGACGTCTTGAATGAGCACACGGGCTGTGCAAGATGCGGAGGGGTGAATGTGCTGTGATGAGGCGGTGCGGAGCGAAAAGTCGGAAATCGGAGTGGTCACTTTGCGAATTCGACGGCAGAGCGCTTCACTGATGACGGAGACGGCTGCACCGGTATCGACGAGAGCGAGAACTGTGGCGCCTTCTACAGAAACTTTGATAACATTAGCGGGACGACATGGAGGACTTGAGGAATTCGAAACAAGCGCAGTTCTTGCCCCCGGAACTGCGACTGTTAGTTTCCCTCAACGGTGCTGGTAGAACGTCGCAGCATTGGAGAAAGCGATCGGCGCCGAGGAGAATGTGATCGACGAGTGGTATAGGTTTGGCGATCTTGTGGGACAAATTGAGAACCGGGCGGAATCATTTGCGAGCGTGAGTCGGTATCGTACGGGTAAAGTCGAATGTCAGGCTGTGAAGGTTGGAGGCGCTGGCGACAAAGGCGCGCAACATGGCCCGGCCGACCACAGGCATAGCAAATCGGAAGGTTGTCCGTAGTACGCCAAGGTTTCATAGGATGTGGGCGAAACCTTGAGGGTGGGGCTTGAAACGAAGGCTCAGCATGCGGCGGTGAACGGTAGGCAGGGACCTGCACATAGGAGCCAGACGTGGGCGAAGGTGGTGGCCTAGCCGTTACTTGGGCATACGTGAGAGGTGCCGTCACAGGCGGCACCACGGGGTTGGACGGCAAGACATCAGCGACGTGTTCTTGCACGACACGGCGTATAGCAGGGGCCAAAGATGGAGCCAGTTCAGGAACGAGGCGGCCCGAGTCTTGAAAATGGGGAAGGAGTGAGATTTGACGTGCGACCTGTTCACGAATAAAATCTTTGATCTTTTGATTCAGCGGGCTCCCTTCAGAAGTTGGCGAACCACCCAGGGCTAATGCGGATACGCCTTCGTCGCACACACTGGAGCGGCGCCTAGAAGCGCGCCGCTTGCGGAGCTCGTCGTAGCTCTGGCAAAGCTTCACGAGTTCACTAACGCTGGTGGGATCTTTCGCTACCAGCATCTGGAAGGCGTCCTCAGAAATGCCCTCGAGGATGTAGCGGATTTTGTTTGCTTCCGGCATGGCCGGGTCGACTCGTTTGCAGAGATCAACGACGTCTTCTATGTAGCTGGTAAAGGTCTCATCAGCGCGCTGAACACGATCGTGTAAACGTTGTTCGGCACGAAGCTTACGCTCTGCCGGGCGGCCGAACACTTCCGCGAAATTCTTTTTAAATGTCGACCAAGATGACAGGTCAGCCTCATGGTTGCGAAACCACAGGTTCGCCACGTCCGTCAGATAGAATATGACGTTACTGAGCTTGTATGAGTCATCCCACTTGTTGTAGCTGCTTACTCTTTCATAGGATGACAGCCAGTCGTCGACATCTTGATCGGCCGTGCCGCTGAACAGGCAAGGGTCACGCTGGCGCACGACGCCAGCACACATGATCGTGGGTGGAACGGCCGGCAGCGTCGAAGTGGACTCGTCTTGCATGGCGGTCGTAGAGGGTAGTTTACGGCTTCGCAGTTCCAGTTTGGGTGGGATCGTTTCCGGCACCTCCGCCAATTGTAATAGGGCGTTTATTGACGCTCAGATGGAGAGCTGTGAGGACAGGACCTTGCAACGGTGAGCCTAGCGTACTTCTTTGTCTTCGTCGCACAACGCACAGTTGCATGTCGATGGCTGAAGTGCTGACTATCACAGTACACATTTTGCAAGTATTGCTGCTCCACTTCATGAACTACTTAAAGCACGCAGCCCTTTCGTGTGGACAGAACAGTGCGAAGCTGCTTTTAATAACCTGAAGCACGCCCTCACATCAGACCCTGTTCTTCGCCACTTCGGTAACAGCGCTCCAACTATCCTGCACACTGATGCCAGTGGTCTCGGTCTTGGCGCTGTACTTCTGCAGCGCGATGCAACTTCGCGTGAGAAAGTGATTGCCTTCGCCAGTCGGACTATCACTCCATCTGAGAAAAACTACACCATTACCGAGCAGGAGTGCCTTGCCGTCGTATGGGCTGTCCAAAAGTTTCGCCCCTACCTATACGGTCGGCACTTCCCAGTTGTGACCAATCATCACGCCCTTTGGTGGTTGTCTTCGCTCAAAAATTTGACAGGCCGACTTGGCCGTTGGATTCTACGCCTGCAAGAATACAATTTCGACGTCACTTATAAATCGGGTCGCCAACACCAAGACGCCGACGCTCTTTCTCGCTATCCACTTTCGGAATCGGCTTGCTGTTTTTCTTCCCAATGCATTTCCACCTATGACCACAGCCGACCATCTCTTTCCCCGACGTATATTACAAGTTTCACTTGACGACTCTGAGAACAAACACGCTCTCCGCTCACAGCAATTAGCCGATGCCTACTGCCGTGAAATCATCGACCGCCTTATTGGCGCTTCGGACCCACCCAATGCTCGGCTTCGCCGACAACTCCGCAATTTCAAGCTCGAAGATGGCATCCTATTCCGCTTCGTGTATTGCCCTGATGGAAATCGCTGGATCCCAGTCGTGCCGCGTGTGCTTCGCCCACGTATACTGGCGGCTCTCCGCGATGACGCTACTGCAGGTCACCTTGGTGTTGACAAAACCTACCACCACATGAAAAAACGATTCTTTTGGCCTGGCCTATCTTCCAGCGTTGCCAAATACGTCGCATCCTGCCCTCTGTGCCAACCTCGCAAACGGCCGACTTCTTCGCCCGCTGGCCTTCTACAACCTGTTCCCTGTCCCGCCACGCCATTCGACGTAGTCGGCATCGACTTATATGGTCCCCTACCTCTCTCCGAGGGGGGTAACCATTAATTTATAACAGCTGTCGACCACCTTACACGCTACGCTGAGACAGCACCTGTACCGACCGGTTCCGCTCAAGAAGTAGCAAATTTCTTTTTGCGATCAATTGTATTGCGTCATGGCGCTCCTCGGCTGCTCCTAAGTGACTGCGGGACGGCCTTCTTATCGACAATCGTTGCCGAAGTTTTTTACGCGTCATCCACCCTTCATAAGACAACCTCAAGCTACCATCCCCAGACTAACGGGCTGACTGAGCGATTTCACCGCACCTTATCGGATATGATCTCCATGTACATCACACCGGATCATCGAAATTGTGACACTATTCTACCATTCGTCACTTTCGCCTATAACACAGCAGTACAGCGGACTACCGGTTATTCTCCATTTTTCCTCGTTTATGGCGGTCCTCCCACTACAATTCTCGACGCTTCCTTCTTCTCTACGCCCGACTACTCCACATCAGTACCTACCCAGTTCTTATCTCGTGTGGCCAGATGACGTCATCTTGCCCGCCTGAACACAGCAGCGTGCCAGGAAGACCGGAAGAGTCGCTACGATTCTACGCATCGCGTGGTCTCTTATCGTCCCGGTGACGAAGTACTGCTTTATACACCACTGCGCACCCCTGGCCTTGGTGACAAATTCCACCACCGCTACCTTGTTCCCTACGAGATCATCAGCCAAACTTCTCCAGTTAACTACAAAGTCACGCCTGTTGATCACCCAGCCGATCGACGCCACCGTGGAACTGAAATTGTTCATGTTTCTCGCTTGAAACCGTTTGTGCGCCGCGGTACATCGGTTAGTTAAAAGCGGCCAGTCTGGCCGCTTCCAACCCCCCGGGCAGATTGTGTGAGCCTTCTGTGGACCTTCTTTCATTTTTACATGCCATGATCTTCTTCTTTCATTTGTACATACCATCATCATCGTCGCGCGGCGCCGGCTCCGGCGCGCGCCTGGGTTCGTGATCAGATTAAAGCGCTAGACAAGGCTTCGCTGTCCTTGCCGTCACGACCTCGCCGTCTCGACCTTGCCTTCTTTTACAATAATAATAATAATAATAATAATAAAAATAATTGGTTCACATGAAAGGAAAGACGCAGTATCTGTCACAAGGTTTCTGTGGACATCTGAACCGAGCCGTAGAGCAAGGAAGGAATGTGAAAGAGAAAGTGGAAAGAGAGAACGAGGAGCCGTAGCGGAGGGCTGCGGAGTAATTTCGACCACCTGGGGAACTTGCAGTGACATGACACACCTCGCGGACGCCTCTTGGTTTCACCTCAGTCGAAACGCAGCCGCACCCCAACACGGAAAGGCATACATCAATCTATCGGAAAGTTGAAACAACTAATGAGCTCCTCCTAAATATCGCATTAGGAAGTAACGTAATCGTCGGCAATTTTTTTCTTTATTGCCGCCGCAATTGCATAGTCGAAAAGAAAAGCATTAACTACCAAACCAATGGCGCACAAGGCGCAAAGGTTTTCTCATCATTGTCTTTGTCTTAAAAAAACTGTTTCTCAGCAAAAGTTTTATTACACGTTTACATTGACATGTGGGATGACAAATTACCAAAACTGAAAACGTACATGGTTAAAAATGGTACTTAGCATCAAAGTTGCAAAGAGAGTTGGAAAGCATCTACGCGGACGATGTGACCGTCTGGATGTGCGAAGGGAACGACTCGTACATCACATCCAGGCTCCAAGAGGCAGCAGATATAATCAGCAAACACGCGGAGGACGTAAGTCTATGCTGTTCGCCAGAAAATTCGGAGCTCCTGGTAATGACCAGCAGTAATGGGAAGATAACTACAGATATCAAAATTAAAGTAAACGGGAACGAAGTCCCGAAAGTCGATAAAATTAGAATATTAGGTATGATTATCAACCGCAGGGGTAGTAAAAAAAGCCTGATTAAGAAATTAAAAGATCAGGCGGAGCTCGTAGTCAGATTATTTACGAAGACGTCCAACAGAAGGAGTGGTCTCACCGAGGCTAGTAGACTCAGACTCGTACAAGCTTTTGTCACGAGCAGAATCTGCTACGCGACTCCATCCCTAAATATCAACAAGACCGAAGAACGCGAATTAAATACCATAATTAGGAGATGCACGAAGTTCGCTCTAGGACTCCCCATAATTACTTTTAACGACATTCCAGAGAAAATTTGGTTGCATAATGAGTGGAAAGAGCTAGCTAGCTGCGGAGGTTAGGCTGTCCCAGACAGAGCGACTCGCAGGAGCGCCGGCGGGTAGAGAAATCCTCGACTGGGTAAACCTACTAGCGCCCGGGGAAGGCGAAAGTGTCAGAGAAAGTATAGATTGAGAAATCAGAAAGCATCTATAAGTCTCGCCCATACCGAAGAACATACATTCTGTACACGACGAGGGGAGGAGGAAAAGCAGAGCTAAGCACCTCGCTAACTAATTGGACAAATTCCCGCCGGGATCTGTCGCCTACACCGATGTATCGATCGGGAAAGAAGGCGACGTAACCTCGGTCACCCTATTGGACACCGTCATCGCCATAGGAATCGAAAGAATCCGAGATCTACGGCAGGTAGAGGCGGAGGAGATTGCAATAGCCATTGCCATTGCACGACCAGGCGTGAAACACGTCATCAGCGATAGCAAAGCGGCGGTTAGGAATTTTAGCAAGGGTAGAGTCAGCAATCGTGCTGCAAAAATTCTGAACGAGTCGTCTCTCGCCGAAAGCGTGACCATAATCTGGACCCCAGCACACGCCCGTCTCGCCGGCAACGACGCTGAACTCACGTTCGCCCGCTCCTCGCTACCTAGGGGTGCTGCGGACGTCTCCACAAGAACGTTTAAAAGCAAATAATGTATTGGTACGTTTAGGGATGTTACCGACAACCTGGAGAAAGACCGGAGGATATATCCGCCACCGGATAGATCCCTGAGTAAAAAGGAATCATACGACTGGAGACGACTCCAAGCTCGAAATTTGTTTGGCCGCTGTGGAGTAGTTGGACGGCTGCCAGAGGGCGGAAGAGGGATGGTGCAGAAACCGCAATTTGCAAATTTTGCGGCCATATGGCAACATTAGATCACATAATATGGAGATGCGTTCGAGCTCTAGGGCGCAACGCGATTAAAGCTAGTGACGAATGGGAGACCACGCTAAGAAGCTCCGAAGAAAAAACAGTGATTCGCCGTCCGCCTGGCGGCTGAGGTTGAAGACCTCTTCTCCTAGACGGGGCCGGGTGTCTTCCGGCCGTGGTACGACAGACTGCCTCCCCGGACGCCTCCGTGCGAACCCAGAGGTGGCTGCCGCGCCATATTCGGCGCAAATAAATGTTCTTCCTCCTCCTCCTCCGCTGCCTCGTGCGGACCGAAGAGAAAATAGAGAAAAAAGAAAAAGAAGAGGGATCAGCCGTCGTCCACCACCGAAGCGTTGGCGGGTGCTATGACGCCCTACATTTGCGATAATGCGGCCAGTTGTGCGGCAGCACTAAAATCCCCGAGTGGTCGAAATTACTCCGTGGCCCTCCAATGCGGCACCTCATTTTCTCTTTCTGCGTTCTCTCCAAACTACTTCGCTTCTCTGACGGCTCGGTTCAGCTGTCCGCTGAGTAGCCTGACAGGTACTGCGCCTTTCCTATAAACCATTTTATTTAGACATGAAATGGACGCGGGATATATCGAATTGTTACGGAATATTCGCTACCAATACAGGATATCGCGATGGGTTAGCCTAGAAGCCCTGTGCCTCTTTTAGAAATAACCGCACCCACAAATGGTCCATATTTGAAATGGCATGTGCTGCGATATAAACTATCCAGTTTTTATTAGTATGGCAAACTCTTTTCTGAGAGATCACGTCTTTGGCGCTATAGATGACCTAGCAGCTTTTTAAAAGCTGTCTTATGAATTGTCAGGATTCGTCCCAATACATAGAGTAAGAAGGCTACACAAGTGATATTGTTGCAAAGAACCTGTATGAGATAAATTTTCAGTGTATGTACATGACTGAGGGCTTGTCAGACCAGTAAGTGTAAAAAACAATGTACTTTAGTTTTGTAGAATAATATGAAAAATAAATTTTTTTTAAAAGTATAGTTCACAAAAACACTACCACGTGTCTCTCGAATTTGAACGCCTCATTCACTCCTTACAATCCTCCTACGTGGTTGGGGGAGACGCGCCAGCAGTATTCATGCTTTGTGCGTTGACCAGTTTACTATTTACTGTTTTTTTTTTTTTCCCACCTATGGTGTCCCAGGGACAGAAAGGATCAGCCCCTCAAGGGTTGATCAAATCCATCTTCATGTATACTCTTTTCGTGTAATTAAATGTATTTCTCCTCCTCCTCCTCCTTCGGTTCAGCACCGTAAAAAGTTACATTTTTTTTTCATAAAACACCGCGTATTAAGCACACTCCCCTGTAATCGAGTGTGCGAAATCTCAGGGCAGCATTTTTGTCTATTTCAGTATTTAAATTTTACAATTTGGTCTTTTCTAGAGAAGCGACAGAGGATTAAGCATCAGGTTTAACCAGAATTCGTTTCGCCCGCTAATCATTCCATTATCTTTGCACCACGCTGCTACAAATACCTGCGCTATGTCTGGTTCGCCCACCCTTTTCACGACGGCACGCACCGCCACATTACCCTGCCAGATCCCTCAGGCTTATCAACGGTGCTCGTTACACAGCTCGTCGCTGTTCTCGGTACGGTCTACGCAATGAATGCTTGAATGCAACAAGTGAAGTGTCGCTCTGATCTCCAGCGCGATGCTGCATTTGAGAAATCTGGCTATTTTAAACACAGAAACGCGAGCGTCCTTCCGAAGATGGCTAAAAAAATAAAAATAAAAAGGGATGCCTCGCGCTACCGCCACAATGCCGTGACAAAACTTGCAGATCACGTAAGTAATAGGCTGTCAGATAAGTGAACAAGAGTGCATGCTCCTTAAGAATCGCGGACCCGTACCGAATTCCTGCTAGGAGTGACGACTATAATCAAAGCAAATAAGTTTTCCCGCATGGCTGCATATATAGCCCCTACCACCGCTGCAGCGCGGCTCCCTTGGAATGCTTGTGCACTTACTCCACTGCGGATGAGTCGCATAAATCAAACACGTAGTGATTAGAGTATAAGCTTTGCTCTTCGCACTGCAAATACCTAGGTCATGTGGCGCCGCAAATTTTGCCTTCAACCGAGAAAAGAAAATGCACGGGTCTGCCAGGTAGCTCTAGTTGAGCGACCACCTCGCGCGGACAGAGGAGTAATGAGAGAAATAAAAAGAAACAAAGAGAAAGAAGCTCCTCGCAACAGCCGCCAGCGAAACGTTGGCGGGTGCCGTGACGGCACGCATAATAAATACCAAAACGCCGGTGGCAAAGCAGCCTCCGCCGAAAACGGCCACGGAGGGCCGAGAGCTATCACTGTTCTGAAAAGCGAGAGCATTTGCAGCGCTATATATACGGCTAGTCACGTGGTCTGGCGATCACGCCATCGACGCAAGAGAAGCGAGCGCACGCGCTTTCTCACGCCACGCGCACGCGCAGCCGCTCCTCGTGGTTTCAAGGCCATTGCGCTGCTTTGCACACCTTGGAGGGATTTCGCTTTAGTTTGTTGCTACAAGGGCTTGCTCTGACTGCGTGGCTGCCACACCTTGTTTGTGTCAGCTTAGCCTAAAAGCCCTGTGCCTCTTTTAGAAATTACTTCACTCGCAAAATTTAACTTGTCCGTGATTGACAAGCGCATGTGCTGCGCTATAAACAATCCAATTTATCTTAGTATAGCAAAATGCGTTCTGTGGGATTGTGTCTTCGACACTATAGATGGGTTAGCGTGGTGTTAAGCACTGTAACTTGAAGTGAAGAAAGAGTCTTCAAGGTTTGTGTCCGTAACTTTCCTCGGCTCGCGTGCGCACAGCTTTGAAACGGCTCATCATTTGATGATACGCTATCAATGATATGCGAAAGCGCTGGACAAAGCCAAGGTTGCCGCGGCCAGGAGGTTGTCCTTGAAGTCCATGTAAGACGCCCGATTACTGTCCGCAGCATCCGGTGTCATACGCGACCGCTGGCGGATGCGTTTTGATTGAGGCTCAAGTAGAAGTCAGTGCGCTGTACAACCCCAGCGGATGTGCATAGGCATGTATGTACTTAGGAAGTGGAGGGTCCTGGCTGTTTTGCGGAACCCACGCAAAAAGTCATGCTTCCGAAGCTGTATGGGATAATTACAATGTTCTACACAAATTTACATGAAGAACTGACAACGCCAGTGGCAGGAAGTATTCCTCCGACAATTTTCTACAACATTTATCCTTGTTGTGAACGGCATAGTGACCGCGCCTATCCTTACGTACTTGGAAGGGAGGGACGTACGTTTAATGTTATGATGGTCTGATTCCATAGAGTAATAAGGCTACGCAAGTGTTAATGTTGCAAAGTTCCTGTATTAGATATATATTCAGTCTATGTCGTGAACAAAAGTGGTATACAACACTCAACCGGTGGCGGAGCTCGGGAAATCTGCATTGCGACTTGATCTAACAACAGCTATCGGGATCGAGACAAAAGTGGCGGTGGCGCATTTTATAAAGGTGCACATGTCACGGCCGCTGTCTCTACCGCTATATGGCATTATTATGCCGTTTTCCCCGAGCTCCGTCACTGGCTGAGTCTCGTATACCACTTTTGTTCACGACTATACATGACTGAGTGCTTGTCAGACTAATATGTGTCCCAGAGAAATGTGCCTGAGGATTGTAGATTATTATGAAAAATAAAAATCTTTTAAACGGTCAGTGATCCGATAGTTGTTACACGTGGAATACGGCAAGGATGCCCACTCTCATCTATTCTCTACGTGCTTTGCAAAGAGCCTTTATTGCAGCAGATCCAAAACTACAGATCTATACGTGGTTTCCCTCTCCCAGGTCAGGGTGAGGTGATGGTTTCAGCAGTCATAATCTGCGAGTGCTTGCCAAATTTGCTCCATACCAGTCTTACTCTTCTTGTTATTTCCCATTCATGGTCCGTATCTGCGGTTGCTACCTGTCCTATGTGGACATATCGCTTTACTACTTCCAGTGCTTCTCTACCTAACGTAAACTGCTGTTCCTCCTCGAGACTTTTGAACATTACCTTAGTCTTCTACATTTTGATTTTAAAGTCTACCTTATTACTTTTCCTGTCTAGGTCATCAATCATTCTTTGCAATTTATCTCCCGAGTTACTTAGTAAGGCAATGTCATCAGCAAATCACAGATTGCTGAGGAATTCTCCATCTACCCCTCTCCCTAACTGCTCGCGTTTCAAATCTTTGACTACTTCCTCTATGCAAGCAGTGAATAGTTCTGGGGAGATCGTGTCTCCTTGCCTAGCACCTTTGTTTATAGAAAATTTGTCACCTTATGCAGAACTATGGTCGCTGTGCAGTCACTTTAAATATCTTTCAGTACTTTCATATACGGCTCGTCTACAGCCTGATTTCGCAATGCCTGCATGACCGCCGAGGTTTCGACTGAGTCAAATGCTTTTTCGTAATCAGCGAATGCTATGTATGAGGGCTGGTTGTATATCCTGAGAATTCAATTACCTGGTTGATGGCATGGATATGAAGAATAGTAGAGTGCACCCTTTCCGAAAACCTGCTTCATCTTTTGTTTTATTGCCGTCTAAAGTTTTTCTGATTTTATTAGCGATTATCTTAGCCCCTTAGGATAGTTGAAAGTGGTTTGGCTTTGATTTTATTAGCCTGACTTTATTAGCCTTGTATACCACGTATCTTAGCCTCCTTAGGATAGTTGAAAGTGGTTTGGCTTTGGTTTGTCTCATTTGCATTTGGTCTCATTCATTCATGACTTGTCTAATACGCACAATATACACATAAAGGTATATATGTACGTCTTTTACGGGGAACGTTCGGAGCCTAGGCAACAGTTTTGTTTGAGACTCCAGGTCACCGGATTTTTTGGCGCCATTATTGTGCTCCGTTCTCCTAGGGCTGAAATTTGGTGCTTCGACGAAGCCCACGATGAAGCGCAGATAAAACTCGCTGACCGGAAATGCGATCAACAAATAATGGAGGCCGAGAGGCACATACGAAGAAGCAATAATTTATACGCCGTGTGATCGCATCGCGACTCCTCAAGGTTCCTGGCTGGCTTATACGCTGGCTGGCCTAAGCCTGGTAGCGAAAAAAAAAAGAAACTGTCAGAGATCATATTGCAATAAGCGAGTAATTTTCACTGGCATCTTAATCAGCGTATCCATGTGGCATAAAATATTTGAGAAAGTTATGTATACCTTCAATTTGTTGATGTATCTTCGTCAGTGGCGGAAAATTGAAAAGCTGCCCATGTGCAGAGCAATGTTTTATCCCGTTAATTAAATAATATATAATTAAATTATTAATAATTTATACTGTGGCCTTGTTTCCAAGACCTTGGCAGGGTGGATACAGAAAAAATAAAAAAAACGAAGTATACAAAATGCAGCGGTACATAACGGAAGACGCATGACGTACTCACTACGTGCACACACAAGCATCAGCTGAAATGCGACGCAACACAAAAACACAACTGTAACTGAAAAAATAAATACAAAAAGATCAAACGCCACATAAACACAAATGAGATTGAAATAATAGCACTGAGCATTGGGTTACAATGTTGTTAGTTAGATTGTTCCATTTATTAATACTTCTAGAAAAAAAATCAAAACTTGAAGCAATTCTTTCTAGTAAGTAATGGTGTTATTATCAGCGCGTGGCGTTGTCACGTAGTGTAGCCAGCATAAAAACCCAAAGGGATCGTATTAGCCCAAGGGAATGATATTAATTGAGAGCTTCCCTCCTGGTGTGCCCCTTTCCCTCTTGTTTTTTTTTTTTACGCCTTCCGTCCCTCTTCTCTCATGGAGAGGTTGGGGTGGCAATGGGCACAGGCATCTTAACGCCGTCTACCTTTCCTCCCAACCAATTTTTCCAAGGTTAAACGTTGTATCTTGAAGCTCGACGGCGTGTGACAAAACTAACTATGCGAGTCTGGTTGGCACCTGGCAATTGATCTGCCTGTGAATGCAACGCGCTGGACAGACGTGATCTCTGACGCATACATACACATAGAAGAGCCGTAAAGCAAACAGCAAACGCAGAAAGAAGTAATTATACTCCGAAAGGCATAGCCTATTATTGTTATTTGTTTTGTTTTCAGCTGATTCATAAAACTGGTATAGACGACTAATGTGTTGTTGATCTCCGTTGCTGGTACACCATGCGAGCGAACATAAGCAATTTAAATAAAGTCCAGAGCTAAACATGTTACGTTCAGTATGGAGCGCACCTTTACGTCTCAACATGTCGAGCCCACAAAGTATTTGGCCATTGTTGTCCCTTGGGGAGCTTGTTGAGAGAACGTCTTAGTCGCGATGCCCTCTAGGAACGAGGGGAACGAGGTCTACTGAGTTCTAGACTAAGGTGGCGCAACTTGTAAATAATCTTTGAAAGCGCAGCTGTCGTCGTAGCCGCATCGTATGTCTCACCGACGGCCAAAGAGCGCGTACCATGCGCACCCGTGATCTCACGGTGCACTTCTTAGCCGCGCGGCGAGGAAAAAAGAAATAGGCACGAACATCGGCTAAATGCTTGCGGCTAGCTTTAGTGCTCATCGTTTTTCTCGTTTGCGTTCTTGCGCCGCACCTGAGTGTAAACGCCAACGAGTTAGAGACAAACGCGAACGCTAGCTGGTCAGAAAAGCACTTGCTGGTAAGACGGCTGACTACCGTTTTCTCCTCTGTTCATATGATGCAGCGGTACGTCATAACTCAACCAGAGGCGGTTGGCAGGCCTGTGCATTTTCTTTTCCACCTTCCTACAGTCGCAGCAACAACCAAGCGGCTTTTTAAACAATGTGTTCCTCCAAAATACTTCCCAGGTCGTATCTGGATTCAGGGCGTTTGTGGTGGTAATGTATCAACATTTCACTGTGGTGTTAGTGAAAGTGTGAAAATAGTGAAATAGTGAGAAATCATGAGTAAACTTCACCAGAGTACCCAGGTTCGAACCCTACAGCCGGCAGCTGCGTTTTGGCAGCTACAGCCAAAATGCCCTATTACTATCAACGTTCCTTATGAATAGAGAAATGTCACCAGGATATGCTGAAACTCCAACCTCACTCTGATCTGGAAGAGGGAAACCACGTATAAATTTAAAGTTTTGGATCTGCTACAATAAAGGCTCCATACAAAGCACGAAGAAAATAGATAAGAGTGGGCATCCTTGCCGTATTCCACGTGTAATAGATATCGGATCAGGGTCTTTCAAAAATAATTTTATTTTTCTTACTAATCAACAAAACTCAGGTACATTTCTCTCGGACGCTTATTGCTCTGACAAGCACTCAGTCATGTACACTCAACCGGTGGCGGAGCTCGGGAAAAGTGCATTGCGGCTTCATCTAACAACAGCTACTTAGCATCGAGACAATAGTGCCGGTGCCCCATTTTATCCACATGCATATGTCACGCTCGCTGTCTCTACCCCTATATGGTCTTATTATGCCGTTTTCCCGAGCTCCGTCACCGGCTAAGTGTTGTATATCACTTTTGCTCGCGAGACACACTGAGTATATATCTCATACAGGAACTTTGCAACAATAACACTTGCGTAGCCTTATTACTCTATGGATTCAGACCATCACACCTTAAAAAATACTTCCCTTCCTTCCACGTACGTAAGAATAGCTGCGGTCATTATGCCGTTCACAACAAGGATAAATCGTCTAAAAAATCGTCAGAGGAATTCTTCCTCCCCGGTGTAGTCCGTTCTTCATTTAAATTTGTGTAGAACATTGTTCTTATCCCATACAGCATCGGAAGCATGACTTTTTGCGTGTGTCCCGCAAAACAGCCAGGACACTCCAATTCCCATGTTCATACATGTTTATGCACATAATAAATTCTACACAAAAAGAGAATTTATTGGGTACATACATACATAGAAAAACGCACATTACTCACAAAACAAAGCACTATACAAAACAGTATAGGTTACATATGCATAATAAACTAAAAATAACCCGATTCCCCTGAGAGGAGAAAACAGTATAAACGAGGAGGTTTCTTAAAAAGGACGACAGGCATATCATGTCTGCTGCCTCGTACAACATAGAAGCGTGTGTGCCAGCGCCCCGCAGAAACCGCGTCTCGCCATCAGTTTCTAACAGTCCAGACAGATACTTCCAGATGACGAGGCGCAGCCTCTGCAAGGCTAGGTGCATTGCTCAGCGAGGCACCTGCGATGCCACAACGCAAACGGAACCACACAGAACACAAGGTGTTTAAAAGGGGTGCGTCGGCGCCTTACGCCGGGGTTCATGCGGACGTTAAACATCCTATATGTGAGCCGCCACATTGTTCTCGCAACTACACATTCGAAAAAACATGCGTGAGACTCTCGGGAGCACCGCAGTTGGCGCAGTGTTCATTGGGTACAACACCCCATCTGGCAAGGCGCTGTCTCGTGAGGAGGACGCCCCAGCGCCTAAGTCAGTCAAAATCTGGCACTTCATTAGCAGCCAACAAGCTGCCCACGCTCGCCATTTGCGTACATCGGTCTCTCGTTGCTCATCAGCTGAAACCCTGCAAACGGCTAATAATTGGCTGGAGCGTATGGCTGGTAGGTCGGCTACATTAACATCTCACAGGTCTGCATATAGAGTCGACTTTATCTCGGCAACCTCGCGGTAAAAAGGCAGAGGTCTTTCCGCGTGTGGACCGAGGTATTTTTCGGGTGTAAGCACACGACGCGCCGTGTTCATCCAGTACAGGATTAGCGAGCGACCAGGGTAAGATTCGTCAGCTAATGGCCTCTCTACCAGCCTTAACGCGAGCACTCGAGCCACTGTCGGGATGCACGGAAGGCCAAGGCCTCCCCTGCTCCTCGGAAGGTGTAGGATGTGACGGGCGACTAGCGCTGTCCGGCCATCATAAACAAAAGTTCCTATAAGGGACGCGAGTCTGTTCACCACCCGGCGCGGGATTGTCGCGATACGCGCCACTAGAAAGGTGAAAGCGCACGCTCGTGTCTTGACGACGCTAACTTTAGCATCGTGCGCGAGGTTCAAACTCGCTGCGTCAGAAAGGGCGTGCGTGGCTCGCGAGAGAACTACGTCGCATGTCCTGGGGGAGACTCCGCTTGGCTCAAACAGCACGCCAAGCACACGCACTGCGGCCACAGACGGTACGGCCGCGGCTTAAGGGCCCCTGAACTGACCAAAGCGGAGAGCAGTACTTTTCTTCGGGTGGAGCTGCGCTCTTGATACAGCTGCGTTTTCTTAAAAGATGTTCAGAAAAAAACAAAAACAAGGAAGCTATCATTGTCACGCACGAAGAGTGAGACGTCTTCTGGAAGTTGAGGAAGCGGCGCACAGAAGGAGCCGACAGCTTCTTTAAAATGCTCCTCCTGGTCGAGGCCTTGCGACGAAAAGAGGGCCGAGAAATGCTAGCTAAACGATTTGCGGATGTCCGCGGGTTTCGAAGACGTCGTACCGTCCGCAAATGTGATGCTCTCCACGCGCGTTCGCCTGTTACTGCTCTGGCCAACGGCTCGAGCGTGTCCGAGGTCCGCGGCATCCTCAAGCGGCACGTTTGATGGTCCCGCTGAGTGATGCGCGAGAACTGTCTTCGAGGATGCGGTGATAACGCTCGCGCAGCGTTTCGAGATATTAGCGCATCGCGAACGTAAGCGTTTCGCCGCCCCGTACGATGCGCATATACGGCGCAGAACGTCATTCAGCATGGTCGTCATGCGGACACGGCGCGCCTTCCCCGCACTCACAAGAACATCGCGCCAGCGTGTTTTCAGCGCGTCCCAGGTAACAGGTGTTATGTCACCAACTGTTGCCACAGATAAGCACAACTCTCGGCGTATATCAGTGAAACACTGTTCATCGCGTTGTACCGCTGCATCGATGCGTCTCATCAGGGGGCTGTTTGCACGGCACAGGGCTGCTCGCAGAGTAACCGTGACCGGGAAGTGATCAGTTAGTTTAAGGTCTGGTGGGAAAGGCAAAAAATACCTCGCACTGTAGCAAGTCAGGTGCCATGGCGGAGGGGATGTAAACTCGATCTATTCGGCTCGCGCTCTGGCCCCAGACTTGTGTTGCCTCGAAATGGTCTCTGTGAAGAGTGACCCACGTGTCCTCTAAGCGTAATGATCGCCCTAGTTTTCCGTGTTCTTTCGCGTGGCAATTGGAGGCGCCCTGACCAGGCTCCCTGATGTCGCGCATTGTGTGTAAAACACAATTGAAATCCCCGAGCAGAAAGTGGGGCACGTCGTCAAGAAAGTATGTCATGATGGATCGAAAGAACTAGTTTGTCAGACTACGCGGGACTGGCACGTACACGTTGACAAAACGAGTCTTGCGGCCATCCAGAAAAAGGTCAACGAGAATCACGCGCCCATCTATGCCATAAGTGCAATGAGCCCTGTATGGTGGTGAAAGAAAGATCCCGCCTATGCCACAACACCGTGAGTCCGTTAACAAAACAAAGGCCTCGACATTGAAACGAGAACGAAAGGAAAGGACATCGGTGGGGGTGCGGAAGTTGCACTCCTGCAAAACCAAAACATCTACTCGATGCGAACGCGCAAGATGAAGCACCTTCCTTTGCTTGTCAGAGTGACGAAACCCTTGCACGTTAAAGGAAGCAAAACGGAAAAAGAGCCATCATAAAAAGGAGGAGGAACAAAGACTACTATACATACCACAGAAACAAAGAAACGGATGCGAACATAACAGACTCGCGGAAAAGTTCGTCGGGCAAAGACTGTAAACGTGTCCGCTAATCGGCACTAGGGAGGCGCTCGGGGAGTTGAGTGTTGATTGCTTCGGGCCCGGGCATCGACATGGTCCGTGTGGCGCGCCTCTGAGCAAACAAAACTACAGTCACACACACACACACACACACACACACACACACACACACACACACACACACACACACACACACACACACACACACACACACACACACACACACACTGCATGGAACGCACGCAGGTCAACCTCCGCAGGCCGCAGCGACACAGCCGAGGCGACTATTAGCCGGGAGCGAGAAGCGGTGGCCGCTGGTCGGCGCCGACTGAGCCGCGTCGAAGCCACCGCCAGACCTGCGAAGAGGAGGAGGAGGGTGCGGCCGTTGAGCCTGAGAGGCAGCGCCATGGTGGTTACGACTCGGCGTCCGAGAAGTCCACCTCGGAGCCGTCTTGTGCCTTCCGCACCTTCTTATGAGGCGCTGATGCTTTCGAGGAAGATATACAGCTCTCTGTACCGGACAGGTGACGCTTGCCGTCGTCCGCTAAGAGCGCTTTCATAGCGCGGTCCGTACTCAGGCGTTGCGGCCTCGCGGAGCCAGAGCGTCGTGTCACCGTAACGCCAGACAGGGTGGCTTCCTTACTCGGGAGGAGGGGGGCAGAAGCCGCGGAGTGGAGGAGGCGCGGGGCGTTCAGCAGAGCCTCCAGGTTTGCCGACTTCACATGTGGAGCGGGCGTCTTCTGCAGGTTGTCGCCATGCATCTGCTGGCCCGCCACAGGTTGCGACTCCAATGCTCGGGACTCAGAGCCGGGTACGTCTGAGGAATTTTCGGAGTCGCTCTGTTAGGTTGTCCTCTCCGTCACAAGCTCGCTATCGGGGGAGGGCTCCGTGGTTGCCCCGTAAGAGAGGGCCTAAGACGTGGTCGTCAAGGCCTCGTCGTCGTCCTTCTCTGCATCCCTGCAGGGCTCCTGGGTGTCGCCGTACAGCTCCAGGTTCGCGGCCTTTCCGGGTTGTACGCCAGCCTCCGAGGACGACTTAGCAGCCGCTGCATAAGAGCGTGGTAGAACACAATCCGACGTTGGATGTTCGCCGCCACAGCGCTTGCACGCGGAGTGGCAACTCGCAATATCATGGCCGTAAACGCTGCAACGACCGCAGCGCGCCGCCGAACAAGCAGCGCCAATTTGGCCCTCAACGCCGCACTTGGAACACACGCGTTTCATTCCTCGATACTCCAGCTTCACGCCGGTCCCAGTTACCATCTGGAAGTTGGGGGGTGACCGCGTCATTTCCAACTTGACCAGCCGCGTCCCGTTCAGGACGTGGCTCCTTGACTGGAACGCTACTTCTGAAACGGATCGGATTTTTCCTTACGGGGAAATCGCCGCAGCGAGAGCCTCGTCGCTGGCGCACGGGGGAGGACGATAGACCGTCACATAAACCACAGGAGTTCCCATCTACTCCAGCGGCACTTCTTTTCCGGCGAGACGCAGGACGCCTGTCGCCACCATTTTGGTCGCTTACGCCATGGCGGACACGGCGCCCAGTACACGAAGACCTCCAAAGTGCTGCAGGTACTGCAGCCCCCCTACTCCTCAAACTCCACGATAGTGTCGATGAGGCTGTCCGCAGGAACAGGTTCCGGAACTGTGAATGTGAAGCACTGCGCCTTGGACGGGCGCAGTGCCGGGGCTGGTCGTTCCATGTCTCTATCCAGGGCCCGGGCAGCCGCGATAGGAACGCGGCGCCGGACAGGCAGGTCCTCCGGGGAGAGTGCAGGAATACTACGGTGCGCAGCAGCCTCCTCAGCAAACACGGGGCCACTACACTTTGATCTTAGCCAAAAGGCCGAGATATTCGGCAATCACATAGAGTTCGACGACAGCGCGCTTGCCTTGTCAGATGGAAGGAAGGATGCACTAAGTACTATCCTCGTGTGAGGGTACAGACCTCAACCTGCGACCATCATCAACCTACGGCAACCCCAGGCAAGGCCTCCCGCACAATAAGGTTTAGGGGTTTTTTTGTTGTTTCGGGGAGTGGGCTTTTCCCAGCCAAGGGGCTCATGCAAACCGGCCTGTTCCCACCGGGGCAGGGTCGCAGTGTACATGCACTACGTCCGCACCACCCCGCTGGGTCGAAGACTGACGCGAGCAAGTCTTCTAATATCAAACTTCTAGTTTTCCGTTTTCTTCTTTGAAGATCACCATGGGGTGTCTCTTTGATCATAGCCAAAAGGCCGAGAAGCGATCTCAACCCAAATTCCGAACGTAGAGTTTACGAACCCGCTAGCTCATCCATATTGTTCAAGACGTGATCGCACAGAACACATTTTGCGAAACTAATATAAATTGGATTGTTTATACCGCAGCACATGTGGTTTTTTGATCGCGGACAAGTTAAAGTTTACGAGTGCAGTGATTTCTAAAAGAGGCACAGGGATTTTAGGCTAAGCTGACACAAACAAGGTGTGGAAGCCATGGAGTCTGAGCAAGCCCTTGTAACAACAAACTGACGCGAAATCCCTCCAAGGTGTGTAAAGCAGCGCAATGACCTGGAAACCACAAGGAGCGGCTGCGCGTGCGCGTGACGTGAGAAAGCGCTCACGTCTCTTGCGTCGGTCGCGTGATCGCCAGACCACGTGACTAGCCGTATATATAGCGTTGCAAATGCTCTCGCTTTTCAGAGCAGTGTTAGCTCTCGGCCCTCCGTGGCCGTTTTCGGCGGAGGCTCCTTTGCCACCGGCTTTTTGGTATCTGTTATGCGTGCCGTCACGGCACCCGCCAACGTTTCGGTGGCGGCTGTTGCGAGGTGCTTCTTTCTGTTTGTTTCTTTTTATTTATCTCATTACTCCTCAAATTTATTTCTCTAATTACTCCTCATTTCTCTCATTACCCCTCTCTCATTACTCCTCGCTCAACTGGAGCTAGCTGGCAGACCCATGCATTTTCTTTTCTCGGTTGAAGGCAAAATTTGCGGCGCCACATGACCTAGGCATTTGCAATGCGAAGAGCAAAGCTTATACTCTAATCACTACGCGTTTGATTTATGCGACTCACCCGCAGTGGAGTAAGTGCACAAGCATTCCAAGGGAGCCGCGTTGCAGCGCTGGCAGCGGCTATATATGCAGCCGTGGGGGAAAACTTAATTTCTTTAATTGTAGTTGTCCCTCCTAGCAGGAACTCGGTACGGGTCCGCTATTCTTAAGGAGTATTCACTCTTGTTCATTTATCTGACAGCCTATTACTTACGTGAGCTGCAAGTTTTGTCACGGCATTGTGGCGCTAGCGTGAGGCATCTTTTTTTTAGCCATCATCGGAAGGACGCTCTCGTTGCTGTGTTTAAAATAGCCAGAATTCTCAAATACAGCATCGCGCTGGAGATCAGCGCGTCACTTCACTTGTTGCATCCAAGCATTCATTGCGTATACCTTAGCCGAGAACCGCGACAAGCTGTGTAACGAGCACCGTTGATAAGCCTGAGGGATCTGGCAGGGGAATGTGGCGGTGCGTGCCGTCGTGAAAAGAGTGTGCGAACCATACACAGAGCAGGTATTCGTAGCAGCGTGGTGCAAAGATAATGGAATGATTAGCGGGCGAAACGAATTCTGGTTAAACCTGATGCTTAATCCTCTGTCGCGTCTCTAGAAAAGACCAAATTGTAAAATGTAAATACTGAAATAGACAAAATGCTGCCCTGAGATTTCGCGCATTCGATTACAGGGGAGTGTTCTTAATACGCGGTGTTTTATGAAAAAAAAAAAAAAATAGAGCTTTTTAACGCTGCTGAAGCGAAGGAGGATAAGGAGGAAATTTACATTTAATTACTCGAAAAGAGTATATACATGAAGATGGATTGGATAAACCCTTAAGGGGTTGGCCCTTTCGTCCCTGGGACACCACAGGTGAAAAAAAAATAAAAAAGAAAACCCAAAAAATAGCAAACTGGCCTCGAAGGGCTGGGCGTGTGGCGTGAACGCACAAAGCATGAATACAGCAGGCGCGTCTCTCCCCAACCACATAGGAGGACTCTAAGAAGTGAATGAGGAGTTCAACTTCGAGAGACACGTGGTATTGGTTTTGTGAACTATACTTTTAAAAGAATTTTATTTTCCATAATATTCTACAAAACTAACGTACATTATTTTTACACTTACTGGTCTGACAAGCCCTCAGTCATGCACATACACTGAATATATATCTCATACAGGTTCTTTGCAACAATGACACTTGTGTAGCCTTCTTACTCTATGTATTGGGACAAATCTTGACAATTCATAAGACAGCGTTTAAAAAGCTGCTAGCTCATCTATAGTGCCCAAGACGTGATCTCGCAGAAAAGAGTTTGCCATACTATGAAAAATTGGATAGTTTATATCGCAGCACATGCCACTTCAAATATGGACCACTTGTGGGTGCAATGATTTCTAAAAGAGGCACAGGGCTTTTAGGCTAACGCATCGCGGTATCCTGTATTGGTAGCGAATATTCCGTGACAATTCGATATATTCCGCGACCATTTTATGTCTACATAAAATGGTTTATAGGAAAGGCGCAGTACCTGTCAGGCTCGTCAGCCGACAGCTGAACCGAGCCGTAAGAGAAGGGAAGTAGGTTGGAGAGAACGCGGAAAGAGAAGAAGAGGTGCCGTAGTGGAGGGCCACGGAGTAATTTCGACCACCCTGGTGTTTTAGCAAATGTAGGCCGTCATAGCACCCGCCACCGCTTCGGTGGTCCACGGCGGCTGATGCCACGCGCGCCTTATTCTTTTATTCTTTTTTCTCTATTTTCTCTTGTGTCCGCACGAGGCAGCGGAGGTGGCTCAGCTACAGAGCCAGTAGCAGGCCCTTGCATTTTCTTTTCCTTCTTGCGACAGTCACAACAAGAACAACCCGATGTCTGAAGCCGATTTAAACTTTTACCTTTCCGAGGTACTTCAGGTGTCCACAGAAACAAGTGTGACAGATACTGCGCCTTTCCTTTCGTATAAACCAATTGTACCGGTAAACACTGACGCGTTCAACAGAACGCTGCTAGTGTTCAACAAGGTGCGCGCGGTATTAATTAATTGAGACACAGCAAGCACGATCCTGTCGAAACGCCCTACTGCTGCACGATATTGCATGATTGACTAAGTTAAACTGTCGGTATTTTTATACTGCACTGACAACGTAGAGCACACGGATCCCTTCCCGTTTCGATCCACCAAAACAGAGCCGCCGGCAGTCGGGCTTGAACCTGGGAACTCCGGTACGTTATAGTCACGCTTACCTCGATTACAGTAGAGTCAGATATTTTTTCGAGTACGAAATCACTAATCCGTAGGTTCAGAGCTTAGCAAACTTGTCTAACGCTTGTGTGTCACCTCCGTGTAGACGTCCACCGAGGATTGCGGCAGATGCTCCGGTTTTCTTTTCATAAATACAAACCAACAAAAGCCTTTCTCGCCTGTGTCGGTAAGGTCGCGTCCGCAGCCGTTGTGTCGTTCTCAGAAGAGTTCTAACGAATGGTTGTGATCGATAGAGGATGATATAAGGATGAGGATGATAGAGGATGAGGATGAGCAAAAGCTAACGCTAGCGCAGCACGGAGTGATCGGACGCGTGGCGTACCGGCTCCGTCGATTTTAGGATGGAACCGTGGAAATCTTAACTCCTTCGAAAACTGCGCATCTGCATCCTTGAAGGTAGCATGATCCTGGCAACACCGATCGTATCCAGGTACGCTCAATTTTCGGCCAGTTAGAGCGACTCTTCTTATCAACACGTAGCGGATGAGCTATAGGCACCGTGCAGAAACCCAGGGGGCAGCACTCGCGGCGAATAGGCAGCTCCACGAGTGAGCGCCGGAACAGTTGGGTAGGGAGACGCGCGGCCGCCTAGGCAGGGCGCGCGCTTGAAAAGGCGGCCTGCGCAACGAAA
The DNA here is from genome assembly GCF_055883805.1 of Amblyomma maculatum. NCBI lineage: Eukaryota > Metazoa > Arthropoda > Arachnida > Ixodida > Ixodidae > Amblyomma > Amblyomma maculatum. Next base: position 151,419,655 of record NC_139353.1, on the reverse strand, counting down.
TGGTAGCAGTTTTAGCCAGCTAGAGTGACGTAGCGAAGCACAAACGATGCGAGAACCACACGACACAAGACGCAGAGACAGAGACGAGCCCTGGACGCCCGCTGGGCGTTTATTTCTAGGCTGGAAACACGCGAAACGGAAGACGACTGGAGAAGCGCGCGCAGTTGGAAAAGGCCGAGCAAAAAACAAAGGGGGTGGGAGGGTGGGGGCGTAAAAAAACACGGTAAAAATGTAGAAAAATACAAAAAAAACATTTGTGGCGAACAACCCTCCTCCCAAGTGTGGTACAGCTTCACAATGGCCAGCTCGAACGCCTCATGCTGGGGTGGGTGAGATAAAAAAAAAAAAGCAAGCTGCGGGGAATCGAGCGGCCGAGAAGGGTGGAACGAGTATGGGAGAAGAATAGGAATGAATGAAGCTGTAGTCGAAGAAGAGAAAAAAGCCTAAAAAAAGGGACAAGCCTTGAAACTCGAGAACGCGATTACCGGGGCCTGAAGATGCCGTAGGCACTGATATTACGCAGACGGATTTTGAAGAGCTTAAGCTGTTTTCTGGTGAGGCGGTTGCCACTTTTCTCGACGATGAAGGAAAGTATGGCAGATGGCACGCGGTCGCTGATACAGCGACACAGCTATGAGAATGGAAACTGCCTGCAGCACCGCACAAACGATCTGCAGTTTCTAATACGCATTCATGTCTTCCTCTGTCACTTGTCAGAATTGTACCATGCTTAATTTTCTTTTTCGTTGAAAGAACGTCCTGCCTCATCCCGACATGAATGCTAGTTTTCTTTCGTTTTTTTTTTAACGATCCTTAATGCCTCTTTAACGGTACTTTCAAGTCCTCTGCCACAAAATTAAGTTATGACAGGGGAATGTGACAGGTGGCAGCCAGCCGCTCGGCACTTGTTTGGAGCAGGATTGCATGTAATGAATGCAAGATCTGTTCAGAGTGTCCACGAATAATTAAGAAAAACATTTTTTTTAATTTTTTTTAATTATAGTCTCGATTGAGCAGTATCGCATGAGAAACAGCTTATCATTCGAGGTTCAATAACTCAGTAGACATCGAAATGTCATTAACACAACTAAATGAATAAAGCGTATGGAATGGCACCTCCTGAATCACATCTACAGAGGAGGGCGAAGTGGACAGCGAAAGATGGCGAGGAAAAAAAATATCAGGCTGGAGGACGGACAAAGGAAGCCGCCCAAGAGGAGAAGGAAAGTAGCGGCATAAGCGTGGAAGGAAAGAGTCTGGGAAGAAGAAAAGGAACAAGCTGAGAGGAGGAAAAAAAAATAATGAAAGCAAGCAAGCAAAAAAAAAGTTGCCAAGGCAAACTCGCGAAACTAATGCGCGAGACATAGTAAATGCGCCATTTAAACACTCCATTCCTGTTGATTACTCTCTGCATTGTACTGGTGCTTATGCAAGCTATCGTAGACAGGGAAATATAGACCACAGGACAGCATAAATAAAAAGTATGCAATGAACAACTGCATCCACGAGCGCCGCCCACAGGCGCGCACGGCGGTCCCAGTAGCGCTGATGCCTATGAGCTGCCCAATTTCTTTAAATATTATAATTTTTTTTTTGCGGTTTGAGAAAGGGTGCTAATGCAGGTGAAGGTATAGTGTGTCCTCTTTCGGGAAAAATGCTTCGCGGTAAATCTGGACGCGGCAATACCCGGGCATGATTGCCAGCTCACTCGATGGAAGGCAGCGATTCGCCTTAGCGTCGCTTCGCTTCGTAAAGCTTATTCGGTGACGCGAAAAATATCTGATCAGGCCAGTGAAAATGTGTGCAACGGCACCAATCCAAGGTCTGCAACCTAGCAATTCATTTGTGACCATAGAATGCTGCGAATCGAAAGAACGAACGGCGAATGCGCCCCACGCACAGCAGATCTGCCGCGTCTCCGCTGCACGGCAGGGCGCACGTCTCCCTACCAAACTGTTCTTCCCGCCGCAAGGGGCGCGCGCGTCGCACCGCGAGTTACTCCTGCACGGTGCCTATAGGCAACTGCTGCGGCTCCCCCGCCGCTGGCCGTAGACGCCCGCTAGAGGACGGGTAACCCGTTTTTTCAGCGTAGCAAGCTGGCCTTTTTCAAGACGTCGACAACCGGCGTCGTCGCCAGCAAAGCGCACGTGGAGCGGCCAAGCCAAAGAGTCCTCTGAACAACGCAGACACGGGAGGCGCCGCGCTCCGTCTTCGAAAGCAACACCGATTTCGTGCCCACTTTCCAAGTGGACGGAAAAACCAACGGTCATGATGAATACTGACGACTTCGTGATCGTGATCAAGCCATGTACGCACTACAGTCGCCTTCAAGACAGCGTTTCAGCAGGGTGAGCTCGGCGCTGTCATTTCACAATACATCGGTCGGAAAGAGACAGAACAAGGGTAGAGTGGAGGGGGGAGGCCTCAATTCGGTGGTCGAGCCAACGTTTCGACAAGTGGACTTGTCTTCGTCTAGGCAGAGCTATCATCACTGTCAGTGGTTTAAATGCGGTTTTGCTTCCGAGCAAGCTGGGGACGGAGAGGGAGGAGGGTCAGTGAGAAGAAAGGAGGTCAAGGAGTGCAAAAATAAAAGAAATATTTCTTCAGCGCATATTTCTCAGCCTGGAATCGGTGATCATGTGGCCTGAAAGAAAAAATAAAAACCGGCAGCAGCAGGAAAAGCCGCAATGCGGGGTGGTTATTAGTAGATGGATTCCTCTTAGGCGCATTAGACTGGGTAGACTAGGGGTTGTGGGTTGGTCCCCTCCCATCGCGGTGGTAGTGGACGTGGGAAATCAAGAAGAGGACGCTCGGTGCCTTGCACTCCCCGTACCGTAATCACGCTCGGCACTTGCTGGTTATACAAGGTCCAGTGGGCTCACAAAACGAGATTAGATACAAAACTAAAAAGAAAACGTGACGGAGCGCAGAAAAAAGACTTTCTTTTCTCTTCTTCCTCCATTTTTATTTCCCGCATCTTGTCTTAGCACGTGCTTTGAAGGCCCACATGCTGTCATGTGTACGCTCCAAGTAGCTGAAATGTATATTCATATTCACACATCTTTCCCTTGACGTCCACCTTGAGAGAGCCAGTTGCAGCCGTTATGCTCTCGTGTAAACCATTTAGTCACTGCGAAGATTTGTGGCTAGCTCGTGATTTTCGTGCAACGCTTGTGGATACCGGCGCCTCGCGATGCAGATAGAGACAGGCTGCACGTGAAATAAAATAAGCAAAATGACGCCGCGTGTTCTTGCAGCGATAGTTACTACAGACTGTAATCGACAATATTTATATTGCTTCCTGCTCAGTTCTTGTGTCGAAGACCTGAATTAACAAACTAAGCGGTTCCATTGCTGTTTATATATCCATTGGTTAATATGAATGTATTTTAAATGAAATGTGCAGTTAGGACGTTGTAATCACACTCGCAGTCTAGAGCAGCTTTGCCTGTTCGGTAGTGTGGCACGGAAGAAACGGCTGCCGTGAAAAGCTGGATTTTATTGGCAATACGAGAATTGAAAAGTAGCATCGCTAAGGCCCCAGACGGATACACTTGTGTTCTGTAGATGTTTATGAAAAATAAAATTTTCTTCAACCATGCGCAGGGGAAACCTGCTGCTTTTTTAAAATGCACATACAGTGTATTTTGCACCATATTTATGTTTTATGAGAATGGAAGTCAATAAACATCTCTTTGCAACTTTGATGCTAAGTACTATTTTTTAATCATGTATATTTTCAGTTTCGGTAATTTGTCATCCCACATGTCAATGTAAATGTGTAATAAAACTTTTGCTAGACAAACCATTTTTAAAACAAAGAAAAAGATGAGAAAACCTTTGCGCCTTGTGCGTCAATGGTTTGGTAGTTAATGCTTTTACTTTCGACAATGCAATTGAGGCGGCACTAAAGAAAAAAATTGCCGACGATTACGTTACTTCCTAATGCGAAATTTGATCAGTTTTTTTCAACTTTTCGATAGATTGATGTATGCGTTTCGGCGTTGGGGTGCGGCTGCGTTTCGACTGAGGTGAAACGAAGAGACGTCCGGGAGGTGTGCCATGTCAGTGCAAGTTAAAGATTCCCAGGTGGTAGAAATTACACCGTAGTCCTCCACTAGGGCTCCTCTTTTTCTCTTTCCACTTTCTCTCTCACATTCCTCCCTTGCTCTACGGCGCGGTTCAGATGTACACAGAAACCTTGCGACAGGTAAGGTACTGTTTCTTTCCTTTCCTGTGAACCGATTATTATTATTATTATTATTAAAACGGTGTAGGGGAAAATACGCACTCTCTTTTGTACTGAAATTCAATTTCATCTATTGTTTACATAAGGGCAAGAAGGCATTACATAAGTAGGGGAGTATCGGTCTTCCTATGGCGAGCTTCCTTGAAACAAAGCACAACACAGAACACACAACATGGGGTTAGCTTCGTATATGCGTTAGTCGCCTGGTGACGTCATCACCAGTCGTGACGGCATGAGGTGATGTGACATCATGACGACGTCACATGTGGTCATGTTTAATGACCAGAACAGACGTCATAATGATGTCAAATCCGGTGATGACGTCACAGACGAATCACGCTCACACGAATTTGACCCCGCCGGGCGTTCGAACCAGGCGTCCGTGCGCGCTATTCATGTGGCGCTTCCTCGAACGCCGCACCACGCAGCATTACAGACTCGATGCAGCAGGCGGCGTTTAAAATTGGTTTACAGGAAAGAAAAGGCGCAGTATCTGCCACAATTCTCCGCCGACACCTTACCCGAGTCGTAAGAAAAAAGAGGAAGTGCTTCCGAACACCGCGCAACAGACGATTTCGCCTCATCGCACTTTAGTAGTCCAAAAAGCTCGCGATGGCATAAATAGAGCTGTCTCTCATTGCTAAACAAGGATGACCACAACAAGCTCAGCCAGGCAAACGTACCTCTCGCAACGTATATCCTGCCATAGCTGAGCTAAGCCACTGCCATTTTTTTTCCATAACGAACATTTAAAGGAATGCGCGATCTCTCACCGCTGCATTGTGGTTGCATGGCTGCCACACATGCAAGGTGTGACAGCCGTGCAGTCAGGGCAAGCCCTTGTTGCAGCAAACTAACGCGAAAACCCTCCGAGCTATAACTTCCAAGGTCAGCAAACCTGTGCAATGGCCTTGAAACCTCGAGTAGCGGCTGCACGTGCGCATAACGTGAGCATGCGCGTGCACTCGCTTCTCTTGCGTCGGTTGTGTGATCGCCAGACCACGTGATTAGCCCTATATATAGCGCTAGCTGCCCTCGCTTTTCAGAGCGGTGTTAGCTTCGGGCTCTTGGTTGGTTGGTTCACTGGAAGGGAAAGGCGCAGTATCTGTCACACTTGCTCTGTAGACACCTGAACCGCTCCGTAAGAGAAGGGAGGAAGGTGGGAGTGAAAGTGAAAAGAGAGAAAGGGGAGCCGTAGTGGAGGACTACGGAGTAATTTCGACCACCTGGGGATCTTTAACGTGCGCTGACATCGGACAGCACACGGACGCCTCTTCGTTTCGCCTCCATCGAAACGCAGCCGCCGAGGTCGGGTTCGAACCCGGGTACTCCGGCACAGTAGTCGGGCGTCTTACCACTGCGCCACCCCGACGGGGCAACTTCGGGCTCTATGTGGCCGTTTTCGGCGGAGGCTCCTTTGGCACTGGCGTTTTAGTATCTGTACCTGTTGGGCATGCCGTCACTGCACCCGCCAACGTTTCGGTGGAGGATGACGGATGCTGCGAGGCGCGTCTTTCTGTGTTTTTTACTTTTTATTTCTCTCACTACTCCTCTGTCCGCGCGAGGCTAGAGCTATCTGGCAGACCCGTGAAATTTCAAGGTAAATGTGAAATAAAACCTTTTCTCAACAAGCAATTCTTTAACCGTGTGTGGAGTAATTACCCTGCGTTGCCCCATATTAGGTTATAGTTATGGTGTACAAATAATTCACAGTGAACATCCAGAAAAGCACGCCCACGCAATATCTTCATTTATTGTGTCTAAGACTCTTACCTAAACCCTAGGAAGAGGATATAAAGTATCTTAACTAGCCAGTGTAGACCTTCTACTCGAAGACCGAGACAGTGTCCAATCCTTGAAAATTTCACAGCTTCAGAACTTTGTGGAAACCCCCATTACAGTGTCTGCACACAGATCTCTGAACTTTCTCCGTGTAGTGATATCCGAAAACGACTTCTTGAACCTCACAGAGGAAAAAAATGCTAGAGGGACTACAAAATCAAAATGTGACTGACGCGCACAGATTCAAAATAAGAAAAGACAACAGGGAAATACCTACCAAACACATTGTCCTGACTTTTGCAACCTTACAACTTCCTGAATTGATTTAAGTAGGGTACATCAATGCAAATGTTCGACACTATAAACCCAACCCCAGATGCAGCTTTAACTGCCAACGTTTCGGACATGGCTCACAGAGTAGCAGTGGCCGCAAAACGTGTGCTAGATGTGCTGCAAAGGATCATGTATCCGATGCCCGCGCTGCTGCGCTGCACTGCGCAAACTGCGAGGGCGACTATCCCGCTTATTCTAGGTCGTGCCAGTCATGGAAAAACGAAAAGGAAATTATAACCCTAAAAACGACTGAAAACATCAGCTTCAAAGAAGCACGTTAAGGAATCAAAGACGAAAACCCGTTTGTTTTCACTGCGAAAGCAAACTACTCCAAAGTGGCATGGCGGGGCGACACGCCACACTTGGATCTGGTTCTTGCTCAGGCTGTGCCTCAAACAGGACCACCTCTGCTTCAAACAGGGACAGCGAACGTTGCCCTATCAGCTGAGAAACAGGGTCCACTGGCCCCTCAACCAGCTGCCCAAAAAGCTTCTTTGAGGAAGGAGAAGCCTGAAATCTCTGCTCCCGCAGCCCGTCTGCGAATCTCCAGCGCCTCCGAGCAGGCGATCAATACTACCCCTCACTTGCCACCGCTCCAGCGGTGGCACTCTCTTGAACGGAAAAAAAGATGAATACTACCCCTCACTTGCCACCGCTCCAGCGGTGGCACTCTCTTGAACCGAAAAAAAAAGAGAGCGAAATAAAATAACAGGACTCGACAATCAGGAAACCTAAGTTTTTAGTTCCATCCTCACAAAGCATTTAACATGGCATTTCGGGTCCACTGGAACTGTAGTGGACTCATTAGGAACTACAGTGCTGCAACCGATTTTTTTAATTCACTTGCCCCCGGTTGCTCCATGTTTAGAAAAGACGAACCTAGGGTCTAAACCCACAAATATTCCAAAAAAGTATAGTCTTTCGCTGCGATTGACAGCAAGCAAATAGGCTATCTGGAGGTGTAGCTATTATCATTCAGAATTCAGTTGCCACTCATCAAAGTGACCTCAAAAACTAATTATGAGGATTTTGCGGTCACTATCCTTCACTTGCCCACAGGATTGGAGGAGGTCAGTTTACATCCCCATTCCAAAGAAAGGCAGTGCCAAAGATTGTTCCAACTACCGCACGATCGCGCTTATCTCGCATGCTAACAAGGTGATGTTAAAAATCCTGCAAAGTAGGCTGCAGCAGTATGTGGATCGGGAGCTTCCGGACGTGCAAGCTGGGTTTCGCAAGGGCAGAGGAACTAGAGACCGAATTGCCAACCTTCGCTGGATCATGGAAAAAGCAAGCGAGTTCCAGAAACCCATTTACTTCTGCTTTATTGATTATGCGAAAGCGTTTGACTGCGTAGATCACAGCAGATTGTGGCAAGCTCTCCAAGAGATGGGAGTTCCAATTCACCTCATCTGTCTCCTCAGGAACCTTTATGAAGGGCAAGAGGCCACAGTCAGAACTGGGCATGGTCTTACTGATTGGTTTCCGATTGAGAAAGGGGTGAGGCAAGGCTGCATACTGTCGCCCTGCCTATTTAACCTATATGCAGAGTGCATCATGAGGAAGGCCGGTCTGGACGAGTCTTCAGCTGGAGTGAAGATTGCTGGAAAACGTATCAACAACCTTAGATATGCGGATGATACCACTTTAATGGCAGAAAGTGAAGTGGAACTCAAGAGACTTCTGATGCGCGTACAAGAAGAGAGTGAGAAGTTTGGGCTTAAACTGAACATTAAAAAGACGAAGATCATGGCGTCTTGCCCTATCAAGTCCTGGAGCATCAATGGACAAGAAGTGGAAGCTGTGACAGATTTTCTGTTCTTGGGCGCCAAGATTACCTCGGAAGGAGACTGCAGCCATGAAATTAGGAGACGCCTGCTTCTGGGAAAGAGAGCAATGGTTAGCCTTGACCGCCTAGTAAAGAGCAGAGACATTAGTCTGCCAACCAAGATCCGTATAACCCGTGCTATGGTCTTTCCAGTTGTGATGTATGGATGCGAGAGTTGGACTGTGAAAAAGGCTGACCGCCGAAGAATTGACGCGTTTGAATTGTGGTGCTGGCGAAGACTCTTAAGAGTTCCTTGGACTGCCAGAAGATCAAATCAGTCGATATTGTCGACCATAAACCCTGACTGCTCATTGGTAGCTGAGCTTTAACATTAAATTCTAATGTTAAAGCTCAGCTACTTTGGTCATCTGATGAGAAGAGAGGAGTCGCTGGAGAAAGATTTGATGTTGGGAAAGGTTGAGGGTCGCCGGAGAAGGGGTAGGCAGCGAACGCGATGGTTAGATGGCATTCTCGAGGCATTGCAGATGAAGCTATGTGATGTTAAGAAGATAGTGAGAGACCGGAAAACATGGCGTGACATGGTCCATAGGGTCACGAAGAGTCGGACACGACTGAACGCCTGAACTGAACTGAACTGATCCCTCACCACAAAAAAATACCATTATGTTCTGTATGCCTTGAACCTCATTCTCATGTCATACTTCATTACCTGAAATCAATTATTAAACAGCTACTAGAGCGTTATCTAGTATTTGGAGATGTTGATACACATTCTACTTTTTGGAGAAGTAAACAAACTGATAGCAGGGGTCATTTTTTAGAACATTTTATTTTGTGCAACGATGTTTGCCTGCTCAATACTGGAAAGCCTACTTACGGCTCGCCAAGTACTGCAGCAGTGAGCTGCTTCGATCTGTCTTTCAGTTCACCGTCAATTTTTACAGATATTAAATGGGATGTTCAGGACAACCCACAGGGGAGTGATCATTTCCCTGTCACAATCAGCTTAACACCTTCACCAGCCATCACGCTTAACAAACAACGATGGTGGGTCCATTATTTCTGGTCATTACTTCTGGACATTATTTCAATCAAGAGCTAACCTCGAAAACATTTAATCAAATCACCTCAGCGTAGATGAGCTTAATGAAAAGATTGCAACTTGCATCATAGCTGCAGCATACTTGGCTATCCCGCAGTCCTCAGGAGCTGGGCGAAAAAATCACAACATCTGGTATTCGTGAGAATGTAAAGAAGCAAAAAGAAAACAAAACAAAGCCTGGGGAATTTTTCGCAGGCACCCCACGAATAAACATCTCATAAATTTCATATATATATATATATATATATATATATATATATATATCATAAATAGTTCAATCACATCAAAACAAATTTGGGAGCAAGTTCGTAAACTTGATGGAACCTTCTCTCCTTTCACAATTCCATTTCTTACAGATCCCAGCACGCAAACGAGCATAGACGAACAGGCACCACTTTAGGCGAACACTTTTCTTCATTATCAAGTTCATTACACAACACAAAATCCTTCTTAAGATACAAAACTTCAGCTGAAAAACAAAGACTTCCAACAAGTGGGAGTGGAAATAAACCTTACAACTCCTCGCTCACAGTACAAGAAATAAATACCGTTTTAGCTGCGGGTAAAAAGATGGAGCCTGGGCCGAACGAAATACTCTAAATGCTAGCAGATCTCTCCACACCTGCGATAGGAGCCCTTGTGAAATTTTTCAATAAGATATGGGTACATGGAAAGATCCCAGAAACATGGAAGAAAGCATTTATTGTGCCTTTCCTGAAGCCAGTAAAGCCACTCAATGCTCTCGGTAGTTATAGACCTATATAACCTTTACAAGTTGCCTTGTAAAATCATTTGAAAGTGTTTTAAATATTAAGCTAACCTTTGTCCTTCAATCTCGGGAACTTCTAGACATTCACCAGTGTGGTTTCAAAAAAGCCTGTTCTACAATGGACCATTTTGACCGCCTTGAAAACACAGCCCATGAGGCATTTATTCTTAAGCAGCACTGTCGTCTTCTTTGATATGGAGAAGGCATACGATACGACATGCAGGTTCGGCATCCTTCGCGACCTTGCAGATTTGGGCATCCGTGGTAGAAGGCTGAACTGTCTAAAATACTTCTTTTGGAATCGCACATTTCGTGCGTGCTTATGCTCAACTTCTTCAAGAAAGTTTATGCAGGAGAATGGGGTGCCACAAGGCTGTATATTAAGTACAACTCTCTGCATGGTAAATATGAATTCTTTAAATAAAATATTCCCGAAATCTGTAATGTATTCACTGTATGTCGACGACCTATTGACAGCATACACATCCTCCAATGTATCAGCATGTGAAAGAAAAGTGCTGCTTAGCATAAACAAGCTGGCGACATGGACAGATCAAAATGGACTTAAGTTTTCACCACAAAAAACAGTGGCTGCTCTATTCTCTCTGCGACGAGGGTTACAAACCGACTCTAACTTGCACCTAAATGAAACAATACTGCCAATAAAAAACGCGCACAAATTTCTTGGTGTAACTTTTGACAAGAAGCTCACTTTTTGGCCACATATCAACAACCTCAAAAAGTAAGCTTCCCAATCCCTGAACATACTGAAAGTACTATCACACAAACGCTGGGGCTCTGACAGAACATGTATTTTACGTGTCTATCACTCAGTAGTACGCTCTTCTCTGGACTACGGATGTGTCGTGTATGGGTCAAGAAGACCTTCTTACTTAAAACATCTAGATCCTATACAAAACCTTGGCCTTCGGCTTACAGCTGGTGCATACAGAACATCCCTTGTAAATAGCCTCCATGTAGAAACAAATGAACCACCCCTCCCAGACAGAGGAACAATACTTACGTGTGCTTACGTGCTAAAAATAAGGTCCATCCCAAAACACCTCTGCTACTCTATAGTCCCAAAGTGCCCATCTAAAACACTTTTTAACGACATATTTTGAACAAATATGCCAGGAACTAAACATACTTGATACACAAATTGCCCCTTAGTACAGCTTCGCTTCTGTATGCGACCTCTCACTAAAAGTAGACGCCACCTGATCATATAATACAAGAGTTCCTAGCCTTAGAGGAAAAGTACAAAAACCACGAGGCATATTATACAGACGGTTCTAAAACAACTTTTTATGTTGGCAGTGGTGTATTAGAAGAAAAAACTAGAAAAAACAGTTAAGCTACCTATGTGTGCAACAGTTTTTACCGCCGAATGTTATGCCATCTCCTTAGCTGCGGAAAAAGTAATAAAGTGCAACATTGAAATAATATAATCTACACAGACTCACTTAGTGTGATCAAAGCACTACACGCCAGAAATGCAACCCAACTCTTATTAGGAAATATAATATGTTGCATAAGAGCAGCTGAAACACTGTGACACTAAATTAAATTCTGCTGGGTGCCAAGTCGCGTAATGATAAATGGAAATGAAAGAGCTGATGCATGTGCTGCAGCCGCCCAGAATGTAAAAATAGAATGAGTAAATGTACCTTATAAAGATGTCATAAAACCTATACAAAGAAAATTGAAAGAGAAATGGCAGGATTCATGGGACAAAGAAATCAACAATAAGTTACAAGTACCGAAGCCCGTTGTAGAGGAATGATAAACCTGTAGCCACCAAGTGTGTTTCATTGAAGTGGCTCTTTGTTGTCTTCGTATCGGTCACACACATCTTACACATAACGTTTTACTAACGAAACACGATCAGACTACTTGTGAAGAATGCGGAGAGGTGCTCACAATCAACCACATCCTAATCAGTTGTACAAGACTTGAAGACCTATGACAGAAGCACTTCGCACAACTTTACAATGAACATATACCATTCCACCCAAGCTTACGTTTAGGAGATAGGTCACTCGTTGACACTTCCTGCATAGTTTCGTTCCTAAAAGAAGCAAAGTATTTTAATAAGTTATACAACCTATAATAACGTTTTAAAGCCCTTTAGCCAAGTTCAGATTTTAAACCTTGCTTTTGGCGCATGATAGCCTTAGCTGTCCATGTGCCATAAAACACAACACATTAATTTAAGAGTTCATGGGCACAGCACCCACAGATATGAAACTGGAGTAATGTGATGCCTATCTTATGTATCCCAACTCGGTGTTTTGTCTGTAGCCATTTTTGTACGAAAATAATACGAACGTTTCTTTTGGCGTTCAAGTAATCGTAGCTAGATTACATATAGGTTTACTTTAAGATTCAAGTAAGCAATGGGTAAATGTCAGATAAGCATTTTGCATAAAATGTGTTTCCACAGGCTGCAGATGCATGGATTGTAAAAATTGATGAAGCATCAAAGTTTATTTCTTAGTCATGCAATACAGCACTATGCTACCTCCAAGCACTAAGGTTCTACAAGGTAAAGAGCACCCTTTTCCTCGAATTATATGATCTTCTGTAGTCTTTAGGGGTGTTATTTGGATACGCTAGGTGGCTGAGAAGCAAGCCTTGTTGTCTGGTAAAGATGGTACGTGCAATAATTGCAGTGAAGTAATCCTTTTGATATCTGAGCCATTCAAGAGAATGTTAAGTGTCATAGACTCTACTGTTTTCGCAGCATTATGCAGACGCTCTTTAGCCTTGGAGGTTTCAGCAAAGTAGGTTGATGTGGACAGCAGGCCTTTTCAGCTGCATTGTTAAAAAGCACAGTCTTAATAATGAAAAGTACTAGCAGTAAATGAAAGAGCACTATGGTTCATAGAAATTGTACGAAGACAAAATTATGAAAAAGAAACCCTCCGGAAACAGCGTATAAATAGAATCACTTCACACAGGAATTGGCAAGTGAAATTAGAGAAAAAATGACTAAATTCCTTTATCAAAGGTATGTAATATGTTAAGAAACATGTTTAAAATGACAGAATAAAAATAACAATCACATGCTGTTCTACTGTCTAGTAAAAAGGTCTAACACATTAAAGACAGGGCAAGTGACTCTTCTTATACCATGCTCGAGTTATTAGCCCCAAAAATGTGCAAAAGTATATTCTTACTCAAACAGAATCTTTTTTCTCTCATAAAATATCTTCCTAGTGGTACTTTGCAGTCATAGAGAACATGTTATATATCATGTAACCAGAAAAATTCCAAACTCAGAAGCTGGTGCCAAAAAAATAATAAAATAAAGAACTCTCTTGTCACCCATCTTACACAAGCGGTGCCTTGATCCCTTAGCTTGAAACCATTCCAGTCGAAAAGTAATGGGTGAGATACCATGTAACATATGTTATGGTCCAAATGATTTAGCATCTGAATGATAAAGGCACACACATCCAGGACGTGTTCCTTCCCACAAATGATAACTTCTGTGTAGAGTGCACAGTAGGGGAACCAAAGGTGGCATAATAACTCCACTTTCACTTCAGTTGTTAAATCACTTTTCTGGTGCAAGCATCAAAAGAGCAAGACGAAAGTCAGGCTGACGAACCATGCAGGACAACGGAAAGCAGTCTTATGGTTTAATTTCCTGTCTGCCTTTTTAGCAATTTTCTTAGCGTCTTTTTTATGTTCGTTTAACCCTGTAACTGGGTTGGAAGTACTTCGTCGAAAGGTAGACACAAGCCAGACGGGCCGAGCAGCGTGTAAATACGACACAATACGGTATTTACACTAAGAAGCTTCTTGGTCACAGACTGTCTGCGGAGCGAAAATTCCCGAGGACCTCGCTAGAGAACGAGCTTATGGTATCCGATTGCCTAGACGTAGATACACACCCGAAAGGGGCGACGCTGCACGCAGGCTTTTCGAAGGCTTCACTTATCACGCTCGCACTCTCGAGGAAAGCAAATGCCTACGTGCACGACACAGACAGTCGGCGTAGCGACATAACGCGTAAACGCAAGACATCTTGCTGCTGAAACTGATACCGAGCAATGCAAGCGGCACCATCATTCACGAAAGAATTGTTGCACTAGTCAGTGAAATGCGCCGTTAATTTAAACCCACTATCTCATCAAATTCGCATTTGTTCTTTTTTTGTTTTTTTAATAATCGTGATGACCTATCACACTACGAATAGAATCAGATTATATTCGGAAACGAAAAAAAACTGCAGACTGAAAAAAAAAATAAGTTTTAATGCTGATCGCTATCAAACAGCGGCAACAAGCGCGACAACCTGAGGCTCGCCCGATGAGCGGTGCCTTTCCATTCACGAATGGCGAAATAGTTGGTCCTTACCTGTAGCAATATGTAGTGCCAACTTGCTTCCGTCTCTCAGAAGCATTGGCGAAAAACACGTCGCTTTTCTCCACGGTAGACTTCGTAAACACATTCGTCAGCTGATCACGATTTTTTGTGGACCTTCAGCGACGCCGGCGCCTGAACTTCAGTCTGATAGTCTCTGGTGCACTTGAATGCTTGAACCATGTCAGAATTAAGCGCGAACCGTCATAAATGCGACCGCTTTTCACAAAACACTACAAATTTCATCACAAACAAGGAACAGCAATGCAATTTTCAGGGACGAGTTAAGTGCCCAATATTTCCGTCATTTTGCCCAGTGTGATGATGATGATGATGATCAATTGACCACTGACCATTCCATTTTTATCGGGTGGGCACGGTGTTGGTGCCCAGGTCATAGAAAGAAACCACAACAACACAACATACGAAAAAAAGAAACACGATGCTCGAAAAGAAAAAAAAAACATCGAAGAGCACACAGCAACGCACATCAAACACTTGACTGATTGACTTATAGGAAGGGAAAGGCGCGATAACTGTCTTATTGTTTTCTGTTGACATCTCAACCACTCCGTAGGGAAAGGAAGAAGGTGGGAGTGAAAGTGGAAAGAGAGAAAGAGGAGCCGTAGTGGAGGGCTACGGAGTAATTTCGACCACCTGAGGATCTTTAACGTGCGCTGACATCGGATAGCACACGGACGCCTCTTCGTTTCGCCTCCATCGAAACGCCGCCGCCTAGGTCGGGTTCGAACCCGGGTACTCCGGCACAGAAGCCGAGCGACATACCACTGCATCACCCCGGCTTTTTTTTATTGCATTAATCTTTTACTGATGTATGTTTAACACTGCACCACCCCGACGGGGCGATCAAACAATTTGTTCAAGTGTTTGAACGCCCCGCCGGGGTGGTGCAGTGGTAAGACGCCCAACACTTGAACAAATTAGGCCTTCGTAGAGCGAGGGTGAGAGAGAAAGCGGAAAGAAAGAGGAGCTGCAGTGGAGGGCTACGGAGTAATTTCGACCATCTGGGGAACTTCAACTTGCACTGGCATAGGACACCTCGCGGACGCGTCTCCGTTTCGCCTCAATCGAAATGTAGCCGCCGGCTGTCGGGATCGAGGAGGAGGAGGACAATAAAACATCTTTATTTATTCAGCGGGGGGGACCCTCAGTCCAGGGTCCCGTAGGCCGCGGCTGCAGTAACAGCGCGGCGAACAAGTCATTGCTGGCGCTCCGGGCAGGGGTCCTGCAGGGTGGCCTCCCTATCTTCAATGCAGGGGTGGGAGAGTGGACTGAGAGAAGGGATAATTTGGCACGCCCAAACCATATGGTAGAGCGTTGCCCGTTCAACGCGATGTGGGCAGTCAGGGGAATAAAGGCAGGAGTACCGGAAGTTTAGGAAAATTGAGTAACAAAGGTATTAGTTTGCAGGCGGCGGTAAGTTGCTGCTTCTTGAATAGACAGGGTACAGGGGGTGGCAATGCACATCGAACAGCCTGTAGTGTTCTAGCAGATCTGTGAATCGGGGAGGCCTCCCCTCTTTCGGGATGGAATTCAGGTACTCCCGCGCAGTAGTCACGCGTCTTACCACTGTACCACCGCCATGGGGCACCCCCTCCCACTTCCTCCTCGGCGGCGACACCGCGCGAGCGCCCCCCCCCCCCCCCTTTTTTTTAGTGGCGTCGAGGGTATTCTCCGGGGGCCCAAGCGCCGGCTCGGCTTCAGCTGATCCCGGTGCGTGTATCACAAGCCGAAACGCAGGGCCAAGTCGACTTGACTAGCTAGCAGCGTCAGCGGCATCATTCAGCTGCTGCCTATCTATTCGTCGTGCAACGTTTCTATGGGCCCACGACCTCCCGATAACTTAATTTCTCTCTTCGCTCCTCCTCTAGTGCCACCCCTGTGCGGCTGCAATCAGAGCGCCGGATCGGTGGCGGCGTATCTCGATATTTGCACCGCCCTAGCCGAAACGCATACCTCAATCTATCGAAAAGGTGAAACAGCTGATGAACTGCTCTCAATTTTCCCATTAGGAAGTAACGTAATAGTCGGCATTTTTTTTTTCTTTATTGGCGCCTCACTTGCATAGCAGAAAATAAAAAGCATTAGCTACCGAACCAGGGATGTACAAGGCGTAAAGGTTTTCTCCTATGTTTCTTTAGCGTAAAGAATGGTTTGTTTAGAATAAGTTTTATTACACATTTACCTTGAAAATGCACGGGTCTGCCAGCTAGCTCTAGTTGAGCGACCGACGCCGCCTCGCGCGGACAGAGGAGTAGTGTCAGGAATAAAAAGTAAAAAACAAACAGAAAGACGCGCCTCGCAACAGCCGTCATGCGCCACCAAAACGCCGGTGGCAAAGGAGCCTCCGCCGAAAACGGCCACAGAGAGCCGGGAGCTAATACCGCTCTGAAGAGCTAGTGCAGCTGCAGCGCTATATATAGGGCTAGCTACGTGGTCTGGCGATCACGCGACCGACGCAAGAGAAGCGAGCGCACGCGCATGCTCACGCCATGCGCACGCGCAGCCGCAGCTCGTGGTTTCGAGGCCATTGCGCATGTTTGCAGACCTTGGAAGTTATATCTCGGAGGGTTTTCGCGTTAGTTTGTTGCTTCAAGGGCTTGCTCTGACTGCACGGTGGTAAGACGCCCGACTACTGTGCCGGAGTCACCCGGTTTCGAACCCGAACTCGGCGGCTGCGTTTCGATGGAGGCGAAACGAGGAGGTGTCCGGGTGCTGTGAGATGTCAGCGCACGTTAAAGGTCCCCAGGTGGTCGAAATTACTCCATAGCCCTTCACTACGGCTCCTCTTTCTCTCTTTCCACCTTCACTCCCACCTTCCTCCCTTCCCTTAAGGTGCGTTTGAGGTGTCCGCAGATAAGAAGTGAAACAGCTACCGCGCTTTCCCTTCCGATAAATCAATCAGTTATCTGTATACACGGCTGCCACATCTTGTATGTGTGGCAGTCATGCAACCACAATACAGCGGTGAGAGATCGTGCTTTATTTTAAATGTTCGTTATGGAAAAAAAAAATGGCAGTGGCTTAGCTCAGCTATGCCAGGATACACGTTGCGAAAGGTACGTTTGCGTAGCTGAGCTTGTTGTGGTCATTCTTGTTTAGCAATGAGAGCAGCTTTATTTATGCCATCGCGAGCACTTTGGACTACTAAAGTGCGATGAGGCGAAATCGTCTGTTGCGCGGTGTTCTGAAGCCCTTTCTCTTTTTCCTTACGACTCGGGTAAGGTGTCCGCGGAGAATTGTGACAGATACTGCGCCTTTTCTTTCCTGTAAACCAATTTGAAACGCTGCTGATGCCTACTGCACTGAGTCTGTGTGGCGTTCGAGGAAGCGCCAGATGAATTGCGCCGCAGATATTATTATTGTGTTCTCTTAAGCGCTCGTTAAGGCATCTGCCCGTCGGGCCGACGTACTGTTTGCAGCAAGATAGTGGGATGGAGTAGATAACACAACAAGAGAACACAATAGTAATGTTTTTAACTCCGTTAAAGGGCATCTCCGCATCCATTGCAGAGATTGTAAAAGTAACGACTGCCAGCCTTATTTCCAAATAACAATAGTGTTAAATAGGCATTGGGACAAGATAACCCGTGAAATTATTGAGGGCGCACAAATCGCATGGCCAAATGACGCCTGTGTCAGCAGCGCGTCCTCGGCGTTGTCAGCAAAGGAACTTAGATATCTAGCTACAGGGAAGTGGCGTGGTGGCATCACACGTGTTTTCAAGTGTATAATCAAATGTGTATCGCTTCCGTGTTTTCTTTTGTTGTTTGGAGCCTGATATATATATATATATATATATATATATATATATATATATATATATATATATATATATATATATATATATATATTACTACGTTCCGAGCAATAAACATCAGTTGCAAGTCAGCGCCTGTCCGTGTTGTCTTCCTTCCGTCCTTGTCCAAGTCGCGCTGTTCTTCAGAAAATGGCATACCAACTTGCACAAGCATCAGTCGTCATGATGTCACATCACCTCATGCCGTCACGACTGGTGATGACGTCACCAGGCGATTAACGCATATACGAAGCTGACACCATGTTGTGCTTTCTGTGTTGTGTTTTGTTTCAAGGAAGTTCGCAGTATGAAGACTGATACTCCCCTGCTTAAGTAATGCCTTCTTGCACTTAAGGAAGTAATAGATGAAATGGAATTTCAGTACAAAAGAGAGTGCGTATTTTCCCCTACACCATTTTAATATTAATAATAATAATAATAATTGGTTCACATCAAAGGTAAGACGCAGTATCTGTCACAAGGTTTCTGTGGACATCTGAACCGCGCCGTAGAGCAAGGGAGGAATGTGAGAGACAAAGTGGAAAGAGAGAACGAGGAGCCGTAGCGGAGGGCTACGGAGTAATTTCGACCACCTGGGGAACTTGCAGTTACATGGCACACCTCGCGGACGCCTCTTCGTTTCACCTCAGTCGAAACGCAGCCGCACCCCAACGCGGAAACGCATACATCAATCTATCGAAAAGTTGAAACAACTGATGAGCTCCTCTCAAATTTCGCATTAGGAAGTAACGTAATCGTCGGCAATTTTTTGCTTTGGTGCCGCCTCAATTGCATAGTCGAAAAGAAAAGCATTAACTACCAAACCATTGACGCACAAGGCGCAAAGGTTTTCTCATCATTTTCTTTGTCTTAAAAAATGGTTTGTCTAGCAAAAGTTTTATTACACGTTTACATTGACATGTGGGATGACAAATTACCAAAACTGAAAACGTACATGGTTAAAAAATGGTACTTAGCATCAAAGCTGCAAAGAGAGTTGCAAAGCATCTACGCGGACGATGTGACCGTCTGGATGTGCGGAGGGAACGACTCGTACATCACATCCAGGCTCCAAGAGGCAGCAGATATAATCAGCAAACACGCGGAGGACGTAAGTCTATGCTGTTCGCCAGAAAACTCGGAGCTCCAGGTAATGACCAGCAGTAATGGGAAGATAACTACAGATATCAAAATAAAGTAAACAGGAACAAAGTCCCGAAAGTCGATGAAATTAGAATATTAGGTATGATTATCAACCGCAGCTGTAGTAACAAAAGCCTGATTAAGAAATTAAAAGATCAGGCGGAGCTCGTACTTACATTATTTAAGAAGACGTCCAACAGAAGGAGTGGTCTCACGGAGGCTAGTAGACTCAGACTCGTACAAGCTTTTGTCACTAGCAGAATCTGCTACGGGACTCCATTCCTAAATATCAACAAGACCGAAGAACGCGAATTAAACACCATAATTAAGAGATGCACGAAGTTCGCTCTAGTACTCCCCATAATTACTTCTAACGACATTCTAGAGAAAATGTGGTTGCATAATGAGTGGAAAGAGCTAGCTAGCTGCGGAGGTTAGGCTGTCCCAGACAGTGCGACTCGCGGGAACGGCGGCGGGCTGACAAATCCTCGACTGGGTAAACCTACTAGCGCGCGGGGAAGGCGAAAGTGTCAGAGAAAGCATATATATAGATCGAGAAATCAGAAAGCATCTATACGTCTCGCCCATACCGAAGAACATACACCCCGTACACGACGAAGTGAGGAGGAAAAGCAGAGCTAAGCACCTCGCTAACTAATTGGACAAACTCCTGCCGGGATCGGTCGCCTACACCGATGCTTCGATCGGGAAAGAAGGCGACGAAACCTCGGTCGCCTTATTAGACACCGGGATCGCCATAGGAATCGAAAGAATCCGAGATCTACCGCCGGTACAGGCGGAGGAGATTGCAATAGCCATTGCCATTGTACGACCAGGCGTGAAACACGTCATCAGCGATAGCAAAGCGGCGGTTAGGAATTTTAGCAAGGGTAGAGTCAGCAATCATGCTGCAAAAATTCTGAACGAGTCGTCTCTCGCCGAAAGCGTGACCATAATCTGGACCCCAGCACAGGCCCGTCTCGCCGGCAACGAGGCTGCCCACATGCTCGCCTGCTCCTCGCTACCTCGGGGTGCTGCGGACGCCTCCACAAGAACGTCTAAAAGCAAAGAATGTATTGGTACGTTTAGGGATGTAACCGACAACCTGGAGAAAGACCGGAGGATATATCCGCCACCGGATAGATCCCTGAGTAAAAAGGAATCATACGACAGGAGAAGACTCCAAGCTCGAAATTTCTTTTCGCCCCTGTGGAGGAGTTGGACGGGTGCCAGAGGGCGGAAGAGGGTCGGTGCAGAAATCGCAATTTGCAAATTTTGCGACCACGTGGCATCATTAGATCGCGTAATATGGAGATGCGTTCGAGCCCCAGGGCGCAACGCGATTAAAACTAGTAACGAATGGGAGACCACGCTAAGAAGCTCCGACGAAAAAACAGCGATTCGCCGTCCGCCTGGCGGCCGAGGCTGATGACCTCTTCTCCTATACGGGGTCGGGTGTCCTCCGGCCGCGGTGCGACAGACAGCCTCTCCGGACGCCTGCGTGTGGACCCAGAGGTGGCTGCCGCGCCATATTCGGCGGAAATAAATGTTTTTCCTCCTCCTCCTCCGCTGCCTCGTGCTGACACAAGAGAAAATAGAGAAAAAAGAAAAAGAAGAGGGATCAGCCGTCGTCTACCACCAAAGCGTTGGCGGGTGCTAAGACGCCTTACATTTGCGATAATGCGGCCAGTAGTGCGGCAGCACCAAAATCCCCGGGTGGTCGAAATTACTCCGTGGCCCTCCACTGCGGCACCTCTTTTTCTCTTTCCGCGTTCTTTCCAAACTACTTCCCTTCTCTGACGGCTGGGTTCAGCTGTCCGCTGACAAGCCTGACAGGTACTGCGCCTTTCCTATAAACCATTTAATGTAGACATGAAATGGTGCGGAATATATCGAATTGTTACGGAATATTCGCTACCAATACAGGATACCGCGATGGGTTAGCCTAAAAGCCCTGTGCCTCTTTTAGAAAGCACCGCACCCACAAGTGGTTCATATTTGAAATGGCATGTGCGGCGATATAAACTATGCAATTTTTCTTAGTATGGCAAACTCTTTTCTGCGAGATCACGTCTTGGGCACTATAGATGAGCTAGCAGCTTTTTAAACGCTGTCTTATGAATTGTCAAGATTCGTCCCAATACATAGAGCAAGAAGGCTAAGCAAGTGTTATTGTTGCAAAGAACCTGTATGAGATATATATTCAGTGTATGTACATGACTAAGGGCTTGTCAGACCAATAAGTGTGAAAAACAATGTACTTTAGTTTTGTAGAATAATATGGAAAATAAAGTTCTTTTCAAAAGTATCGTTCACAAAAACACTACCACGTGTCTCTCGAAGTTGAACTCCTCATTCACTTCTTACAATCCTCCTACGTGGTTGGGGAGAGACGCGCCTGCAGTATTCATGCTTTGTGCGTTCACGCCCAGCCCTTCGAGGCCAGTTCGCTATTTTCTGTTTTTTTTCCCACCTATGGTGTCCCAGGGACAAAAAGGACCAGCCCCTCAAGGGTTGATCGAATCCATCTTCATGTATACTCTTATCGTGTAATTAAATGTATTTCTCCTCCTCCTCCTCATTCGGTTCAGCAGCGGTAAAACGCTCAACTTTTTTTTTCATAAAACACCGCGTATTAAGCACACTCCCCTGTAATCGAATGTGCGAAACTCCAGGGCAGCAATTTCTCTATTTCAGTATTTACATTTTACAATTTGGTCTTTTCTAGAGACGCGACAGAGGATTAAGCATCAGGTTTAACCAGAATTCGTTTCGCCCGCTAATCATTCCATTATCTTTGCACCGCGCTGCTACGAATACTTGCGCTGTGTATGGTTCGCGCACTCTTTTCCCGACGGCACGCACCGCCACATCCCCCTGCCAGATCCCTCAGGCTTATCAACGGTGTTCGTTACACAGCTTGTCGCGGTTCTTGGCTAAGGTATACGCAATGAATGCTTGGATGCAACAAGTGAAGTGACGCACTGATCTCCAGCGCGATGCTGTATTTGAGAAATCTGGCTATTTTCAACACAGCAACGAGAGCGTCCTTCCGATGATGGCTAAAAAAAAAGATGCCTCACGCTAGCGCCACAATGCCGTGACAAAACTTGCAGCTCACGTAAGTAATAGGCTGTCAGATAAGTGAACAAGAGTGAATGCTCCTTAAGAATCGCGGGCCCGCATTCCTGCTAAGAGTGACGACCACAATTAAAGCAAATAAGTTTTCCCCCATGGCAGCATATATAGCCGCTTCCACCGCTGCAGTGCGGCTCCCTTGGAATGCTTGTGCACTTACTCCACCGCGGATGAGTCGCATAAATCAAACACGTAGTGATTAGAGTATAAGCTTTGCTCTTCGCACTGCAAATACCTAGGTCATGTGGCGCCGCAAATTTCCTTCAACCGAGAAAAGAAAATACACGCGTCTGCCAGGTAGCTCTAGTTGAGCGACCACCTCGCGCGGACAGAGGAGTAATGAGAAGAATAAAAAGAAACAAAGAGAAAGAAGCTCCTCGCAACAGCCGCCACCGAAACGTTGGCGGGTGCAGTGTCGGCAGGCATAACAGATACGAAAACGCCGGTGGCAAAGGAGCCTCCGCCGAAAACGGCCACGGAGGGCCGGGAGCTAACACTGCTCTGAAAAGCGAGAGCATTTGCAGCGCTATATATACACCTAGTCACGTGGTCTGGCGATCACGCGACCGACGCAAGAGAACCGAGCGCAGGCGCTTTCTCACGCCATGCGCTCGCGCAGCCGCTCCTGGTGGTTTCAAGGCCATTGCGCTTCTTTGCACACCTTGGAGGGATTTCGCGTTAGTTTTTTGCTACTAGGGCTTGCTCTGACTGCATGGCTTCCACACCTTGTTTGTGTCAGCTTAGCCTAAAGCCCTTAGGCTAATGATGTCCCAAGTGGCTCTTAGGCTAAGGGCTTACGCTAAGCCCTTAGCCTAAGAGCCGTTTGGGACATAATTTCTGAGTACAGGGAAGACTGAATCTTCCCAGTGCGTTCTGCCGCTGGCGTTCTGCGGTATGCTGTTTTATACCCTCGGCTTGCTACGCAGTGCGCGGCAGTTCCGGCGTCAAGGACGCGCAGTCGCTGCCCCGCCGTCCTGTCGAAGCATGCTTGGGGCCTTCAATGCGACACCTCGAGCATACTTTATGCACGGCTCCGTACTTGCACATTACCGTAAAGCCTTAAGGACGAGAAGTTCGGGATGGGCTTTTGTACGTCTACTCTAGCCTTTCGAATACAAGTGACGACGCCTATGCGACCCTTGAAGTCCGGCTCATTGCTTCGAGGTTGTCTGCAGCAGAGTGAAGGCATTTGTTCCCTCTGGCACACACACAAGTAAGTGGCTCTTAGGGCCAACAGGTGGCACGTTATATCCAAGCAGCTGTATGTGTGGAGAAGACACCAAAATGCCCAATAACTATCAATGTTCCTTATGAATAGAGAAATGTCAGCAGTATATGCTGAAACTCTAACCTCACTCTGATCTGGAAGAGGGAAACCACGTATAAATTTAAAGTTTTGTATCTGCTACAATAAAGGCTCTATACAAAGCACGAAGAGAATAGAAAAGAGTGGACATCCTTGCCGTATTCCACGTGTAACAGCTATCGGATCAGGGACCTTTCAAAATAATTTTATTTTTCATAATAATCTACAAAACTCAGGTAGATTTCTCTGGGACGCTTATTGCTCTGATAAGCACTCAGTCATGTATAGTCGTGAACAAACGTGGTATACAAGACTCAACCGGTGACGGAGCTCGGGGAAAACGGCATAATAATGCCATATAGTGGTAGAGACAGCGGCCGTGACATGTGCATGTGGATAAAATGCGGCACCGCCACTATTGTCTCAATCCGGTGTTGCTAGATGAAGTCACAATGCAGTTTTACCGAGCTCCTCCACTGGTTGAGTGTTGTATACCACTTTTGCTCACGACATACTCATGAATATATATCTCATATAGGAACTTTGCAACATTAACACTTGCGGTGCCGTATTCCCTATGGAATCAGACATCATAGCATTAAAAAATACTTCCCTCCCTTCCAAGTACGTAAGGAAAGGCGCGGTCACTATGCCGTTCACAACAAAGATAAATCTTGTAGAAAATCGTCAGAGGAATTCTTCCTCCCCCAGTGTTGTCAGTTCTTCATTTTAATTTGTGTAGAACATTGTTCTTATCCCATACAGCATTGGAAGCATGACTTTTGCGTGTGTCCCGCAAAACAGACAGGACCCTCCACTTCCTATACACGCCTGTACACAAAATACGGCCCTTCAAGGAAAAGTGCTTAAGAACCCGTTAGCTCATCTATAGTGTCCAAGACGTGATCACACAGAACGCATTTTGCTATACTAAGATAAATTGGACTGTTTATATCGCAGCACATGTGCTTTTCAATCGCGGACAAGTTCAATTTTGCGAGTGCAGGGATTTCTAAGAGAAGCACAGGGCTTTTAGGCTAAGCCGTGGCGGCATCCTATATTGACATAGAATATAGCAGCTATTTCATGGCTCCAACAAAAATTGTAAATTGCTTCATAGGTAAGGCGCAGTATCTGTCGCACTTTTGCGTGGACACCCAATAAGCAATAGGAGCTAGGTGGCGAGCGAAAGAGGTGTCGCAGTGGAGGGCTACGGGGTAATTTCGACAACCTGGGGATCATTAAACGGGCACTGACCTCCCACACGGACGCCTCACCGTATCGAATTCATCGAAATGCAGCTGCCGGCTGTAGGGTTCGAACCTGGGTACTGTGGTAAAGTTTCGTCATGATTTCTCACTATTTCACTATTTTCACACTTTCACTAACACCACAGTGAAATTTTGATACATTACCGCCACAAACACCCTGAATCCAGATGACGACCTGGGAAGTATTTTGGAGGAACACACTGTTTAAAAAACCGCTAGGTTGTTGCTGCGACTGAAGGAAGGTGGAAAAGAAAATGCACAGGCTTACCAACCACCTCTGGTTGAGGCATGGCGTACCGCTGCATCTTATGAACAGAGGAGAAAACGGTAGTCAGCCGTCTTACCAGCAAGTACTTTTCTGACCACCTAGCGTTCGCGCTTGTCTCAAACTCGTTGGCGTTTACACTCAGATGCGGCGCAAGAACGCAAACGAGAAAAACAATAAGCACTAAAGCTAGGCGTAAGCATTTAGCACATGTTAGTGCTTATTTCTTTTTTCCTCGCCGCGCGGCTGAGAAGTGTACCGTGAGATCACGCGTGCGCACGGTACGCGCTCTTTTGCCGTCGGTGTGACATACGATGCGGCTACCACGACAGCTGCGCTTTCAAAGATTATTTACAAGTTGCGCCACCTTAGTCTAGAACTCAGTAGACCTCGTTCCTAGAGGGCATCGCGACTAAGACGTTCTCTCAACAAGCTCCCCCAGGAACAACAATGGCCAAATACTTTGTGGGCTCGCCATGTTGAGACGTAAAGGTGCGCTCCATACTGAACGTAACATGTTTAGCTCTGGACTTCATTTAAATTGCTTATGTTCGCTCACATGGTGTACCAGCAACGGAGATCAAGAATACATTAGGCGTCTTTACCAATTAGGTGAATCAGCCGAAAACAAAACAAATAACAATAATAGTTTATGCCTTTCGGAGTATAATTACTTCTTTCTGCGTTTGCTGTTTGCTTTACGGCTCTTTTATGTGTATGTATGCGTCAGAGATCACGTCTGTCCAGCGCGTTGCATTCACAGGCATATCAATTGCCAGGTGCCAACCGCACTCGCATAGTTAGTTTTGTCACACGCCGTCGAGCTTCAAGATACAACATTTAACCTTGGGAAAATTGGTTGGGAGGAAAGGTAGACGGCGTTAAGATGCCTGTGCCCATTGCCACCCCAAACTCTCCATGAGAGAAGAGGGACGGAAGGCGTAAAAAAACAAGAGGGAAAGTGGCGCACCAGGAGGGAAGCTCTCGATTAATATCATTCCCTTGTGTTAATATCATCCCCATGGGTTTTTCGGCTGGTTACGCTACACGACAACGCCACTCGCTGACAATAACACCATTATTTACGAGAAAGAATTGCTTCAAGTTTTCATTTTTTTTTCTTGAAGTATCAATAAATGGAACAATCTAGCTAACGACATTGTAACCCAAGATTCACTGCTATTATTTGAATCTTATTTGTGCTTAAGTAGCGATTGATCTTATTGCATTTATTTTTCCGGCACAGTTGTTCCTTTGTGTTGCGTCGCATTTCAGCTGATGATTGTGTGTGCACATTGTGAGTGACGTCATGCGTCTTCCGTTATGTACTGCTGCATTTTGTATACTTCGTTTTTTTTTATTTTTTCTGTATCCACCCTGCCAAGGTCTTGGAAACAAGACCACAGTGTAAATTATTAACTAATTAATTATATATTATTTAATTGACGGGATATAACATTGTTCCGCACATGGGCGGCTTTTCAATTTTCCGTCACTGACGAAGATACATCAACAAATTCAAGGTATATAGAACTTTCTCAAAAATTTCGTGCTACATGGACACGCTGATGAAGATGCCAGTGACAATTACTCGCTTATTGCAATACGATCTCTGACAGTTTCTTTTTCGCTACCAGGCTTAGGCCAGCCAGCGTATAAGCCAGCCAGGACCCTTGAGGAGTCGCGATGCGATCACACGGCGTATCAATTATTGCGTCCTCGTATGTGCCTCTCGGCCTCCATTATTTGTTGATCGCATTTCCGGTCAGCGTTTTTTATCTGCGCTTCATCGTGGGCTTCGTCGCAGCACCAAATTTCAGCCCTAGGAGAACGGAGCACAATAACGGCGCCAAAAAATCCGGTGACCTGGAGCCTCAAACACAACTGTGGCCTAGGCTCCGAATGTTCCCCGTAAAAGACGTACATATATACCTTTATGTGTATATTGTGCGTATTAGACAAGTCATGAATGAATGAGACCAAATGCAAATAAGACAAACCAAAGCCAAACCGCTTTCACTTATCCTAAAGCGGCTAAGATAATCGCTAATAAAATCAGGAAAACGTTAGATGGCAATAAAGCAAAAGATGAAGCAGGTTTTCGGAAAAGGTGTGCTCTACTATTCTTCATATCCATGTCATTAACCAGGTAATAGAATTCTCAGAATATACAACCAGCCCTCATTCATAGTGTTCACTGAATATAAAAAAAGCATTTGACGAAGTCGAAACCTTGGCGGTAATGCAGGCATTGCGAAATCAGGCTGTAGACGAGCCGTATACGAAAGTACTGAAAGATATGTACATGGCTGCACAACAACCATAGTTCTGCATAAAGTGACAAATTTTCTATAAACAAAGGTGCTAGGCTAGGAGACACGATCTCCCCAGTACTACTCACTGCTTGCCTAGAGGAAGTAGCCAAAGATTTGGAACGGGAGTAGTTAGGGAAAAGGGTAGATGGAGAATACCTCAGAAACTTGTGATTTGCTGATGACATTACCTTGCTAAGTAACTCAGGGGATAAATTGCAAAGAATGGTTGATGAATTAGACAGGAATAGTAAAAAGGTAACTTTGAAAATCAATATGTAGAAGACAAAGGTAATGTTAACAGCTTCGGGAAGGAACAGCAGTTTACGTTAGGTAGCGAAGAACGGGAAGTAGTAAGCGATATGTCTACTTAGGACAGGTAGTAACCGCAGATCCGGACCATGAAGGAAAATAACAAGGAGAGTAAGATTGGTATTGAGCGAATTTGGTAAGCACTCGAAGATTATGACTGATGAAACTCTCACCTCACCCTGACCTGGGAGAGAGAAACCACGTATAGATCTAAAGTTTTGGATCTGCTACAATAAAGGCTCTATAGAAAGCACGAAAAGAATAGATGAGAGTGTGCATCATTGCCGTATTCCACGTGTAACAACTATCGGGTCAGTGACCATTTAAAAGATTTTGTTTTTCTAATAATCTACAATCCTCAGGCACATTTCTCTGGGACACATATTGGTCTGATAAGCACTCAGTCATGTACAGTCGTGAGCAAAAGTGATATACAACACTCAGCCGGTGACGGAGCTCGGGAAAACAGCATACTAATGCCATATAGCGATAGAGACAGCGACCGTGACAGGTGCATGTGGATAAAATGCGGCACCGCCACTATTGTCTCGATCCCAGATAGCTGTTGTTAGATGAAATCGCAATGCAATTTTCCTGAGCTCCGTCACCGGTTGAGTGTTGTACACCACTTTTGCTCACGGCATACACTGAATATATGTTTAATACAGGAATTTGCAACAATAACACTTGCGTAGCCGTATTACTCTATGGATTCAGACATCATACCATTAGAAAATACTTCCCTCCCTTCCAAGTACGTATGGATAGGCGCGGTCAATATGCCGTTCACAACAAGTATGAATCGTCTAAAAAATCGTCACATAAATTCTTCCTCCCCGGTGTAGTCCGTTCTTCTTTTAAATTTGTGTAGTACATTGTTCTTATCCCATGCAGCATTGGAAGCATGACTTTTTGCGAGTGTCCCGCAAAACAGCCAGGACCATCCACTTCATAAGTACATACATGCCTATGCACATATAAACTCTACACAAAATAAAATTTATTGGTTACACTCATACATGCAAAAACGCACATTACTCACAAAACAAAGCACTATACAAAACAGTATAGTTTACATATGCATAATAAACTAAAAATAACACGATTCCCCAGAGAGGAGAAAACAATATAAACGAAGAGGTTTCTAATAAAGGACGACAGGCATCTCATGTCTGCTGCCTTGTACAACATAGAAGCGTGTGTGCCAGCGCCCCGCAGAAACATTAACATTTGAAAGGTCTGCATCTAGAGTCGACTTTATCTCGGCAACCTCGCTGTAAAAAGGCAGAGGTCTGTCCGCTTGTGGGCCGACATATTGTTCGGGTGCAAGCACACGACGCGCCGTGCTCATCCATTACAGGATGAGCGAGCGACCAGGGTAAGACTCGTCAGCTAATAGCCTCTCTACCAGCCTTAACGCGAGCGCTCGAGCCACTGTCGGGATGCACGGAAGGCCAAGGCCTCCCCTGCTCCTCGGAAGGTGTAGGATGTGACGGGCGACTAGCGCTGTCCTGCCATCCCAAACAAAAGTCCCTATTAGGGACGCGAGTCTGTTCACCACCCGGCGCGAGATTGTCGCGATACGCGCCACATGAAAGGTGAAAGCGCACGATCGCGCCTTGACGATGCTAACTTTAGCATCGTGCACGAGGTTTAAACTCGCTGCTTCAGAAAGGGCGTGCGTGGCTCGCGAGAGAACTACGTCGCATGTCCGGGGGGAGACTCCGCTTGGCTCAAACAGCACGCCAAGTACACGCACTGCGTCCAAAAACGGTACGGCGGCGGCTAAAGGGCCCCTGAACAGACCGAAGCGGAGAGCGCTACTTTTCTTCGGGTTGAGCTGCGCTCCTGATACAGCTGCGTATTCTTAAAAGATGTAAAAAAAAACAATGAAGCTGTCATTGTCGCGCACGAAGAGTGAAATGTCGTCCGCGTATGCAGATACAACGACAGTCTCCTGTCCTACCGTTGGAAAACCTCGAATACGCCTGTCCGCGGCGACCCTACGCCGCAGCGGGTCGAGCGAAAGTATGAAGAGTACCGGAGAGAGCGGGCACCCCTGACAAGCACTCCCCGCGTAATCGGAAAGTTGCGGGCAATTCCGCCATTCCGTACTAGTTCACTGCTAAGATCTGTGTAAAGGCCGCGTAGGAGCTGAACGAATTCGTCAGGAAATCCAAATGAGCGGAGCACAGCTAACAAGTAACCATGTTCTGCGCAGTCGAAGGCCTTTGTCTGGTCCAAGGAAACAAAAGCTCCAGTGATCTGTTTGGCACAGGCGTATTCGAAGACGTCTCTCGTCAGTGTCAGCGAAGCGAACACCGATCGTCCAGGTACCGAACAGGATTGGCATGGGCTAACCAAGTCCTGAAGGTAGATTCTCACCCTACGGACTAGCAATGTGGCTACGAGCTTATAGTTGGTGTTAAGGAGGGTAATCGGTCGCCACGATGAGGGACTCGACGGCGTCATGCCCTCCTTCGGTATTAGAACGATACGACCGGCACTGAACGAGGGTGGCTTGGTGCCGCTCTCGAGGAAACAATTTACGAGCTTAAGTAAAGGACCGAGGATGTCAAAGAAAGTAGAATAAAAACCGGTTACAAGTCCGTCAGGACCGGGAGCGGTCGACTGGTTCATGGCGCCTAAGGCACAACGCACCTCCTCCAAAGTGCCGAAGATGCGTCTTCTGGAAGTTGAGGAAGCGGCCCACAGAAGGAACCGACAGTTTCTTGAAAATGCGCTTCCTGGTAGAGGCCTTGTGACAAAAAGAGGGCAGCGAAATGCTAGGTAATCGATTTGCGGGTGTCCGCGGGTTTTGAAGACGTCGTACCGTCCGCAAACGTGACGCTCTCCACGCGCGTTCGCCTGTTACTGCGCTGGCCAACGGCTCGAGCATGTCCAAGGTCCGCGGCATCCTCAAGCGGCACGTTTGCTGGTCCCGCTAAGAGTGATGCGCGAGGACTGTCTTCGAGGATGCGGTGATAACGCGCGCGCAGCGTCTCGAGATATCGCGAACGTAAGCGTTTCGCCGCCCCGTACGATGCGCATACGGCGCAGAACGTCATTCAGCATGGTCGTCATGCCGACACGCCGCGCCTTCCCCGCACTCACAAGAACATCGCGCCAGCGTGTTTTCAGCGCGTCCCAGGTAACAGGTGTTATGTCACTAACTGCTGCCACAGATAAGCACAACTCTCGGCGTATATCAGTGAAACACTGTTCATCGCGTAGTACCGCTGCATCCATGCGCCACATCAGGGGGCTGTTTGCACGGCACAGGGCGCAGAGTAACCGGGAAGTGATGACTTAGTTTAAGGCCTGGTGGGAAAGGCAATACCTCGCACTGTAGCAAGTCAGGTGCCATGGCGGAGGGGATGTAAACTCGATCTATTCGGCTTGCGCTCTGGCCCCAGACTCGTGTTGCCTCGAAATTGTCTCTTTGAAGAGTGCCCCACGCGTCCTCTAAGCGTAATGATCGCACTAGTTTTCCAAGTTCTTTCGCGTGGTAATTGGAGGCGCCCTGACCAGGCTCCCTGATGTCGCGCATTGTGTCTAAAACACAATTGAAATCCCCGAGCAGAAAGTGGGGCACGTCGTCGAGAAAGTATGTCATGATGGATCGAAAGAACTCGTTTGTCAGACTACGCGTTACTGGCGCGTACACGTTGACAAAACGAGTCTTGCGGCCATCCAGAAAAATGTAAACGACAATCACGCGCCCATCTATGCCATATGTACAATGAGCAGGTGGGAGCTTGCAGCTGACTAGGCCGAGCACTTAACGAGACTACATGACGTCGGAAAGTTTGAAGTTGTCAAGTCGTTTTTCACTGGAGCTGGAAAAGTGAAATAAGAGTCAACCTTATAGTGCTCTTTGATGTTGAGTCAGGTAAGCTACACCCAGGCCACGCAGGCAAGTTCATACGGCTTGGTTAAAGCGGGGCTGTGTATGTCGGACGGTAACCTACCCCTATTGCAAAAACCAGCGTCTCCAGTCGAAACCAGTACGATTTCCGCGCTGGTTTTGCACTGGATCTGCTGGACACAAATGTTTCGAAGAAACATTTGTGTCCAGCGAAATGCACAAATGTTTCGAAGAAATCCAGTTCTCGGCGTGTATCCAATGCAAACATTGGATCTGTCAGTTTTTCAAAAATGGGACTTGTTCAAACAGGAAACCAAAAACTTAGCAATTGAAGCCTCTGCAAGAATCGCGTTCCTAAAGAGACACCACCTTCGTGAGCTTGGGCGCACTCTAACTGAGCTACATGAGCTAGAGAGGGTTAGCCCGGGTGCCTATGTTGAAGAAATTAATAACGTAAAGGCAGAGCTTCAACAAATTGCGACGGAAAGATACAAGGGGGCCCTAATAAGATCTAGGACTCGAAGGTTTCTTGACGAGCAACCTTCACGTCGGGCCCTCAGTGATGAAAGAGAGAATGCTCTTACGAAGGAAATATTGGAAATTCAGTATGGTGGTTGCACATATAGTGATGCTCCTAGTATTCTTGATGCTTTCTATGATTATTATCGAAAGCTGTTCGGCAGTTGTAAAGATCCAAATCAGGGTTTCGATTATAATTACTTACTTGAGAACTTTCCTCGACTAGACGACGAGAAATGTGCTGTAGTAGAGGGACCCATCACTTTGGAAGAAATTAAATCAGCCATTTCAGACCTTCAGAACCAGAAATCTCCTGGCCCAGATGGTATTACTAGCGAATTTTATAAAACATTTTCGCCTTGCCTAATGCCTGTTTTGATGGAAGTATTCCAAGCATCTTATGATGTGGGTTTCCTGCCTCCCACTTTCTATTCAGGCCACACAATATTAATACCCAAAAGCAAAGATACTAATCGGTTGAAAACTGTTGAAGGATATCGTCCAATTTCCCTCTGTGATGTTGATTACAAAATTTTTGCCAAGGTCCTTTGTTCTCGTTTGCACCTGGTTATCATGGACTTGATAGGTTCGCATCAGGTGTGTGGTATCAGAGGGCGCAGTATTCAAACACACATCCATATTGCACGTTCAGTAATCGAGACAGTATCAGATGAGACAGGCCAAGTAGCTCTGATTCAAATTGACCTGGCGAAGGCGTTTGATAAAGTTCGGCACAATTTCTTGTTCGCGGTCTTGGAGAATGCAAACATTGGTGACGTTTTGCTCAAAGGCATAAGGCTGTGCTATATGAACTCGTATACAAGACTAATTGTTAATCAGGAGCTAACGAAACCAATACCACTGGAATCATCTGTTCGTCAAGGATGTCCACTGTCTCCACTGTTGTTTGGCTTATATCTGGAACCCCTCTGTCTCAGTGTAATTAACAGTGCAGCCATCCGTGGTTTCTCTCTGGCTCAATGTGAAGTTAAGATTTTAGCTTACGCGGACGATATCGCCCTCTTTTGTTCTGACGAAAAGAGTGTACTTGAACACTTGGCTGAACAGTTCTGCGATGTATCAGGCGCGGCCCTTAATTTCGATAAATCCAAAGGTTTTTGGTTGGGACACTGGGGCACTAGACCAAGCCAGTTTGGAGGCATATGCTGGGACTGTAGTCCTCTTCAGTACCTAGGGGTTCCGCTGCACCAAGTTCGTAACAGCGCAGCCTACTGGGATTCACAAATCGTGCCTATGCGGCGACAAACGCAGGCTTGGATGGGTAGGGAACTCTCAGTGTTTGCTAGGGCACAGGTCTATAACATATTTTTGTTTGCAAAGCTTGCGTATGTCCTTCAAGTCCTGCATTGTGCGAGGAGCAAAGTACAAGTTATACACAGAATATTTGCAACATTTGTGTGGCGCTCTCAATGGGAGCCCATGCGGCGTGACAACTTGTTTCTTCCCTTAGAGTCTGGTGGAGTTTGCCTTGTTCACTTGTTTGTGCATCAACTTGTCTCCCGTTTTTTCTTTTTCAAATCGGCAAACCATCCGTTTCTTGTAACTGTGCTCATAAGGCGCCTTAGTCCACATTTGCCTTACTTATTCGCACCAACTGGGCAGGCTCGTGAGGGGCATTTATGGATACTCCTTAAGGAGGTTGCTGACACTTTCAATTTTCTCACTGTGCGTTTCTCTGTAGATTACCTGTATAGCCTCTCGAGAAAGCAGATGACCCAGGCTCTCACTGAGTCTGTTCCCTACACCGTTGTATCGGCAGCCTTATCTGGGGTTTTTGGACACCACTGTTCTAAAGCGTGTTAGCCAAATGTGCATTCAGGCAGCTGCAAAAACCTTCATTTTCAAATTACATACAGCGACGTTGCCTGTCAAGACATTTCTTCACAATAAGGAGATGTTTGTGCCCTGGTCGGTAAATTGTCGTCTCTGTAACGTGCCTGAGACAATTGAGCATTGCTTTATTCTGTGCCGTGATGCTATGTGTTTTTGGGACATACTACAAAGAACTCTTAAAAAGGACATTGAAATTACGCCTTATACAATTAGATTTTTGCCTCCTGACAAAAACTCTGTCGTGCCTTACGATCTATTTGTGTTGATGGGACTGTTCAGCCTTTGGAAAAGCCGCATGATCGACAGGCATGCAGAGCCACCAAGATCGTCCAAATCCGTGTTTCGGGAGCAGTGTGCTTTGGTGAGAAGTGTATATGCTGCACGTGAAGAACCTCCAAACTGGATGCCGTATCTAGACGCATGTGTATGTCTCCCAGACTTTTGATGTTCTAATGATTGTGCATTGTCGGGCTGAGGATATGACGGGCTCGTATTAAGCAGCCCGGTAACTTTAGACATGGACATGTTTAAGTAAGTGGAGTTGTTCCTTTTTACGGAAGTTTTTCCATGCAATAAAGAAAAAAAAATTCTCGGCGTGGCCTAGTGGTTAGCGTGCTGAGCTACGGGTTAGTATGTGCCTAGGAACTGAGTTCGAAGCGCGTTTGGTGCTGTCATTTTTTTTTCTTTATTTTACTCAGTTTTTAGGTTTTTTTTATGGACCTAACTTGTTTCGTTACTTTTTACTATTTAATTTCTATCCCACGCCTTTTTTTCTCCGGGCGAACAGTGCCGCCAGTGCAAAGCGTCAGTATGCCGCGTTCCAGTGCGCCCAGTTTCCAGCGTCATACTGGGACCATAATCAGGTATGGCGCTGGGGCGCTGGGACCAGTGGCACTGGTTTTTGCAATAGGGACGACCGGTAGCTGGAGGACGTAATTACTTTGTACTGTACCTAATCAATATGCATGATATATTAGAGGCAGGAATTTGGGGATTGATAAATGGTAAATAAGCGAGCAAAGACTACATGCACGCAGCCCTTGATGGCGGAGCTTAAGTGTACTCACAGCTGTTGTTCACAAAGTAGACTAGTCATTGTCATAGGTACATCATTACAAAGTTTAATTAATTTTGAAATTCTTTCAAAATATAGTAGAGTGCAAGCAGTAAACGAACCAAGAAGGCAGGCGCCATGAAGCATCGCCTTGTACTAAGCTTGTACGGAAGCTTACACTAACTGGACTCTGGCATTTCAAACTCTACCTATGTCTACATTCCTCTCATGACTAACTTGGGCAACGATATGAGATAGACTCTAAACCATGTGGGGCTATCTTGATATGGAATGGTGTGCATTGTTGTATGTTCTGAAGCTGCACATGGAATATGCGTAATCTCCCTCGTGGAGGGATCCGTTTAATTTAAACCACCGACGTTGCACAGAACCAGGGTATATTTGCTTTTTGTTCCCATAAAAATTCTCTAGCACTGCAAGAATTTGACCGATGATCTTGGGGTCAGCTAGCAGCCGAACGCCAAAGCTACAGAGCCACCGCTGCGGCTACATGTGCTTCCCCTAGAGAAAAATCCCATATCGCGACAAACGGGATTGAACCGCTCCTGTATTATCCCGTATAAATTTCATTCCGGTGTGACCAGTCCTGTACGAAGCTTACTCGGGTTTATTTCGGACAGGTCATGTCCGGCATGAGTTTGAATCCGGACGGTACGGTCCGGTATAGAGTTAATACAGGGCGGACCATTTCCATTATGCATCTCATACATGACATCCCAGTCCGGTATGGATATGAAATGGCGGACCAGTCCTGTATTGACCTCATACACAAGACAGGCCACGTCAGGTTTAACAGAAACCGGACAAACCCGATATGAATGAAACTGACACGGGACAGAGTATTTTCGCTTCTCAACACAATTCGGGCGGATCGTGAAGCTCAACCAGGATGACCACGTCGGAACATGTCTTTGTGCTAAATAAACATGAAACCATACATATTATACGTTACAACTTTTCTGTATATGTGGAGTACGCGTTTTTTCTCAAATACCTAGAAGATAAGAAGATGGGTGCGCTAGCAAGTACACAAACGCATCGCGTTTTGCTTTTGCGTGTGCAACAGTCGCTACAGCTTGTACGAACTTGCGGTGCATCTTCATATCTGCGACTGAAGATCTGCCACCTTCAACGCGAAAGTGCAAGCAAGAACGTAGTGTTTCGTTAGCGAGGATGAAATACGCTCGAGAATAAATGAAACATATCGCTGACAATCGAAATATGCACAGGTCAGCCGGACATTGGGAGTCGCTTCCTCGAGTGTTTACGTACGCAAAACACTTGGTCAGAAGTAAGTTCATTGATGTAGCGGCTCCGCTGGCAGCAGGTGAAGCTAAAACAAGTAGTATTACAAGAGTTGGTGCACCGCATATATCTATATGTAGCAAAATTGCGCGCGTTCGAAGACGATGACAAAACACATAAGCACTAGTAAATTGTGACATCCCGAGGTTTGTCTGCAAGAAAGCGATACATTGTAAAGATGCGGGACACGGATAACCCTGCGTGATAGCCCGGAAAAAGATTCAGCGTGTTTGAATGGCGATCGTTCAATTACAACCACAAATTCTACAGGCTACAAAAATACACAAACTACGAAAGAGCAGCGTAGACTACATAAGCAGAAATATAACCGCTGCCTCCGTATGCTTCCGTGGTGTAGGGGTTAAAGTGCGTGCTTGCTGACCGAGAAGACCGAAGTCTAAAAAACGCGCAAATTTTTTTGTTTTCCATTTTTCTGTCTTTTTATTCTTTTTTTTACGTTTTCAAATATTATTGTATTATTCTGTAGCTCTGCATGATTTCTGCAGCCTGGCGTCCAGTTTTTCTTGTGAAACAAAGGCCGCGGACTATACAGGAATTTTTGAAATGAGAGCTCCGCGCGGTTTAATTTCGGTTAAGCCTGTATCAATTAACCAGAAACCGGACGAACGTGTCATTTCCGGAACTGATACCGGGCAGAGTTTTTCCACTTCTGAACAGAAGCCGGGCCGATCGATGAAACGCAACCAGAATGACCATGCCAGACACGCCAGCGCACTAAATAAGCATGATACCAAACATATAGAACTATTCTCTATACGAAGACACGCATTGTTTCACAAATACCTCGAAAATACGAAGCCGTTGAAGTGTGCACTAGGAAGCATGTACGTTCGTCGCGTTGCTTTTGGGCGTGCAACAGTCACTGCAGCTCGTACGATCTTGCGGTGCGTCTTCATATCTGCGACTGAAGATCTGCCACCTTCAACACGAAAGTGGAAGCACGAACGTATCGTTTCGCTAGCAATGACAAAAAACAAACATCGCTGACCATCGAAAGACGCGCAGATAGCCGCGCACCGGGCGACGCGTTCTCGAATGTTTACGTATTGAGACCGCTCATTGGAAGTGTATTCATTGACGTCGCGGCTCCACTCGTAGCACGTCAAGCTGAAACGCCCTGTATTAAAAGTATTTAGTGCACCGGATATCTCTGTATGTAGGAAAACTTACAAGCGTTCGTAGACGATGAAAAACACATCAGCACTAGTAAATTATATCTTGAGGTTTGCCTGCAACAAAGCGACGCATTATAAAAATACGAGACATTTGTAAACCATCGTGATAGCCTGGAAAAAGATTCAGCGTGTTTAAAGGGCGATCAGTGAATTACGGCCATCAACCCTACAGCGAAAAAAATATACGAAGTACGAAAAAGGAAAATTAGCTACACATACTGAATAACAACCATTGTAACTCTAAGCCACTGTATACAGAGTAGTGAAGAAGACGAAGACGCTGTTCAAAGCGGTTGCGTTTCGCGATGTTCTCAACTCAAAGGCTTCAATCGGCCTCTGGACGAGGTACTGCTCAGGCTAATGCTAGCAGCAATGAATACCGGATTGTTTTGCCCCGTCTCCCAACAGGTAAGCTGGTCGCTGACTCCGTTTTCTTGCATGCGGACCTTGCCCGACGCCCGTACCGGGCACAAGACTTCAGAGACTCCCGTCAGAATGTTGTGGACCTCAAGGAAATTAGTTCAATTGGCCAATTTCAAATGTCTCATGTATGGATGGTCACCTGCAAGTCTGCACAATCGAAAGAGAAATTGGTGGCTTGCGGTGATCTTGTCGTTAAGAGCCGCCGTTGTGTCGTTGTGGACCCAGAACCAAAACGTGGTGAAATTGAATCTTCTGTGGCTTCCCGAACGCTTGGAAGATGCCTTCTTACGTGAGGCACTACAGGCGTACGGGAAGGTGACTTCCATTTCGACGGAAAATTTTAAAGTGGCGGATATGGAAGATTTGAGAACGCTGAACCGGGATGATGTTGTGTCTCTCGCTGAAGGAGTCGGCGTTGGCGACGTCCCGCATGCACTGACTATTTGTGGTATACAGAGCCTTGTTTTAATACCAGGGAGGCCACCGCTCTGCCTCCGATGCACCCGTGTTGACCACA
The DNA here is from genome assembly GCF_055883805.1 of Amblyomma maculatum. Taxonomy (NCBI): domain Eukaryota; kingdom Metazoa; phylum Arthropoda; class Arachnida; order Ixodida; family Ixodidae; genus Amblyomma; species Amblyomma maculatum. The sequence goes on along the minus strand of NC_139353.1, from coordinate 151,380,933 downwards.
TCCGTAGGCACTGCCGTACTCCGCATTGTGACGACTGCCGACGGTTCGGTCACATTGTAGAAGAGTGCATCGTTACCTATGCGTACAAGTTGCGGCATTGTGTGCGGCCACCGGAAGACGTCATACAAGAGCATATTATGGACGCCACAGAAGTGCTTGACGCGGCTGGTGTCCTCTCAGTTGCTACTGTGGACACGGCTACCACAGCTAATACAACGGTTGTTCCTCAAGGTGACTCCAAGGAAAGTAAGACGCTGCTTCGATATGAGACGCCGAATCCGGCACATGATAAGGAGCCTGCCACCTGTTCTAATGCTGCCAAAGATACCGCCCCGGTTACTCCAGCCACGGAGGTCAACGCCGAGGAAGAGCTTGCAGGTCAGCCCACTCTACCTGCAGCTGAGGCCGTCCCTCTTGTTGAAGAGCATCTTCATCAGCGCAAGAGAAAATGCGCATCTGACGCGAGTGAAAATGATGATCTGGTAAGCGTGAAGCATCGCCGCCGCCGGCGCACGTCAAAACGCAAGGGGAAGTGCCAACGTTCGCGTTCCCGCAGTCGTGGTGGAGGTCCGGAGGCGACGTCGCCGTCTCCGGAGAGACAAATGCAAGCCTAGTTAGTCCTTGTGTGGTCACCATGGCGACCTCTGAGGAGCTAGTGTTTGCAACGCTGAATGTGCGTGTTTGTTGTGTATCTTCTCTTGTGTTTGTGTTTGTTGCGCCACATTTCTGAATACGATGCAGCACCAACTTGCCCCTCAAGCCGTTATTTTGGAACGTGGGAGGCTTTAGGTCTCATCAGAAGCAGGTGCAACTTCGTCGACTTTTCAGCAGCAGGCGGCTTGATTTTGTCGCCGTCCAGGAAACGAAGATTGAGTGAGCAGGACACAGAGAGGGCACTAGGACCCTTTTTGTCTGATTACAATGTTATTGTGACGCATGCTATTGGTTTTTCGGCGGGTAGCTTCCTATTTCTGCGAAGGGCTCTCCCTTATTCTGGGTTATCTTACTATACTGACTCTGATGGGCGGCTAATGAGTTGTGATTTTTTGCTCCACGGGAAGCCATGAAGACTTATCAACATTTATGCTTTTAATAGTGCAGCTGAGCGTGTTGATACGTTTGAAGCCTTGACTAACCTCCTAGATTGTGATAAGAATGTTGTGCTAATGGGAGACTAATTGTGTATGTTGCATGAATTATCGTGCTGGGCCTAGTGTACACAGATACAGAAGTGGCGAAGTGTTGTCGCGTGTTATAGATGATTCAGGACTCATTGATACAGGGGCCTCATGTCATGCAACTACACTATTCACGCATATCCAGGGGAGGTCCCACGCGCGCCTAGACAAGATTTCTGTTTCTTCCACGCTGATTTCCCGTGATTTGTTGTGTGAAACTGTAGCGGTTTCGTTTTCAGATCATTGTGTGGTGGTTTCTCGGCTCGGGAGAACTTACTGTTCAAAATTTAGGCCGCAATGGGAGCTTTAGAAGCTAAATTCTTCACTTGTAAATGATCAGGCGTTTGCCTTTCGGATACGCTCCCAGCTACAAGTGTGTTTGACAGGTGCCATGCCAATATTTGCTGCATGGGAGCTGTTTAAACAGGAGGTGCGGATATATCTATTGAAATTGCGTCTGTTAGGTCATTTTACAGGAAATTACAAGAGAGGACATTGCATAAGAGTTTGTATTACCTCTATGAATTAGAATGTGAGGCACCTGGAGTATATTTAGACGAAATTGCTAGGGTAAAGTGTGACTTACAAAAACAGGACGCTGCAAGATACATGGGGCGCCCGAGTTCCATCTCGTACAAATCGTGCATTGCACCCTGAAACCCCTACGCGACAAGCTCTATTTGATGAGCACCGTAATGCTACGGCCAAATTGATACCGGGAATGATGTCCAATGGCACCCTAGTAAAGAAAACGTGTGACAAATCTCTGTGTTTGTGAGCTATTACACGACACTGTTCAGTGACGCTTCTGCTACTTCTAATTCGGATCTACTAGCTAACTTTAAAGCTCTTATAACGCCTTTATCAGATGAAGACTGTGCTCTTATCAATGGCCCTTTCACGTTGGAAGAAATAGAGCACGCACTTGACCAATTACCCCTCTCCAAAACATTTGGCCCTGATGGCATATCGTGCGGGTTTTACAAAACTTTTAAACTTTTGCTGAGCCCTATCTTGCTGCAGATCTTCGCTTTAGGTTTCGATGTGGGGTTCCTTCCTCAGTCCTTTACTAGGAAACACACAGTCTTAATTCCAAAGAGTACGGATAAAGAAAAATTGCTCTCAGTCGATGGCTATAGGCCAATCACGTTGGCAAATGCGGACTACAAAATTTTTGCAAAAGTTCTATCGAATCGTTTACAGTATGCCATGACGGTTCTCATTGGCCCTCATCAGACGTGTGGCTTGAGTGGACACTCCATACAAAAAACATGCATATTGCACGTACAATTATCGAATATTACTTTGGCTTTTATGAGCAGCTTGCTCTACTCCAGATTGACCTTGCGAAGGCATTTGATCGTGTCGGCATTCGTTTCTATTTTCTCTTCTCGAGCGTGCAAATGATGAATCAACTGTACTGAAAGGGGTGCAACTTTGTTACGACAACTGTTCCACTCGCTTGATTGTTAACGGTGATCTCTCAAAGCCTGTGCCAATTCGATCGTCCGTGAAGCAGGGTTAACCTATGTCACTGCTGCTCTTTGCCCTCTACCTAGAACCACTTTGTTTGAGTTTACTGCAACACCACAGTATCCATGGTTATGTTGCCTTCAGTAACAAAGTGAAAGGGCTTGCGTACGCCGACGATTTGGCGTTTTTCTGCACAGACAAACCCAGCATTGACAAAATTATAACCATCATTGAGCTGTTTGGGATTGTATCTGGCGCTCAAATGAATAAGTCTAAGAGTTCGGATCTATGGTTCGGTTCATGGGGAGCAATGCCGACTTATTATGCTGGAATTGAATGGTGTCGTGTTCCCCCTAAATACCTTCGATTCCCCTTCATGCATTCAAGTTTAGTGGACGTTACCGGAAAGAGCGGGTCACGGCACTCAAAAGCTATGCTCAGACTTTTGTTCCGCACCGCCTATCAATTTTAGTCGAGCACAGGCATGTAACATGTTTCTGGCTACAAAACTTTGTTCTTTTACAGGTACTCCATTGCGCGAGGAATTACATCCACAGGTTTCACAGAACGTTTGCGACGCTCATATGGTCGTCCAGTTTTGAGCCTATGAGGCGCGATAACTTATTCAGGCCTGTTTGTGCTGGCGGACTAGGTTTGACACATCTCTATATCAGACAGTTAGAAGCTCGTTGCTTCTTTTTCCGTAATAGCTCCCATCCAATTACCAGAGCATCCCTGCACACTAATCTAGTGAACCTTCTTCCAAACTTAGTGGTCTCTTGGTTTGGTTTTGTGTGGTTTCATGAAAGAAATTTACGATTCAGTGCGTTTTCTGGCGGTTTGCTTTTCTTATGAGTACTTATTCTCTGTTTCACGGAAAAATATAAGCCATAATTTCATATCTATGTTGTTCCCGCCTCCCTTAAATCGTTCACTCAATTCCAATAATATGGAGCATGATGTGTTAAAAAGGGTGCGCAAAATGCTGATCTCGCCTTCTACTGAAACATTTTTCTTTAAACTTCATACCAAGGTTTTGCCTTTTAAAGTGTGGCTTCAGAAAAAAATATTTTCGTTTCTTCTGTTAATTGCCGGTTATGTGATACACCTAAAACCATCGAACACTGGTTTATTGCCTGCAAAGATGCAATATTATTTTGGGACGTTCTGTAAAGAACATTGAAGAAAGGCTTTATTTTGAATTGCCACCATGTGCGTTATTTGATAACCACCGAACATGACCACGAATCCTTTGACATGAACTTCCTCCATGGACTGCACAGCCCATGGAAAACTCGTATGTTGGACCGGAATGCTGAACCTCTAATCTCCCCCGCTACTCATTTTGGTCAGATGGTACACCAGCTTAGAGACACTTACGAAGATAGTGACCATCAACCTGACTGGCTGCCATTTTTGATGTGTTGTCTTTACTTGCCACCGTTTTAGTGAAGTTGTGCTAAGTCGTATTTTAGTTGAGTGGTGTTGTGTTGTATGTTCCAATTGGACGTTTCGCCCACAGGCTGATTACTCTGTAAATAATGTTTATAACTCTACGCTGAATTTAAAAGCATGTAATAAACACCATGCTGAAAAAAAAAAGAGTAGTGGTTAAGGTGCCCGTCTAAAGACCATGAGGGCCGAGGTTCGATTCCATAATTGGTAATAAAAGTTTTTTATTTTATTTATTATTTTCTATGTAGTCGTATTATTTTGTATTGTTTCATGCTTTTTCCACCCTGGCGACGCGTTTCTTTCCGGAAGCGAGGGCCGTCAACCATACAGGCCATTCCGCGCTGTTTCATTCCGGACTTTCCAAGGCAGTACAGGAATTTCCTGAAACAGCCAACAATCCTGTATCCCAGATTCTGTACAGTAAACCTGTATGCGATTTCCTGTACAAAAGTTATAAGGATTTTTCAGTAGGGTCCTGTTTAGACGGTTGGGATTACTTGGCACGAGTTCTCGTATTATGTCACACCAGCCGGACCATGATGATTAGTTTGTGCGTGTGACAACGCTCAAATGCCCCCTGATCTTCCCAAAGACCCTTTTCCTTTTTACAGGGTGGCACGAGTCATAACTTCCCGCAAAATTACTGCCCCAGTCAAGGAGAGCAAAAGGCTATGATGGAAGTTTGTTAGCTTGTTGGCATATCATATTATGTTCGTAAATCATTATAGTTAGTAAACTGGGGCCGAAATATGTGGGAGGAACATATAAACTGGGTTAAACCCCTTTACTGGATTGCTCGTGTCCCTCCCACCTAGTCATGTCCCTGTTGGCAAGGTACAGTTTTTCTAACAAAAGGAAGACGATTGCTTGAAACGTAGTCCTTAAGGGCTAAAATTTTTATAAAAGAGCAAAATATATAGTGTCATATTCGTAGCAATGAGAGCTGGTGCGTCAAAATTGTTGCAAACAGACCGCGCCTACTCAGTGGTAAAAAAGGGGATTTTGTGTAAAACTGCGAAACAAGGCAGTAAAGCGTGCAATGCCCACTGTATGCAGACATTGAAGAAAACAATGAGTAAACACTGGCACAACGGGGCCACAAATCGGCGAAAACATAACTCGGTGGTGCATATTATTTTACACGGGTGATAAGAGGACGTTTCCGGTAACAAAAAACTAAATTGATGGCCCCTACGGTTTCCACGTGTGAATGTACGTAATAGTTTTTTGAACACTCAGAAGGGTAAAAAGGCAGGACATCTATGAAGTCTCTTAAGTGGTGCATGTGAGAAATGGCACAACAATTAAGGCGAAAGCCTTTAATGACTCATCACTGTCGTCAGCAAAAGTGTCACGCTTTAGCGGTTGCTGTGGTACTTAAAAAATAACTAATAAACTTTGTCTCCTACCGGGGAATCGAATCTCCATCCCTTGGATCGCCTGCCCAGCGTGTTACCACAACGCTCTTCATAATTACCCTTGTCTGCAGTGAGAATTAAGCTTCGATTGAGGAGGTATGATCTGGATCTAAATTTCATTAGAATATGCTGTGGAAGTGAGGAATCGATTTCAAGAATTAGATCTAGAAGACAGAGAGCCCGAAGAGATGTGGACCGATGTTCGTGATATAATACAAGAAGCTACTAAGGTAGTTCCAAAGCAAAAGAAATGCAAGAAAGAAAACTGGTTATCTGAAGAGGCTTTGCAAATAGCTGAGGAAAGGAGGATGGCAAAAGTTATGGGGGAAAGAGAAAGATACAAGGTTCTCAATGCGGATTTTCAGAAAATAGCAAGGAGAGATAAGAATGCCTTCCTTAACATACAGTCCCAAGCAGTTGAGGACAACAGCCAATTAAGGAACACAAGAGCTCTGTATAAGACAATCAAAGATATCAAAGGAAGCTTCTGTGATAAGCTGGGCGTGATAAAGGACAAACGAGGCAAGGACCTCACTGAAGTCTCAGAGATAAAGAAGAGGTGGCAGGAATACACAGAACTGTACAAGAAGGTCCCGAAAGTGCAAACCCAACATAAGACAGTTGTGATTACTGATCTCGAGCCGGGTATCCTGAAGAGTGAAGTTGAGTGGGCCATAGCCAGCCTTGCTAAGAACAAAGCTAGCGGAATTGATGGTATTCCAGCTGAGTTGCTTCAAAACCTCAACCATGACGCTGCTAACATTCTGCATACATTATGTCAGAAGATTTGGACAACCGAGCAGTGGCCACAGGATTGGAGGAGGTCAGTTTACATCCCCAACCCAAAGAAAGGCAGTGCAAAGATTGTTCCAACTATCGCACGATCGCGCTTATTTCGCATGCTAGCAAGGTGATTTTGAAAATCCTCCAAGGTAGGCTGCAGCAGTATGTGGATCGGGAGCTTCCGGACGTGCAAGCTGGGTTTCGCAAGGGCAGAGGAACTAGAGACCAGATTGCCAACCTTCGCAGAAAAGTGGAAAAAGCAAGAGATTTCCAGAAACCCATGCACTTCTGCTTTATTGATTATGCAAAAGCGTTTGACTGCGTATATCACAGCAGATTGTGGCAAGCTCTCCAAGAGATGGGAGTTGCAAGTCACCTCATCTGTCTCCTCAGGAACCTGTATGAAGGGCAAGAGGCCACAGTCAGAACTGGGCATGGTCTTACTGATTGGTTTCCGATCGAGAAAGAAGTGAGGCAAGGCTGCATACTGTCGCCCTGCCTATTTAACATATATGCAGAGTGCATCATGAGGAAGGGCGGTCTGGACCAGTCTTCAGCTGGCGTGAAGATTGCTGGAAAACGTATCAACAACCTTAGATATGCGGATGATACCACTTTAATGGCAGAAAGTGAAGTGGAACTCAAAGGACTTCTGATGCGCGTACAAGAAGAGAGTGAGAAGTTTGGGCTTAAAGTGAACATTAAAAAGACAAAGATCATGGCGTCTTGCCCTATCAAGTCCTGGAGCATCAATGGAGAAGTGGAAGCTGTGACAGATTTTCTCTTCTTGGGCTCCAAGATTAATTCGGAAGGAGACTGCAGCCATGAAATTAGGAGATGCCTGCTTCTGGGAAAGAGAGCAATGGTTAGCCTTGACCGCCTAGTAAAGAGCAGAGACATTAGTCTGCCAACCAAGATCCGTATAACTCGTTGCTATGGTCTTTCCAGTTGTGATGTATGGATGCGAGAGTTTGACTGTGAAAAAGGCTGACCGCCGAAGAATTGACGCATTTGAATTGTGGTGCTGGCGAAGATTCTTGAGAGTTCCTTGGACTGCCAGAAGATCAAATCAGTCGATATTGTCGACCATAAACCCTGACTGGTCATTGGAGGGTCAAATTCTAAAGTTAAAACTCAGCTACTTTGGTTATCTGATGAGAAGAGAGGAGTCGCTGGAGAAAGATTTGATGTTGGGAAAGGTTGAAGGTCGCCGGAGAAGGGGTAGGCAGCGAACGCGATGGTTAGATGGCATCCTCGAGGCACTGCAGATGAAGTCATGTGATGTTATGAAGATGGTGAAAGACCGGAAAGCGTGGCGTGACATGGTCCATAGGGTCACGAAGAGTCGGACACGAGTGAACGACTGAACTGAACTGACAGTGAGAATGATAGCGAGATTTCGCGAGTGACAGGCACTGCGCCTTTCCTTTCCTGGATGCGAATTATAGAACGCCGGTGAACTTTAATTCGTTCAATGAGATGCTGGTTGTGTTCGACAAGGGGCGCGCGATGTACCGTCACGACAGGTAATGACGTTACAAGGGGATTCATTCATTACGAAGCTGACCCCAGCGGGCGATCAATTCCGGCGTCCGTGCTCCCTTTCCTTTGCCGCTACCTCGAACGCCGCACCGCACAGCAAACAGAAGCAGACGCAGATGTCAAGGAGGCGTTAGTATAGCAGGCATCAGCGCTGTTTGAAATTGATTTACAGGATAGAAAAGGGATAGAAACGTTTTATGCTGCGAATGACAGTCAAATATTCATCTTGAGCTACCTAATATATAGTTTTGCTATCAAATTGTGTTGCCGCTATCTTCCCAATAGAGGCGCTTATTTTTCGAATTTTTTTAAAGAATCAGTAAAGCATGATTTTTGGTTACTTGAACGAATGTTGACGGTTGGTATATGTTTATCACGTGAATCATTTATTTATTTTTAAAGATTGCCCAGTTATCATGTGTTGATTGAATGTCATATGTAGCTTCTTATGCAGGAAAGTAGGTCTTAAGTTCTTGATTTATCGCCCCTTAATGACTATTTTCTTAAAGTGTTACAGTCTTCTTCAAGGTCATATTTGGTATTACAAGAAAAAAGCAGGCGGCTGGAATGACATTTTGGTCTATAATTCTCTGAAGGTAAGTAATGAATGAGACGGCATCGGGTTTACTAGCCAAAATAAAGTCAAAAATGATTTTAGATTACGATAAGGTGCGCGTTGGTTCTGAAAGCAATTGTGATAAATTACCGTTGAAATGTATTTCAATAAGGTTGCCTTTTGCGGAACCTACTATTGATGCAGGTGGAAGATTACGCCATTCTATGTTTGGGAAGTTAAAATACCCGAAAAGGAGGATAGAGGCACTTGGGGTAGCTTGCTGTGGGTTAGATTAGGTTGTTATTTTGCTCGTTAGAAAAGTCATGGGTGGAATGGGGACGCCTGTAGGATACTCCCAGTAAAAGTGCTATTGGTTATGAATGACACAGTAACTAAATTATTCCGGTCTTAGATTAGACGTTGTGGGGCTCCGCAGCCTCTTTAGGTGTTTTAAACCACGCGCGCGTTTTCCTATTTGTGTTGTGTTTGCGCGAGCAGCGCGAGTGTGCATGAGTGAGCAGATAATCTTGGGGGCGGGATGTTAGCGGCAAAAGACGAGAGCAGATACGCGCGTCGAAGCAAGGCGCGAGGCCTTTTTTCGCCCCGGCGGGGCAAGCAGCGAGCGTCATGGACCAGCGGGGTGTGCACGGACTACGGAAAGAAGACCGGCGACACGAAGGTGGAAAGAGTGCCTGCAGAAACAGCCTGGGCGTATTCGCGTGAGTTGGTGTAACGCGAGGAGCAATGCTTCTTGTTCCGCCGTGAGCGCTTTGGCCTTATTGCTCGCCCTATTCGCTCCTCAGTGTGTTTTGTCTCGCCGCGGTAAAGCCCTGACATGTTTCCCGCTTCTCTTCGCTGTTCTATTGTCGCGCGCAAGAACAGCATGTTCTCAGCGCAGTAGCGCCTGATGTTGTTTCCTTTCTTTTCAATGCATTTTCGTTTATCCGGAATAAAGCGGGGTTATTAAGAGACTGGATTTGTCACTCTTCAGTCGAGACCATGGCTCGCGGACCGGTTTTTTGAAGGCGAGGCCTTCATCTGCCGCCCAATGTGGGGCCTGAACCCATGACCCTGAGGTTAAGTCTCATGCTCTACGGACAGAGCTAGCCGGGCCCTCTGTCGCTCACTGTTAAGTCAAAGTCCCTTCACGTCTAAATGACGAGTGACGCCATAAAACGTCATTATTTCAGCTGTGAGAATCGGAGCGGTGACCATGACAAACGATTTCTAGGGAAGTCTGCTCTGAACAGCTGCCAACTAGCATATCCGTTATGCTGTCGGAGTGTAGCTCGCCCTGACAGAAGCGTCCATTCAGTTCGTGGTGACATCCTCGATCATATTGATAAAGCCATACAACTGATTGAACGGATAAAGGAGGCCTTCCCGTTCACAGTATTTTGTTATCCTCTCCTCTTTGTTATCCTCATTACTTCATCTTTTTTTCTTGTACGATATGCACCTAAACATCGAGATCATAAGGCGGGTGGCCCGAAATGGAACTCGCATACTGGGCTCGTGTCGTTCAGGCACTCGTCAGCTCTGTGATCTCTGGTCCGTTGAGATTCTCCTACTCATTCCGCCTGTTTTTATCCTTGGAAAGGCCCAAGACATTGATGCTGGTGATTACGACGCAGCTGCTGATTTCGTGGTGCCGGTTTTATGTAAACCACGATTTACAGGGAGGCTTAGAGCGAGAAAGACAAGGATAAGAGAGTGACACAGGACGGTCGCTCGTCTGCTCGCGCTAAACCTCCCTGTAAATCATGGCCTGCCAACTGTACCAAAACTCAGCTTTGCTTAAACTATGTGAACCGTACTTGCGCGGGCAGAGGAGACTTATCGGGAGATATAGGACAGTGGTCGTACAACCAGAAAGTTCGGTCAAAAATCAGGAGTCTCCCGGGGACGTCAGCAGAGTTGGCAGGCATGCAGAAGAGCCTTGCAACTCGGCCAAGTTGATGCCTGCGGTTAGCTTGTGATCCACGAGCTCATGGCTTTCCTCTGCATCGGCGATTCTGCAGAACGTGGCAATGCTCTGCCCCAGGCACTCTGCGGCCTCCGCAGAACAAGCTCGCGAGGCCGTAGGCAGTCGGTAGCATAACGTGACTCAATCATACTTCTCTGGTCCAGCACCTGTTCGGCCTTCGGCCTCGCTCAACATTTTTAACGCACGACGCGCCAACGCCAGATCGTTGCGAAGAATAGCCCTATATTCATTGTAATCGGCCATTACAGGAGTTCAATGCAAATGCTAACACTTGAATTGGTTATGAGCGAAACAGTAACTAAATTATTCCGATCTTAAATTAGACGTTTACAACAAAACATAACATTTGCTGACGATCTGCTATGAGAACACCACCGCTCTTTAATAATTCACGATCACTTGGGTGAACTTTGATGTCAGACAAGTTGCGCCACAACTTTGATATCACTAACGTCATTTTGTAGCCAGTTTTCTGTTAGAATAAGCAAGTTGCCTTGTGTTGATGCGATGATGTTAGAAACGAGCCTAATCTCCTCTGAAGATAACTGCGTACGTTAGTGAAGATTGCGGGAAACGAAAGATCCCTTCTGGGAGTTAGTGTACTCTGTCTCTATTTATGGGATGCGGTGACTGCTACTCGATTTCTGTTAGTTATACACATCGTCGAAAGCTTACCATTTAGGGCCAATGCGATCTGAATTTGAGTCCGGACTTAATCAAGACTCAGATCATGATCTGAGCGTGAATGAGCCCGCGAGAGTCGATACATGTGTGCGTCCGCCGACCTGTGGGTGATTATAAAATGGTCTGATCCTTGCGCCTGGAACCGAAACGCAGTGAGTCTGGTGAAACTAATAAAGGGGGGCGCCACTCGCGAATAAAAAAGATAAAAATGCCGAATTAAAAAAAAAACACGAACAGGGTGGCAGCAATGCGAGCACGAAAACGCAGAATTATTCCCTCCTGAACAAAAATCCAAACGGGTTGTTTATTACTTAGAAATATTTTATCGCGCCTTTCAAATAAAAAAACTCAACTGCACTATATCTCAGTTTTCACCACTTATGATCTAGTCATCCGAAACGGGTGTCGTGCTGTGCGCAGTTCATTTTGGTCATTTTGCATTTGACGCTGACTCTAGTCACTGTAAGCGAAAACGCGATCAATTTATAGCTCTTGCTCAAGATGAAAATCGAAATACCTGCAAATTGTACTCAACCCCATCCCGTCTTTGTGCATATGCGTGTTGAATTGCATTGTTGATCGCAGCGTCAGTACAGCTCCTTAGTCGGCGGTCATTTTGAGTAGATTCCTTGGGCAGTCAGAGTACTTTTCGTGTTCCTGCATACGATATCGTGTGCTATACAATGACACAATTTATCTAAGTATCTGTAAGATGCTTGGATATCGCGTCTTCAATTTCTTAAATTTCAGTACACAGGGAAGCATGCGACCCCCGAGTACGGATCGTTTGTTCGTGCTGCCCAGAAGCTTGTCACCTGTTTCGGGATCTTTTCAGCGCATGGCCGCTGTTCGGCGCCTTATTGTTTGATTAGTTCTCAGAATGGTCATGTGTTTCAATCTTGGGGCGCAAAATTTTGAGCTGTCAAAATGGCTTCTTGCAGTGCCGTCAAAATGACGTTAAGTTGCAGACACATCTTTAGCAGAGCTATTCACGCCGCCTGAATATTAGATATCAGTAACTGCGGACGGAAAAAAAAAATAAAACTGGTATAGATGATTGGCAGGAAAACACATATGCTTGTATTACGGATGAGATAAAAGGTACTATTCCTGTAATCTGACTGGTTCACGTTGTGCAGCGAGAAATACGTCATGCATACGCATCAGACTGTTATGACAAAATGAAGTTTCATGACATAAACAATGTGCTGTCATTGACGAAAATGGCAGAAGTTGGGCGCCACGTTAGGCGAGTGCATAAAGCGGCGAATTTGATGTGGAGTACAGGAGGCTGTCAACTCACTTCAGTTTGGTACAAAATTACTCTCGGTGGTAATGTAAGCTGAGACATCTTGCTGTAATTACAGAAAGTACTGAAACGACGCCATAAGAGTAGTTTTCAGCCGCGCAACTTTTTGAAGGATTAAAATGGAAGCGCAAATTTACAGCCGCACGAGGGCACTATCTGTCTTCCCGTCGCAAACGCTTTGCTCTCGCAGAGAAACCATTGATCCGTGAGGTTGTTGCCAAGCGAAGCAATGGCGGTCTGCTAACTCAAGCGGCTTATCTGCGCGAGATGAGGCCTTTCAGAGAGCACTGCGACGCTTCCGAATTATCTGAATGGACAGTTCGTAAGTGCGACCACCCGAGGAGTCATATGGTGCTGCGACAGGCTCGGCGGCACTGTTAGACGCACGATGCTGAACTTCGTACTTTTCTTTGCACAGGCGCTCTGGAATGCAGTGGATCGGGCTGTGGCGACTTCCATGTGTCCGCGGGCCATCTGTCTTTTGTGACGTTGGTGACGCGACATCGGTAACCAAGTTTGCCTACGGGTCTGTTTGTGTCGCTTATATCGGTGCCATCAGATGGAAACCGCATGGAAGGACTATCGCCGTTACCTCGTTTGGACACATCGTTTGGCGCAGCGGCAACATCCGAGACTTCGTGGGAACGGCCTAAAACGACTGGACGGACAGCAGATCTCTTCAGTGGGCTCGGCGGCACCGTTAGACGCATGATGCTGAACTTCGTACTTTTCTTTGCACAGGTTAGTGACAAATGGTCATTCACAAGTTGCCTTAGAAGCGATTGTGCCTGCCTTGTCGTGCTGCCGAGCCCCCAGTGTATTTGTTGTTGCTACCATGAGTAATCGCGAGTACTTTGCATGCTGTTGAAGCTAAGTGGCGATGTGGAGGAGAACCCTGTGCCTGATGAACAGAAACTGGATCAAATTCTGAGCACTGTCACGGAAATTAAGCCTACCCAAACTGCTTTGCGAGGTGGATTTGAGGGTGTTCAGTTCAGGCTCTCTGAAATAGAAGCCACATTAGCGTCGCTAAAGCTATGTAATGAAAAAGTGCAGAAATGTGAGGAATCTGTAGTGGTGATGCATAAGGAATTGTTCCAAATCACTAAAAGATTGGATGCCCTGGAAAATAGAAGCCGTAGAAATAATATTGTGACCTATGGATTGAAAGAGGAAAATAACGAGAGTGCCTCCGAGCTTCAAGAAAAAGTAGAAAACAATCTCTTGAGAAGCAAATTGGAAGTCCAGGTCAGATCCATAAAACGCATCCATGGTGTTGGCAGGAAAGATGCTGGCAAAGAACGCCCTGTTGTCTTGCGCTTTTATGATTTCACTGAAAAGGTTAAGGTTTTTCAAAGTTGCCATAAGCTAAAGAACAGTGGAATATCAATATCTGAGAATTTCTCGGTTCCTGTGCGCGAAATACGCAGAAAATTATGGCAGTCTTTAAATTGAATCGTTACAATGGGGATAAAGTAAGTTTAGTTTTTGACAAGCTCAAAATAAACAATAATATGTACGCATGGGATCCCACAGAGGATAAAAGGGTACCAGTGAAGCAAACGAAAAACAGATTTTCGAAATCTCATGGTGGTCCCGCTGAATGACGTTTTCGCAATAATCCATTAATCAATCTGAGTTTCAATGCTAGGAGCATTGTTAATAAGGATGATAAATTAAAAGAATTATTCCTGCTTTACAGTTCAGACGTAATAATAATTACAGAAACGTGGTTGCACTCTTCCATACATGACTCGGAAATCGTCCCTGAGTCTTACACACTTCTTAGATCTGATAGGAACAGCCGTGGTGGTGGGGTTGCTATTGCCATTAAGCAGGACCTCTACTTCAAGGAAGAGGAAGGCATGGACGGCCATTAAAGTGTTTGGTGCATGATAACAACGGGTAATGATAAGCAGTAATCGGTGGTATTTTTAGGTGCCCGAACGCCACAGATGACTATCTTTTGAAATGGCATGACTATTTGAATTCTAAAATGAAAGAACGGACTAAAATCATATTATCTGGAGATTTCAATTTACCCGGAATTGATTGGACCACCTTAACTCCTGGAAGAAAGGAAGTGACCAATTGCGAACTGCTTTTAAACATAATGTTCAGTTTTTTGTTTACAGCAGCTGGTTACTATTGCCGGCACGCATTCGGGGCTATACTACCTCAGTGCTCAATCTTGTTATTGTATCTAGCATGTGAACCCCGGAACTTGTCATTGCGGAAAGTATATCAGACCATAAGTTACTCGCATTAACATTTCCACAGATGAGACAGCAGAACACCGCAGTCCACCTTGAGCAGACACGTATTGTAACGAAAGGTTATAGTCGGGCTTATGACGTGAGCATCATCGACTTTATAGATTTAAAGTAGGATATTTATATTTTGGAAAACCGGTCAATTGTTAAAGACTTTTGGCTAAAGCTCAAGGAAACGATAATATCCTGGGAAGAAAAATTCATTCCATCCAAGACGAAAAGAAGACAACGTAAAACGCCATATATTACCCGCAATAATATTCACCTAAAGCGAAAACTCGTGAGAATGCGTAGAAGTAAGAAATCACTTGCGGAAATATGTGAACTCCCCGCCCCCCCCCCCCTGTTCATGAAAGAAATTAAAAGAGGCGAGTAAGGTTTTTTTCAAGCACAATGTCGAACTTTATGTCTACACAACCACAGAAATGTTGGCGCTATTCATCGAAATCTGATGACGCGATCTCAAAAATAGAAGTTGACGGATGTATCGTAAAGATCAGTGAGCGATTGCAAACTATTTAAATTCATACTTCCAATCTGTCTTCACACATGCAACACCGGTGAATGCAACCCCTGCCCAACACACTAGCCACATGCCCGAAGTGGTGATAACACAAACAGGCGTCCTTAACTTACTCTTGCAAATAGATACGAAAAAGTGTCCTGGTCCTGATGGCATCTCAAGCGTATTCATTAGACGCTATGCTGAGTATGGCATCTCAAGCGTATTCATTAGACGCTATGCTGAGTAGATTGCTCCTTTTCTGTGCGCAAAATGTACCGAGTCACTTAAAACAGGTACTGTTCCACAAGATTGGCTCCATTCAAAGGTGAATCCTATTCACAAGGGCGGCAGCAAATTGCTGGTGAACACATACCGACCTATATCATTAATCAGTTCTTGTTGCAAGGTAATGGAGCATATAATCCATAATGCTATCATAACATACTTAGAAGAAAACAACCTTCTATTCCCCAGACTACATGGCTTTCGAAATACATTGTCAACAGTTACTCAACTGTTTGAAATCACACTGACCTGACTACAGGCTGATACAATCCTCATAAATTTCGCTGAAGCTTTCGATCGTGTTCACCATAAAAATTTATTTTAAAACTGATAACGATAGGTATTGATCTGAAAATAGTAGCATGGATAGAAAGCCTATCTTTCCAACCGTAAACAGTTCGTGTCAATGAATGGTTTCGACTCAGATTACCTTGAAGTCCTCTCGGGGGTCCCGCAGGGCTCCGTTCTTGGGCCCCTGCTGTTTCTCATATATGTAAATGATATCTATTTGTGTGCCGAACATGGAGTGACAATGAGACTTTCTGCAGATGACTGCGTGATTTATACAGCCGTGAACAGCTCTGGTGACCAAATGAAACTTCAGTCTTCTTTAAAAAACATTTCTGACTGGTGTGCAGCATGGGACATGCAAATTAACATATCGAAAACGGCGCATTTAAACATAACAAGAAAAAAAATTCCTTTGTTTTACAACTACACATTATCTGGCTCCCCGATACCACACGTAGCCAAAGCAAAATACCTGGGGATCACTCTAACCCAAGACCTTAAATGGCATGCACACATCGAGAACATATGTAGCAACGCATTCAAGCAGCTTGGTTTTCTTCGCAGCAGACTAGCAATGGCTCCACCGCACGTGAAGTTAACAGCCTATAAAATATTAGTACGACCTATCCTTGATTATGCAAACATAATCTGGGATCCCCATCAAGCGTACCTGATCGAAAAGTTAGAAACAATTCAGTCGAAAGCACTACGATTCATATATTCAAAATACTCACGTCATGAAAGCGTAACAGCCATGCGCATCACTGCACAAATACAGATCTTGTTTTGTCGCCGGAAAACGACTGTAATGAAGTTACCCACCTACTTCTGCTTTATTGATAATGCGAAAGCGTTTGACTGCGTAGATCACAGCAGATTGTGGCAAGTTCTCCAAGAGATGGGAGTTCCAATTCACCTCATCTGTCTCCTCAGGAACCTGTATGAAGGGCAAGAGGCCACAGTCAGAACTGGGCATGGTCTTACTGATTGGTTTCCGATTAAGAAAGGAGTGAGACAAGGCTGCATACTGTCGCCCTGCCAATTTAACCTATATGCTGAGTGCATCACGAGGAAGGCCGGTCTGTACGAGTCTTCAGCTGGAGCGAAGATGCTGGAAAACGTATCAACAACCTCAGATATGCGGACGATACCACTTTAATGGCAGAAAGTGAAGTGGAACTCAAGAGACTTCTGATGCGCGTAAAAGAAGCGAGTGAGAAGTTTGGGCTTAAACCGAACAATAAAAAGACAAAGATCATGGCGTCTTGCCCTATCAAGTCCTAGAGCATCAAGGGGCAAGAAGTGGAATCTGTGACAGATTTTCTCTTCTTGAGCTCCAAGATTACCCCGGAAGGAGACTGCAGCCATGAAATTAGGAAACGCCTGCTTCTGGGAAAGAAAGCCATGGCTAGCCTTGACCGCCTAGTGAAGAGCAGAGACATTACACTGCCAACAAAGATCCGTATAACTCGTTTCAACAGCATGTTAAAACACCTGAGTCACACACTTTTTTCCATTCTTCCTCCTTACTCCATCAAAATGCAGGCGCTGAAACAGAAACCAAATGTGAGTGCTTATGCTAAGCGTTTTTCTGTATTTATATCAACTACATCAACACCCGGTGACGTAACTGAAAGGGGCAGGGAGACCGATAAAATTGCATAAACCTGTGCGAGTTAGTAGTCAGAAATTACAGCAATAGAGTCTGAAACAAGGTTCTAAATTTCCATAGTTCTAGACAGGCAACAAAAAACAATCCTGTAAATACAGGGGCGAAAATATGACACACCAATTTTCAAACATTGACTATAGCACGATGACAGCACTCTGGCTAACTAAAAATACGACAATAAAAAATACAACTGGTCCTTCCGGAGAGAGTTAGAGTGATAGATTATGCTATATATTGTCAAGTGGAAGCATAATGCAAGGCAAAGCAAAATGAGGCAGCTCGAGATGATTTCTTGTAGATACGCTTGCACTGTATGTGTATTTCAACAGTCCAAAATGAGTGGCCAGATTGCACACTGATTCGAGATTGCTGGAAAGCTGTCTAAGCAGTTTCCTAAAATTAAGAGGGTGTTTAAGACTTACCAATGCTTTGTAGAGTCAGTTTCATAGGAACTGTTGCACAAGAAAGGAATATAGACAGTCTAGCATGCAATGGGTTTTTAACCAAAGTATTTATGTACACGCATATGAAAATACGGATGTATGATAGGGTAAAACATACAATAGCTGGCAAGCACTTATTATTAGGAAGATTGTTTATGTAGGAGCTCACAGTTAAAACCGCTAGGAACCAAAGCAAAATGCGAAGTATGAGTGAAAATCCGTATAACGTTTCAGCATTGCATGTTTTGATTGGTGACAAGTGTAACTCGCCTACTCAATACTCGATGCAACCTTTCTACAGACATAAATAGCCACTTGCCTATAGAGCTTATTCACGTGACGTCATTTCTGCTTTACTGGCAACCATGGCACGAACAACCTAACATCAAAGAGAGAGAAAGAAAGAGAGAGAGGGCCCACGGCGAATCAGGGTACAGCGGTGGTGAAATCCGAGCTCTGGTTGGACAGCGTTCCAAACGGCGTCTCATGTGTCCGACAAATGAACGGCGCGCAGCAGGGAGGTCGCAGGGAGGGAGCAGGGAGGAGGAGGAGTTTCGAAAAGCCCAATACTATGGCGTATCCTCAATACAGGGTTGCCACAACGGCCGCCTGCTAAACCTGATAGTGAATAGGGTCTATACACGACGTCCACATCTATGAAAAAATGCTTCATACTGCTTCCAAGTTTATTTGGAGTCGACGTTTTGGCAGGAGCACTGCCTTTCTCAAGACTGAGGGTACATGATTCTTGTTCGTCTTCTTATAGTGTTGGCAAGAGGAGATACAAACATAATATGGGCACATATAGGTGAACCAGCTGGGCACGCACAACACACACATACACACACAGGTGCGGAGAGCAGGCTAGTCCCAAAGGCTCATCCACCCAAGGCAACGGCTGCCGGGAGTCATCTGTATAGAATACAGGCAGCCGCTGAACAACCTCGGGAAAAAAAATCACAGGTGGGGGAACGTGTTTGCTGCAGATGGTGAGAAATCTTTTTCCGTTCTCACTAAAAGATGGTAGCGCCAAGCGTGAAGGAATTATTTGGGGGAAGTGGTCAACTATCAATGGTCAAGGCCTTGTTTTTGAAGATTTGTTCTTTTTCTCTGCTGCGTCTGTTACCCTCCCCACCCTTGCTCCGACCCGCGGCCCGACAGGATGAAAAAAAACGCGACAACCAGGTGGACATTGCTGGTTAGAAGAACGTGACATCTACGAGTAGAGTTCGAGCCTGCTTAGAGCGGTAAGCAACTCGCGACGAGAGATGAACATCAAAGAAAGAAAAGAAAAAAAATATGTGGGACAGTAGAATGCTGAAATACTTTGAGGTTTTCGCTAAAAGGTGCGAGCGCCAAGCATGAAGAAGGTTTTTACGAGAAGTGGGATGTGGAGGGTATCAAAGAAGCGGGGTAAAAAAAGGGGCGGAAAGGGGGAAAAAACCCCGAGGAAAACTGTCCTCACATGTACCGTACATTAGTGCCGTCCAGAACGACGTAATCAGAGCTTATAAGGACTAGAGACCAGGGAAGTAAAACCTTTCCAAAAAGGAACGTGACGCATTGAAGGCGCTTAGCAGACGGAAAGATGTGGTCATCAAACCGGCAGATAAAAGAGGCGGCATATTGGTCATGGACAATGACAAATATATTGCCGCGAAACTTCAAAACTGTATTTGTTGTTGTTTAACAGCCGCCGGCATTCAGACTTATCACTCTGATTCTGGGCCGCGTATCAGTTCCGTAATCTTTGTTTGTTTGCGATATTTATCATCGTTCACGTTAAGCAATGGCCTCCTAGTGAAGAACTTCGCAGCCAACAATACCGCGCAGCTTCTTGTTGTGCCTAAAAACCTCCGGCAGGAAATTCTGCAGGCGTTGCACGATGAGCCCACAGCAGGCCACCTCGGATTTGCGCGCACGTTGCATCGAATCCAGGAGAAGTACTACTGGCCGCGACTGCCTGCCGAAGTTGCCCACTACGTGAAGACGTGTCGTGAGTGCCAACGACGCAAGACGCCGCCGATCAGACCAGCAGGACTACTAAACCCGATTCCGCCCCCAGTTCTTGCTTTGGTTCCTAGCGGTTTGAACTGTGAGCTCCTACATAAACAATCTTCCTAATAATAAGTGCTTGCTAGCTATTGTATGTTTTACCCTATCATACATCCGTATTTTCATATGCGTGTACATAAATACTTTGGTTAAAAACCCATTGCATGCTAGACTGTCTATATTCCATTCTTGTGCAACAGTTCCTATGAAACTGACTCTACAAAGCATTGGTAAGTCTTAAACACCCTCTTAATTTTAGGAAACTGCTTAGACAGCTTTCCAGCAATCTCGAATCAGTGTGCAATCTGGCCACTCATTTTGGACTGTTGAAATACACATACAGTGCAAGCGTATCTACAAGAAATCATCTCGAGCTGCCTCATTTTGCTTTGCCTTGCATTATGCTTCCACTTGACAATATATAGCATAATCTATCACTCTAACTCTCTCCGGAAGGACCAGTTGTATTTTTTATTGTCGTATTTTTAGTTAGCCAGAGTGCTGTCATCGTGCTATAGTCAATGTTTGAAAATTGGTGTGTCATATTTTCGCCCCTGTATTTACAGGATTGTTTTTCGTTGCCTGTCTAGAACTATGGAAATTTAGAACCTTGTTTCAGACTCTATTGCTGTAATTTCTGACTACTAACTCGCACAGGTTTATGCAATTTTATCGGTCTCCCTGCCCCTTTCAGTTACGTCACCGGGTGTTGATGTAGTTGATATAAATACAGAAAAACGCTTAGCATAAGCACTCACATTTGGTTTCTGTTTCAGCGCCTGCATTTTGATGGAGTAAGGAGGAAGAATGGAAAAAAGTGTGTGACTCAGGTGTTTTAACATGCTGTTGAAACGAGTTATACGGATCTTTGTTGGCAGTGTAATGTCTCTGCTCTTCACTAGGCGGTCAAGGCTAGCCATGGCTTTCTTTCCCAGAAGCAGGCGTTTCCTAATTTCATGGCTGCAGTCTCCTTCCGGGGTAATCTTGGAGCTCAAGAAGAGAAAATCTGTCACAGATTCCACTTCTTGCCCCTTGATGCTCTAGGACTTGATAGGGCAAGACGCCATGATCTTTGTCTTTTTATTGTTCGGTTTAAGCCCAAACTTCTCACTCGCTTCTTTTACGCGCATCAGAAGTCTCTTGAGTTCCACTTCACTTTCTGCCTTTAAAGTGGTATCGTCCGCATATCTGAGGTTGTTGATACGTTTTCCAGCATCTTCACTCCAGCTGAAGACTCGTACAGACCGGCCTTCCTCGTGATGCACTCAGCATATAGGTTAAATTGGCAGGGCGACAGTATGCAGCCTTGTCTCACTCCTTTCTTAATCGGAAACCAATCAGTAAGACCATGCCCAGTTCTGACTGTGGCCTCTTGCCCTCCATACAGGTTCCTGAGGAGACAGATGAGGTGAATTGGAACTCCCATCTCTTGGAGAACTTGCCACAATCTGCTGTGATCTACGCAGTCAAACGCTTTCGCATAATCAATAAAGCAGAAGTAGGTGGGTTTCTGGAAATCTCTTGCTTTTTCCACTTTTCTGCGAAGGTTGGCAATCTGGTCTCTAGTTCCTCTGCCCTTGTGACACCCAGCTTGCACGTCCGGAAGCTCCCGATCCACATACTGCTGCAGCCTACCTTGCAGGATTTTCAACATCACCTTGCTAGCATGCGAAATAAGCGCGATCGTGCGGTAGTTGGAACAATCTTTGGCACTTCCTTTTTTTGGGATGGGAATGTAAACTGACCTCCTCCAATCTTGTGGCCACTGCAGGGTTGTCCAAATTTGCTGCCATCATGAATACTTTAACAGCGTCGTCATGGTTAAGGTTTCGAAGCAACTCAGCTGGAATGCCATCAATGCCGCTAGCTTTGTTCTTAGCAAGGCTGGCTAAGGCCCATTCTACTTCACTATTCAGGATGCCCGGCTCGACTGTGCGGACTGTTGCTTACGCTGTGATGCCGACGTTGAGCCATTTATCGGAGTCCGGTAGTGTATATAGATGGTATACCGTCAACCTGACGAGACTGAGGCCTAGTTGAACTTGGGTCCAGTCTTTCACGGCTTGGACTGACTGAGATTGCTTTTGCCGCTTGTATTCACAGATTTCCCGCTTCGCGCCTAAGTTCAGCTCCATTCGTTTGCGCTTAACTCCAACTATGCCAAAAGTCAGACTAAAGTCGAGAGTTACAGGCTCCTGCTTCTTTGCACCTCACTTTCCCTAGTTAAACTTCTTGATTTTCCATTCTTCTGATTCTCTTTCTTGCTTTGTACTGTTTTTGTAAGGAAGCGAGGGAGTCTAGTTGGCAGGCTACTATACAGAGGGCTATCAAACAGCCCTTTCCTGTGCCGTTTGTATGTGTTCCTATGAAACAAACACTGTAAGCTGAAGTACAGTTTAAAACGACGGCTAGCCGACTACGAAGAGCTCAAACCTTGTCAAGGCCGCATCGTTGACTCAAGGCGAAGCCGACATGCGGATCGCTGTGGTGCAAAATGTGGTAGTTCGGCAGCGCAACAGTGACGAAAACCAGGAGCATGAGAAGGACAGGCGTCCAGGACGGGACGCCCGGTCCTGTTTGCGTGGTCGTCGCGTTTCTTTTGTCGCTCTACTTCCTTAGTGTCTTTACCCTGACCGAAACGGCTTCATAGAACATGCTTTGTGTTCTGGGCTAGAAAAACTTCAGTTCCCACCCCCAATTTCGGCGCTTGTCTATCTTCTTATTGTTTCTTTCTTACGTTTTTACCGGCTTCTCTTCTGTTCACGTTCAGCAGAATTTATTGCAACCACATGTTGCTGTTTTCCCGACTGCGGCCACTAGTTGCGGCGCTGCCGCTGCACCCATAAATCTCCCGGTTGCCTCATTTTGGGGTCTTTCTCAGTCAGCTGACCTTCGGTTTGCTGTGTACAATCCCTGTCAACCACACAACCTTTCTCCTCCTCTTCCCTTCCTTTCCGCTCTTGCCCCCCCCCCCCCCCCGTCCCCCTTCCCTCCTAAAACGACGACACGCCCGATTTGGTTCTTTCCAACTCCACAGGACTCGTTCAGGCATCCTACCGTATCGGCTGTCGCATTGGTTCCCGGCATGCGCACCCTTCATAAACTTGCGTTCAGACTCCCCTACTTTTTTCAAACAATGTCCATATTAACGAGACAAAAATACATGGGCCGAATAGGCTGTGTGCATTCATCCCATCTACATTGTTCAGAGAGCGAGTTTCTATATTAACGTGACATAAAAACTTTGAAAAATCTTCGGCCCTAGAAAAATTGTCCATTATTCGGGTCCTCCATATAAACGGATGTCATATTAACGGGGCACAAGTTTTCCATAACAGCCACTCATGAAATGACTTGTGAAGACTAAATCCCCAACAAAACAAAAAAAAGAGGAAAAGACAGGAAAACACCAATTAATCATAAAACTAAGCCAACGCCGAATAAACCTTCAGAAAATTTCTAAGAGGAATGCTGTTTATGTTATGAGGTCCAAACCTGCCACTCCTGGGGGTTAGTTTATAATTCTGTGATCCCGTGGCGTATTGCAAGAATTGGCGAAATTGCTTCTTTGAACACCACGCTTACATTAAAAAATTACAACTGTCGGAACTGCTAGGAAAAAGGGTTTCATTTCATTTCATTTCATTTTATTACCCTCAAGCGCATACGCATTACAGAGGGGAGTGGTACATCATATATGATAGAAAGCATAGAACACTAAATGAACAAAACATAACAAAGGCTAAACGAAGAAGGGAATAGAGAACAACGAAAACAATCTTACAATAAAGAAAGTTATACAAGCGGAATAAATTGAAAACAATCATAAGCGGTGAGAGAACAGCATTATACAGCGAAAAGAACAACAGCACTGGGAGCAAACAAGCATGAAAAACTAAAAACGGAAATAAGATAATAGTCAGGGGGGAAAAAAGTGTCACGGATCAGCTTCAAGATATTGCATCAGTGATGAGTGAAATGAATCGTGATCTTGGATTAATGCGATATCGGGCGGAAGGCGATTCCACTCTACTGACGTACGAGGTAGAAAGGAATGAAAAAGGGCATTAGTATTGCAAGTTATGACATTTACTTTGTAAGCATGATCAACGCGGGAGGAGCGATACGATGGCTGCGAAATGAAAGTATGCCTCAATTCGTTATGATGATAAATTTTGTGAAAAAGGCTAAGACGTGAAATTTTCCTTCTAAGCTCGAGAGATGGCAAAGATA
Source organism: Amblyomma maculatum (assembly GCF_055883805.1). Taxonomy (NCBI): domain Eukaryota; kingdom Metazoa; phylum Arthropoda; class Arachnida; order Ixodida; family Ixodidae; genus Amblyomma; species Amblyomma maculatum. Next base: position 151,356,791 of record NC_139353.1, on the reverse strand, counting down.
ACGTTAGTTTCATTGAAGTTATGCTGCTAGTGCGACTGTAATTGGAAAGAATGAAACGCGCTGAATTATTTTGAACCATCTCAAGTGAGGATTTCAAGTTCGTGAAACCGGGATCCCAGATTGCAGAAGCATATTCAATCTTTGAACGTACCAATGCTTTGTACATAGTCATTTTAGTCGAAACAGGTGCCTTCGAAAAGTTACGGCGCAAATACCCAAGCATGCGGTTACTGTTGTTAATAATGTAATCAATATGTTGCTTCCAGCTGAGGTCATTAGTAATATGCACACCCAAATATTTGTACGAAGTTACAGTATCTAAAGGAGTGTTATTCAATACATAGCAAGCAGGGGGGAAATTACTGCGCGACACTCGCATAGCTTTACATTTTTTAACATTTAGGTCCATACACCATGTGCTGCACCATTTAGTTATATTATTGAGGTCAGATTGTATAGCAGAAACATCGGCGGGTTCAGCAATCTCGCGATAAATAACACAGTCATCGGCAAATAAGTGAATAGGGGAAGTCACACAGTTAGGAAGGTCATTAATATAAACTAAAAAAAAAAGAGGGCCCAAAACGGACCCTTGTGGTACACCTGACGTAACAGGTGTTGACAGTGAATTATTGTTGTTAGCAAAGACATGCTGTGATCGACCGATGAGGAAAACTTCGACCCAGGTAAGAAGATGTCTGTCAATATTAAGACACTCGAGTTTAAGTAGTAAAAGATGATGGTTTATTTTGTCAAAGGCCTTTGAAAAATCCAAGAAGATACAATCAGCCAAGGAACGGTTGTCAATAAGGGTTAGCATGGAGTTTGTGAAACAAAGTAGCTGTGTCTCGCATGAGTATGATTTCCTGAAGCCATGTTGCGCTGGATTGAAAAAAAGGTTCGAGTCAAGAAAACTAGCTAGGTGTGAGCAAATGACATGTTCAAGAATTTTACATGGTATGCTAGTAAGAGATATGGGGCGATAATTAAGGGGAGATTGCTTGTTACCGGATTTATGAAGTGGAATCACCTTCGCCTGCTTCCAATGTACAGGAATAGCGCCAGTATCTAAAGATTGTTGAAATATTTTTGCCAAAAGGACAGAGGAGTACATGTTTGTTTCTTTAAGGAATCTTGCATTTATATTGTCAACACCTGAGGAACATGAAGGTTTTAGTGTTTCAATTAGCTTTGCAATCCCGTCGGCATCTATTGATATTGGATGCGTAATCGTATAGCCCGAAAACGAATGTGTAGGCAATTGAAGATTAGTTGCAGATGAAAAGTTCAGTGTGAACATATTGTTTAAAATCGATGCGCACTCCTTGCTAGGCACAGGTAAGTCGTTCTGGTCAAGTAAAGAAATCTCTGAGTTGCTCTGGGAGTTAGTTACGATGTTCCAAAATTTGCTAGGGTTATTAGTGAGCAAGGATGGTAGAGTGTATTTCAAAAAAGTAGATTTTGCAGAAGCGACAGCTTGAGAGTAGGTGTGAGATGCATTAGTGTATGCTTGCCAGCGTGACGCAGTCTGCTGCAGTTTTGCTGCCCGAAATAAGCGTTTTTTTCTGTTCGACAGTCGATTTAAGTACGGATTTTACCATGGCGAATGTCTATGTACTGTTAGTATTTTCTTGGGAATGTAAGCCTCACTTAGATATGAAATTTTATTGACGAACAGGTCCCAGTTCTCTTAGACAGAATGATGTTCAAAACCACTAAGATAGTTGTCAAGGAAGAGCGAAAGTTCTCTATTTATCTCTTCAAAGTTTGCCTTTTTGTAATCAAATATAATCTTGCGTTTTTTCGTAGCTGAAGACGCGGTAAAGTTAAGGTCGAAATGAAGTAAAGAATGATCACTGAGTCCCGGCATGAAAATTATTGGGCCTATCATATCAAGGTTAGTGGTGAGGATCAGGTCAAGAATGTTAGCAGAACTGCCGATAACACGCGTTGGGCCATCAACAACCTGATCAAAATTGAAAAGGGAGCACATATCGAGAAAAGCTTGACAATTCGAAGAATATGGTGTGCAGGTAGGCGGTGTCGATGTCCAGTTTATTGATGGATAATTGAAATCGCCTAGAAGAAATACCGGGGATGCTGGATAACGAAGGACGACGGTGTTACCCGGTCATGCAATTCATTCACGAATGTGATGTCTGCATTAGGTGGACGATAACAGACGCCAATGATGTGTACTCTGTTGTTTAAAATGACGCCGCACCAGACAGATTCTATGTTGCATGAAACATTAATTCTGAACGATGATAGGTTTTTAGAAACTGCGAGCAGGGTTCCACCCCCTTGTCTTCCATCTCTGTCACAACGATAGACATTGAAAGGCTTGGTGTGAGTAAAAATTTCGCTGTCGCTTACACGAGCACTTAACCAAGTTTCAGTGAGCGCCACCAGGTCGGCATCGCACGAATTGATAGCTGCGCTGATATCTCTTTTGCCTAAAATGCTCCGGATATTAGTATAAAGGACTGATATAGGGCGCCGATGACCACTACCCCTGGCTAAGTATTATGAAACATTACGCGTGGGACTTGAATTCGAAATGTCTCCCATCGCGCATGCGCGAGCAGCATTGGATGTAGAGGGTCGAGCGCGTGCAGATGAATCATCGGATGGGCTGCTACGAGAAGGAGAATGATAACGCAGCCGGGGCAGCTCAATGAAACTGTCTTTTCTGGGGTCATAAACATATTGCCTTTTATTTACAGTTAGTTTGTCGTAGCGAAGCCTAAAGGATGGTGAACCAGGCAAAGATTTTGCGAAAGCAGTTAACCTTTTGCGAGCGAGCCTAGTTGCTGCGCAGTAGTCTTCAGAAACTGAAATGTCATTTGTTTTCAGCTCATCACGATGTGACATCATTTCTTCTTTCGCTTTAAAGTGCGAAAATTTTATCATCACCGGTCGGCATTTTTCTTGAACAAAAGGGCCACCAAGGCGGTGGGCTCGTTCTATTTTGTCTGGTTTAAATTCTGACCCAAAACTGGATGAAAGCAAACTAATAACGTTTTTTTCTGTGTCATTCCACGTTTCATTGCTATCGGGGACGCCATAAAATATTAAATTATTTCTGCGAGATCTGTCTTCCAGATGATTGATGCGGGAAAGAAGCTCATTATTCTGTTGCGTCAAGTCATTAATGGTGTCGTTTGTTAACAGAAGTTCTCCTTCGAGACTACTAACCATGCTGACTTTTGTTTCAACAGAAGCGAGTCGAGTATCAATACTAGACAGCCGCTTTGCTAAACATTCCTGATTGGCTTTTACGTCATTAACAGCCTGCGTCAACATGGCTTGGGCCTCCGCTGACGCCTCACAGGCGGTTTTAATAAAGGACAACGTAGCCATGACTTCATTATGACGATGGGCGCACGACGTGTCGTCTTCATCAGCTACTTGGGTCTGCCGCTCTGTAGTTTGCTTGCGATTAGGCCCGGGGTTTAGCTCAACGTCACCCGAACATAGCAACAACATAAGCAACACCTCCTTGCAGTCACAACACACGTCATAGAGCACTTGTGGGCACGGAAGCAGCAGTAAAAACGATTTGATGTTTTCCTAGCATGTAGAGAACACGATTGACCAACCTGGATAAAGTGAAGACGACGATCGTTAGCCATGTGCTCTATCATGCTGCTTCCATGCCCACTGACGTGTCGCGGCTGGCTGTTGGCTTTTAAGGCAGGCGTGGATGATGTTCCTGTTGATGCGGCTGAACCGATGAACAAGGATTCCGATCCAACGAAGGCAGCGCCTGGGTTCGAAGAAAGGTCGCACACCTGAACACGGCATGGCTGCAGGCAGGTAGCGACGTACGGGTCCGGTGCACTTCTGGCCAGGCATGGTAGAAGCCAAGCCAAAACCTGGATAACGTGAAGACGACGATCGTTAGCCATGTGCTCTATCGTGCTGCTTCCATGCCAAACGTGAACCGCTTTGCTTCCGGGAACATCGGCTCGTCCGTCAAATTTCGCCGGAGCAAAATGTCCAACTCGCAACCACCTAAAAAAACACGTACACACGATATAAATACGTGTACGTCCGAACCGAATACTGGATGCCATTTCGCCAACAATTCTGAGACGAGCTTCTTTCTGGTATTCACTTGTTTTCCTTCGACGACTGAACTAATCAATTGAACGGTGGTGTCTCCGAAGCAGCTTCCCCGCATGCACCTTAGGTGAATGTAGAGAAACCGTTTCCCCGTTAGTGTCGTATAGTTACAGCACATAAACGTAAAATAAAGACAAGAAAAACAGAAAGGAGACGAGCAAGCAGCCCGGAGGGACCGCGCCCCCCGCTGTGCACGCGCTCCTCCCTTCACCCTCCGTCTGTAGGCATCTGGTTTTGCTCATGCGGTGAATGCCGAACTGTCACCAATACACACCAAAAGGTAGTGGCGTATGTGTGCCAGCTCCGCATTCAGAGAGTAGATCGCGCTTTCCAATACTTGCAAAAGAAAAAGAAAAAACTAAATGACCGCAAGGGTATGTGGAAAGGAGGGTTGTGCTATGCGCCTCTGAAAAGATGCCAAAGAAAGAGCCTAATGTGAGGGAAGAAGCCTGTTCTCTTTTCGGCAGTGTACGAACTTAATTGACATACAAGAAAATATATATATAAATAAATACCATGTTGCCGAAAGTAATAACCAATATCGCACAATAAAAACAGGAGAGAACTGCTCTTCCCAGAGCGTATGAAAGGTTTGAGACATCGACTTAATACTGCATTCCTCAGTGCTAGCATGTAATTGGCTTCATATCACGTACATCTAAATTGATTTTTAAAGAAAAAAACAAATACCTGAAAGAATTATTCCGACATCTGGCCACAACAATTTTCATCCTATTGATTTGTGCGTCTCGAGCAGACTGGAGCACAAAACAGGCATGTTCACTTCGCCACACCAATTCGTCCGTCTAGACACCAAAAAGTCGAGCCGGAAACCATCTCAATACTTTTTAGCTCATAAAAACATGTAGGAGTACGCTTTTCAAATTTCGTTTTCTGCGCCTGAATAAGTTAAGAATCCCTTAGTCTCCTCCTTCCTCCTGCATTGCTTGATTTCACTAGAATTTGAGAGAGAAATAAAGGGCCCTAGCGGAGCGAAATCATTTTTTTTTTTCATTGCGCTGTACTGCATACAGGCCCCATATATTTTTTGTCTCTTCTATCTGAGCATATGGTTAACATGCGCAGGCTTTTTCCTGTTTACCAGTTGCGTCTTATAAGCTGTGCCATCCATTTCATCCTGTTGCATGTTTTACCGCTACACTAGCACCATCACCTTTAAATCTGTTAGAAGAAACAAGCAGCACAAGACCAAAGAGAGGTTGTTCGTGAGAATACAAGAATATAAATTTACAGGACAGGAATATAAAACGATAACGTACAATTCGAAAGGGAGGACTTCGATAAAATGCACAGATGGTAGTGTGCCGGTTTTTCTGATTTGTTCATGTTTTTTTTTATCTGTCAGTATCACGTCCTCTAACAATTTCGCTGCACCATTTCCTGTTAAGTTTCCGTGCAATGTACAGCGGGGTCCTTTATCGAATTTAAGGCAGCAGCCGTGACGTTATCGCCTGGAAACGGGAATGCACAAGACACAGTTCTGTTCCGCGCCGTCTGCGCAAAGATAATTTGCTTCACTTTTTAGTTTGCTGGTTTCCTTGCGGCATCGGACAAAAGCACCGCTGGTCAACGTGAGTTATGTCTTTCCGCTCTCCTGGGTGTTTGAGCCTGCGGCGAGCATCGGCAGAAACAAGTCAGAGGAAACGGGGGTGGCAGGCGGGGGGCATGAGGAGTTCGTGAAGTAAAAAAAAAATCTCCTTCCTAGTAGACCAGAGGGAAGTGTACTCGGGCTTCGGACATTACGGTGGAATGCCGAAAGCTGGGCAGGGGCTGCGGCATTCGGTCGTCCGATTGGGGGGTAACCAAACACCGAGAGTCGGCGGGCACACCGCGGCAGTATGCTCGAGCTCCGCGTCAAAAGGGGCGCTCTTCGAAGACAGCCGCGGCAACAGCCAAAAGCCTGGACCTCACTATTTCGACGTCACACAATGACGACCTCACTCAACCTCAAACTCACGCGTGAGTTTGAGGTTCAATTTGGTGACCTCACACAAAAAATTTCTAGCTGTCACCGACCTCACCTCGACCTCACCTCAACCTCACCTCACTCCGTGAGGTTGAGGTCATTTTGAGGTTCAGGTCCATCTCATGAGGCCGAAACCTCAAGAGGTTGTCCACCTCTGCTTAGGAGACACCCTCAAAGATCCGGAAGACGGCGATGCGCATGTGACGCCTTTGTTGCCACTGCGCAGAAACTTTGCTCTCCAGTAGAATGCGACAGCGTAGTAGGTACATTAAGCTTAGGACTAAGTTTTTTTTTCATAGTTTCTAGCGACCCTATTATTCTACGACGCGCATCACCAAATGTGGCGGTAGAGACAGAAAAGAAGGGTGTACGACTGAAAACCGGCCGAGAAACTGGGGTAATCAACTTCAAAACAACTCCCTTCTCTTTCCTTCGCAGCATTCCCCGTCCTCGAGCCAAGTGGTTGCAGTCGGAGTGGTTGCCCGCGCCGACCATTAACGCGCGTTATAGGTGTTCACTCAACGACGGAATGGACAGGAGCGAGGACGGTTGTTGGTCACTTTGCTTACTGGCGCCAACCGATTTCCTTTCGGCTTCTGCGGTGACTTATTCGCCGTTGCGGACTGCATGATTTCGATGGCCTTTTCTAGATTTAGGTGTATGCTGCAAGTGCTCCCCCCCCCCATTTCTCTCCTCAAATATGTGTGCACAACACTAACCTTGGTTTAAGATACGTTGTTCCTAAGCTATGCTCAGAAGGTTAAATAAAGATCAGGCTTCCGAGATAGCACAGCTTTTGCCACTTTGGTCGTGAAGGCGAGCTTTGGGTTTAAAAGAAAACAGTCCACGGCTCTCCTCCTCCTAAGCAGCAATATGTACTTAGCAAAACCCGGCACGTGAATTATGAAACAAAAATAAAAACGAAAAAAGCAGATGACTCAAATGCCTCGAACAGTGGCCAAATAATCCCGATCTTGGTAAATAGAAGCAGATATACGGAAAGTGGCGCACTCTGTATTTTTACGTCAGTTATATCGACCTATCATTGCGGATTTAGGGTTTGTTGGTATTTTTCAGGAAGTCCAATTTCCCAAGTGGAAGCGAGATTTTACAAGTACCAATAATAACAATCACTTCAGTGCGAGCTCATTCCAAGGAGACCGTAAAAACACAGGGAGCATTATTGTTGTAGCATTTTTATGACTTCGAATGAGTTCTAAGCAGGTGCTTTACATTTTCATGCTTAAAACAAAGAAGCAGAACTCTCCTGCTATTTTCACCTGACTTCAGTTCCGTTTATTACCTTAATTAATACATAGAGGCATTACATAAGGCGTAGGTTCTTATACAAACACTAGTGATCATGGTAATTAGTTACTGTGAACAATGGTCAGACAAAAGTTGCGAAAACGAAGATGGTCATTTTCGTGGATTTCGTGTAGCAATTTTGTGGAGGAGGCCGTTCCAGTCTATGGTGGTTCGAATGAAAAACGAAGCAGTAAATGCGGTCGTCCGGCGTGTGGGTTCGCAATGTGAAGTGGATGACTGGTTCGTTAAGATACGCCTGCTGCTGCTGTGATTAATGGGGCTTGATTAAGTGATGAAAAAAAAAACGTGACACAATAAAATGCTGGAAATGCGATGTCGACATAAAAGTGTCGATACACCGGATTCTCTTTTTAGGGATCAAAACCTGATTTTCTATGAGTATGATGCATGAGTCAATGTAACAGCGCAATCTTTAACCAATTATTTTTGACGAGATATGCTTGATTGGGCTCCAGATGGGTCGCATGCATTTTAAATTTTTGGCCTAACAAATGAATTATAAGCCAGTAGTTTTGAACACGGCGGTGCATTCCACAAATTCTCTGAGTTTTTGTTAGATGTTGATATAATGTTACTGACGTATGTCCTGACGTTACTGACGTATGATATAATGTTACTGACGTATGGCAGTGGCACGGCTGCTCCTTGCCACTGCCAGCAAGTCGACCAGCGGCTCGTCGCCCCTCAAAGCGTCCCTCCCGCTCCACTGGCGCTGTCGAAGACACAACCGGGGCCATAATTCTCACCAAACTCGGCGGGCCTGCACCACGTGTCGGCAGAAGAGGTTCCTGGAAGTCCAAAGGGAACAGCGATGGGCTGAACCGCGTCCATGCCACGGATAGAAGGTTTCAGGCCTGGGCATGTGTACGCGCTGGCGGCCTAACCAGACGCGGACGCCCGCCTGCCCTGAATTTCCAGCCTACGAGGCGGCTGCGGGCCAGCACCGGAGACGCAAGGAGGATTCCTCTGTTACCGACACCGCCGAACGTGCGCCGCCACTGCCAGGTTCTAAGGGCCCACGCAAGCGGGGGACCCCCTAAAGAAAAAGGAAAGAAAGGAAGGCCTGTAGAGAGGAACACGGCCAACCGTCATGAAAGGAGTAGCTTAAAAGACGCCGAACGAAACGGTCGTCAGTTGGAATTTCTGTAATGTTTCTTCCATGTAGCCATTAAATCAGTTTATGAAGTTTCACCGGAGTTTTATTCTGTGACCAAATTATGCCAACGCAGACACGACGACAACAACGATTACGACAACATGTGCGTCCCAAGACAAATCATGAATAGGGTTACACGTAAGCATTTACAAGAATGTACCTGTTCAAGCGGGGGGTTAACAGTTGCGTAAGGAAAGAAATAGGGAGCGCGATGGTGCGAGAAGGACAGGCAAGTGAATTTGCTGGTGATTACGGTCATTAGTGTAATATTGCACCATTCTGAATCGTTCTTAAACAAGTTCTAGAGAGCAGAATGGTGCGATGCGTTATAGATAGTGCGGTGACACAGTCGTCCGCAAATATGCGTATATTAGAGGAGACATATTAAAGTGAATCATTAAAATATATGAAAATAACAGGAAGCCAAGAGCAGATACTTGCAGCATACCGGAAGTTACTGGGAGAGGGCTACACAAATTATTGTTGACCGAAACCATTTGCGTACGACTATACAAAAATTCCCGTATCCACATCAGAACATTAGGATCCAGGTTTATTCGTTGAACTTTTAGTTGTAAGCGGTAGTTAGGCACTTTATCAAATGCTTTCTCTAAATCCAAAATAGATAGCACCGATTCGCACATCGATGACCAGGTTAAGACGCAAGTCATGAAGAAAATAGTTAATTGGGTTTCACAGGAGAAAGCTATGCGAAACCTATGCTGCGACGGGTTAAAATAGTTGTTACCATCTAAGAAAAAAATAATTTGACAGTAGACGACGTGTATTATGATTCTGCATGACACGCTTGTTAGCGAGATAGTTCGCTAATTTAATGTAGAGCTTCTGTTGTCTTTCCTGTAGATTTGAATGACCTATGCCACTTACCAATCATCCGGAAAGGTAGTGAAGAAAGTGACTGAGAACAGTAATGACAGGCAATAAGCAGACGTGTGTCTTGTGTTTCTTGGAATTTTATAGTTCATACCTTCATGCCACACGATGATGATAGTGCAGTCTTCAGAGTTATGGATGAAATTCCGTCTTCATAAACTGCGATGCTTAGTATGACACCTTTCATAATGCAAAAAGAAAAAAGAAAACGAAAGGGCCTTTTGATTTCATTCGAGAATACTGAGGAAAATGCGGAATTAAATGTGCCAGCACATTCAACGCTTGTGTCATTGTTGAGGGTAAGTGCGTATTTTGGGTTAGAGTGTATTACTTGCCAAAACAGTTTTGGGTTAGTACGCAACAAATTTGGAAGTGTAGTATTATAAAAAGGACGTTTTACGCTGCGAATGACAGTCAAATATTCATCTTGAACTACCTAATATATAGTTTTGCTATCAAATTGTGTTGCCGCTATCTTCCCAATAGAGGCGCTTATTTTTCGAATTTTTTTTAAAGAATCAGTAAAGCATGGTTTTTGGTTACTTGTACGAATGTTGACGGTTGGTATATGTTTATCAGGTGAATCATTTATTTATTTTTAAAGATTGCCCAGTTATCATGTGTCGATTGAATGTCATATGTAGCTTGTTATGCAGGAAATTAGGTCTTAAGTTCTTGATTTATCGCCCCTTAATGACTATTTTCTTAAAGTGTTACAGTCTTCTTCAAGGTCATATTTGGTATTACAAGAAAAAAGAAGGCGGCTGGAATGACATTTTGGTCTATAATTCTCTGAAGGTAAGTAATGAATGAGACGGCATCGGGTTTACTAGCCAAAATAAAGTCAAGAATGATTTTAGATTGCGATAAGGTGCGCGTTGGTTCTGAAAGCATATGTGATAAATTACCGTTGAAATGTATTACAATAAAGTTGCCTTTTGCGGAACCTACTATTGATGCAGGTGGAAGATTACGAAATTCTATGTTTGGGAAGTTAAAATCCCCGAAAAGGAGGATAGAGGCACTTGGGGTAGCTTGCTGTGGGTTAGATTAGGTTGTTATTTTGCTCGTTAGAAAAGTCATGGGTGGAATGGGGACGCCTGTAGCAGACTCCCAGTAACAGTGCTATTGGTTATGAATGACACAGTAACTTAATTATTCCGGTCTTAGATTAGCCGTTGTGGGGCTCCGCAGCCTCTTTAGGTGTTTTAAACCGCGCGCGCGTTTTCCTATTTGTGTTGTGTTTGCGCGAGCAGCGCGAGTGCGCATGAGTGAGCAGATAATCTTGGGGGCGGGATGTTAGCGGCGAAAGACGCGGGCAGATACGCGCGTCGAAGCAAGGCGCGAGGCCTTTTTTCGCCCCGGCGGGGCAAGCAGCGAGCGTCATGGGCCAGCGGGGTGTGCAGGGACTACTTAAAGCAGACCGGCGTCACGAAGGTGGAAGGAGTGCCTGCAGAAACAGCCTGGGCGTATTCGCGTGAGTTGCTGTAACGCGAGGAGCAATGCTTCTTGTTCCGCCGTGAGCGCTTTGGCCTTATTGCTCGCCCTATTCGCTCCGCAGTGTGTTTTGTCTCGCCGCGGTAAAGCCCTGACGTATTTCCCGCTTTTCTTCGCTGTTCTATTGTCGCGCGCATGAACAGCATGTTCTCAGCGCAGTAGCGCCTGATGTTGTTTCCTTTCTTTTTAATGCATTTTCGTTTATCCGGAATAAAGCGGGGTTATTAAGAGACTGGATTTGTCACTCTTCAGTCGAGACCATGGCTCGCGGACCGGCTTTTTGAAGGCGAGGCCTTCATCTGGCGCCCAATGTGGGGCCTGAACCCATGACCCTGAGGTTAAGTCTCATGCTCTACGGACAGAGCTAGCCGGACCCTCTGTCGCTCACTGTTAAGTCAAAGTCCCTTCACGTCTAAATGACGAGTGACGCCATAAAACGTCATTATTTCAGCTGTGAGAATCGGAGCGGTGACCTTGACAAACGATTTCTAGGGAAAGTCTGCTCTGAACAGCTGCCAACTAGCATATCCGTTATGCTGTCGGAGTGTAGCTCGCCCTGACAGAAGCGTCCATTCAGTTCGTGGTGAGATCCCCGATCATATTGATAAAGCCATACAACTGATTGAACGGATAAAGGAGGCCTTCTCGTTCACAGTATTTTGTTATCCTCTCCTCTTTGTTATCCTCATGACTTCATCTTTTTTTCTTGTACGATGTGCACCTAAACATCGAGCACATAAGGTGGATGGCATGAAATGGAACTCGCATACTGGGCTCGTGCCGTTCAGGCGCTCGTCAGCTCTGTGATCTGTGGTCCGTTGAGATTCTCCTACTCATTCCGCCTGATTTTATCCTTGGAAACGCCAAAGACATTGATGCTGGTGATTACGACGAAGCTGCTCATTTCGTGGTGCCGGTTTTATGTAAACCACGATTTACAGGGAGGCTTAGAGCGAGAGAGACAAGGATAAGAGAGTGACACAGGACGGTCGCTCGTCTGCTCGCGCTAAACCTCCCTGTAAATCATGGCCTGCCAACTGTACCAAAACTCAGCTTTGCTTAAACTATGTGAACCGTACTTGCGCGGGCAGAGGAGACTTATCGGGAGATATAGGACAGTGGTCGTACAACCAGAAAGTTCGGTAAAAAATCAGGAGTCTCCCGGGGACGTCAGCAGAGTTGGCAGGCATGCGGAAGAGACTTGCAACTCGGCCAAGTTGATGCCTGCGGTGGGCTTGTGATCCACGAGCTCATGGCTTTCCTCTGCATCGGCGATTCTGCAGAACGTGGCAATTCTCTGCCCCAGGCACTCTGCGGCCTCCGCAGAACAAGCTCTCGAGACCGTAGGCAGTCGGTAGCATAACGTGACTCAATCATTCTTCCCTGGTCCAGCACCTGTTCGGCCTTCGTCCTCGCTCAACATTTTTAACGCACGACGCGCCAACGCCAGGTCGTTGCGAAGAATAGCCCTATATTCATTGTAATCGGCCATTACAGGAGTTCAATGCAAATGCTAACACTTGAATTGGTTATGAGCGATACAGTAACTAAATTATTCCGATCTTAAATTAGACGTTTACAACAAAACATAAAATTTGCTGACGATCTGCTATGAGAACACCACCGCTCTTTGATAATTCACGGTCACTTGGGTGAACTTTGATGTCAGACAAGTTGCGCCAGAACTTTGATATCACTAACGTCATATTGTAGCCAGTTTTCTGTTAGAATAAGCAAGTTGCCTTGTGTTGATGCGATGATGTTAGAAACGAGCCTAATCTCCTCTGAAGATAACTGCGTACGTAAGTGAAGATTGCGGGAAACGAAAGATCCCTTCTGGGAGTTAGTGTACTCTGTCTCTATTTATGGGATGCGGTGACTGCTACTCGATTTCTGTTAGTTATACACATCGTCGAAAGCTTACCATTTAGGGCCAATGCGATCTGAATTTGAGTCCGGACTTAATCAAGACTCAGATCATGATCTGAGCGTGAATGAGCCCGAGAGAGTCGATACATGTGTGCGTCCGCCGACCTGTGGGTGATTATAAAATGGTCTGAGCCTTGCGCCTGGAACCGCAGTGAGTCTAGTGAAACTAATGCAGGGGGCGCCACTCGCGAATAAAAAAGATAAAAATGCCGAATAAAAAAAAAAACACGAACAGGATGGCAGCAACGCGAGCACGAAAACGCAGAATTATTCCCTCCTGAACAAAAATCCAAACGGGTTGTTTGTTACTTAGAAATATTTTATCGCGCCTTTCAAATAAGAAAACTCAACTGCACTATCTCAGATTTCACCACTTATGATCTAGTCATCCGAAACGGGTGTCGTGCTGTGCGCAGTTCATTTTGGTCATTTTGCATTTGACGCTGACTCTAGTCACTGTAAGCTAAAACGCGATCAATTTATAGCTCTTGCTCATGTATTAAAATCGAAATGCCTGCAAATTGTACTCAACCCCATCCCGTCTTTGTGCATATGCGTGTTGAATTGTATTGTTGATCGCAGCGTCAGTACAGCTCCTTAGTCGGCGGTCATTTTGAGTAGATTCCTTGAGCAGTCAGAGTACTTTTCGTGTTCCTGCATACGATATCGTGTGCTAAACAATGGCACAATTTATCTAAGTATCTGTAAGATGCTTGGATATCGCGTCTTCAATTTCTTAAATTTCAGTACACAGGGAAGCGTGCGACCCCCGAGTACGGATCGTTTGTTCGTGCTGCCCAGAAGCTTGTCACCTGTTTCGGGATCTTTTCAGCACATGGCCGCTGTTCGCCGCCTTATTGTTTGATTGGTTCTCAGAATGGTCATGTGTTTCAATCTTGTGGCGCAAAATTTTGAGCTGTCGAAATGGCTTCTTGCAGTGCCGTCAAAATAACGTTAAGTGCCAGACACATCTTTAGCAGAGCTATTCACGCCGATTGAATAGTAGATATCAGTAACTGCGGACGGAAAAAAAAAATAAAACTGGTATAGATGATTGGGAGGAAAACACTATGCTTGTATTACGGATGAGATAAAAGGTACTATTCCTGTAATCTGACTGGTTCACGTTGTGCAGCGAGAAATACGTCATGCACACATCACACTGTTATGACAAAATGAAGTTTCATGACATAAACAATGTGCTGTCATTGACGAAAATGGCAGAAGTTGGGCGCCACGTTAGGCGAGTGCATAAAGCGGCGAATTTGATGTGGAGTACAGGAGGCTGTCAACTCACCGCAGTTTCGTACAAAATTACTCTGGGTGGTGATGTAAGCTTAGACATCTTGCTGTAATTACAGAAAGTACTGAAACGACGCCATAAGAGTAGTTTTCAGCCGCGCAACCTTTTGAAGGATGAAAATGGAAGCGCAAATTTACAGCCGCACGAGGGCACTATCTGTCTTCCCGTCGCAAACGCTTTGCTCTCGCAGAGAAACCATTGATCCGTGAGGTTGCCAAGCGAAGCAATGGCGGTCTGCTAACTCAAGCGGCTTATCTGCGCGAGATGAGGCATTTCAGAGAGCACTGCGACGCTTTCGAATTATCTGTCTGGACAGTTCGTAAGTGCGACCACCCGAGGAGTCATATGGTGCTGTGACTGGCTCGGCGGCACCGTTAGACGCACGATGCTGAACTTCGTACAGTCGAGCGCGATTTGAAGGTTATCGCGCGAGCGTCGACCAGCCTTGCACTCCTGGCACCTGGCGGCCGGGTTTGGAACAGGAAAAATCATGATTTCGCACTCTTCTCTCCCTCGTTCGCTGTTCCATGCAACAACCATCACCCCCGCGACATACTCACCGCCCTTTCGCTTGGTTCTAAGCTTTCCATTTGTTGCGATAAAGTGTCCAATTTCAGATAATACCGAAGAATACGTCGCGCTCATAACTATAACTGCCTGTTCGTAGAACCAAACGAAAAAAATGAAAGTGATGTCCCAGCAGGGAGTGACGGCTAACAAAGGAACAGCAAAAAGAGTGAGGGAAGCTGGCTTGATACCTCCCTCGCCTCGGCAGAGAATTCTGGGCCATGGCGCTGTTCATGTACCCGGTCGGCGCTCGCGCGATAACCTTCAAATCGCGCTCGACTGTACTTTTCTTTGCACAGGCGCTACTGGAATGCAGTGGATCGGGCTGTGGCGACTTCCATGTGTCCCCGGGCCATCTGTCTTTTGTGACGTCGGTGACGCGACATCGGCAACCAAGTTTGCATACGGGAGTGTTTGGGTCGCTTATATCGGTGCACTCAGATGGAAACCGCATGGAAGGACTATCGCCGTTACCTCGTTTGGACACATCGTTTGGCGCAGCGGCAACATCCGAGACTTCGTGGGAACGGCCTAAAAAGACTGGACGGACAGCAGATCTCTTCAGTGGGCTCGGCGGCACCGTTAGACGCATGATGCTGAACTTCGTACTTTTCTTTGCACAGGTTAGTGACAAATGGTCATTCACAAGTTGCCTTAGAAGCGATTGTGCCTGCCTTGTCGTGCTGCCGAGCCCTCAGTGTATTTTTTGTTGCTGCCATGAGTAATCGCGAGTGCTTTGCATGCTGTTGAAGCTAAGTGGTGATGTGGAGGAGAACCCTGTGCCTGATGAACAGAAACTGGATCAAATTCTGAGCACTGTCACGGAAATTAAGGCTACCCAAACTGCTTTGCAAGGTGGATTTGAGGGTGTTCAGTTCAGGCTCTCTGAAATAGAAGACACATTAGCGTCGCTAAAGCTATGTAATGAAAAAGTGCAGAAATGTGAGGAATCTGTAGTGGTGATGCATAAGGAATTGTTCCAAATCACTAAAAGACTGGATGCCCTGGAAAATAGAAGCCGTAGCAATAATATTGTGACCTTTGGATTGAAAGAGGAAAATAACGAGAGTGCCTCCGAGCTTCAAAAAAAGTAGAAAACAATTTCTTGAGAAGCAAATTGGAAGTCCAGGTCAGATCCATAAAACGCATCCATCGTGTAGGCAGGAAAGATGCTGGCAATAAACGCCCTGTCATCTTGCGCTTTTATGATTTCACTGAAAAGGTTAAGGTTTTTCAAAGTTGCCATAAGCTAAAGAACAGTGGAATATCAATATCTGAGAATTTCTCGGTTCCTGTGTGCGAAATACGCAAAAAATTATGGCAGTCTTTAAATTGAATCGCGACAATGGGGATAAAGTAAGTTTAGTTTTTGACAAGCTCAAAATAAACAATAATATGTACGCATGGGATCCCACAGAGGATAAAAGGGTACCAGTGAGGCAAACGAAAAACACATTTTCGAAATCTCATGGTGGTCCCGCTGAATGACGTTTTCACAATAATCCATTAATCATTCTGGGTTTCAATGCTGGGACCATTGTTAATAAGGATGATAAATTAAAAGAATTATTCCTGCTTTACAGTTCAGACGTAATAATAATTACAGAAACGTGGTTGCACTCTTCCATACATGACTCGGAAATCGTCCCTGATTCTTACACACTTCTTAGATCTGATAGGAACAGCCGTGGTGGAGGGGTTGCTATTGCCATTAAGCAGGACCTCTACTTCAAGGAAGAGGAAGGCATGGACGGCCATTAAAGTGTTTGGTGCATGATAACAACGGGTAATGATAAGCAGTAATCGGTGGTATTTTTAGGTGCCCGAACGCCACAGATGACTATCATTTGAAATGGCACGACTATTTGAATTCTAAAATGAAAGAACGGACTAAAATCATATTATCTGGAGATTTCAATTTACCCGGAATTGATTGGACCACCTTAACTCCTGGAAGAAAGGAAGTGATCAATTGCGAACTGCTTTTAAACATAATGTTCAGTTTTTTGTTTACAACAGCTGGTTACTATTGCCGACACGCATTCAGGGCTAGACTAGCTCAGTGCTCAATCTTGTTATTGTATCTAGCATGTGAACCCCGGAACTTGTCATTGCGGAAAGTATATCAGACGATAAGTTACTCGCATTAACATTTCCACAGATGGGACAGCAGAGCACCGCAGTGCACCTTGAGCAGACACGTATTGTAACGAAAGGTTATAGTCGGGCTTATGACGTGAGCATCATCGACTTTATATATTTAATTCGGATATTTATATTTTGGAAAACCGGTCAATTGTTTAAGACTTACGGCTAAAGCTCAAGGAAACGATAATATACTGGGAAGAAAAATTCATTCCATCCAAGACGAAAAGAAGACAACGTAAAACGCCATATATTACCCGCAATATTATTCACCTAAAGCGAAAACTCGTGAGAATTCGTAGAAGTAAAAAATCACTTGCGGAAATATGTGAAATCCCCCCTCCCCCCTGTTCATGAAATAAATTAAAGAGGCGAGAGTAAGGTTTTTTTCAAGCACAATGTCGAACTTTGTCTACACAACCACAGAAATGTTGGCGCTATTCATCAAAATCTGATGACGCGATCTCAAAAATATAAGTTGACGGATGTATCATAAATATCAGTGAGCGATTGCAAACTATTTAAATTCATACTTCCAATCTGTCTTCACACGTGCAACACCGGTGAATCCAACCCCTGCGCAGCACACTAGCCACATGCCCGAAGTGGTGATAACACAAACAGGCGTCCTTAACTTACTCTTGCAAATAGATACGAAAAAGTGTCCTGGTCCTGATGGCATCTCAAACGTATTCATTAGACGCTATGCTGAGTAGATTGCTCCTTTTCTGTGCGCAAAATGTACCGAGTCACTTAAAACAGGTACTGTTTTACAAGATTGGCTCCATTCAAAGGTGAACCCTATTCACAAGGGCGGCAGCAAATTGCTGGTGAACGCAAACCAACTTATATCATTAATCAGTTCGTGTTGCAAGGTAAGGGAGCATATAATTCATAATGCTATCGTAACATTTTTAGAAGAAAACAACCTTCTATTCCCCAGACTACATGGCTTTCGAAATAAATTGTCAACAGCTACTCAAGTGTTTGAAATCACACTGACCTGGCATCAATAATTATTTCTCGACTACAGGCTGATACAATCCTCATAAATTTCGCTAAAGCTTTCGATCGTGTTCACCATAAAAAATTGATTTTAAAACTAGAAACGATAGGTATTGATCTGAAAATAGTAGCATGGATAGAAGCCTATCTTTCCAACCTTAAACAGTTCGTCTCAATAAATGGTTTCCACTCAGATTACCTTGAAGTCCTATCGGGGGTCCCGCAGGGCTCCGTTCTTGGGCCCCTGCTGTTTCTCACATATGTAAATGATATCTATTTGTGTGCCGAACATGGAGTGACAATGCGACTTTCTGCAGAGGACTGCGTGATTTATACAGCCGTGAACAGCTCTGGTGACCAAATGAAACTTCAGTCTTCTTTAAAAAACATTTCTGACTGGTGTGCAGCCTGGGACATGCAAATTAACATATCGAAAACGGTGCATTTAAACACAACAAGAAAAAAATTCCTTTGTCTTACAACTACACATTATCTGGCTCCCCGATACCACACGTAGCCAAAGCAAAATACCTGGGGATCACACTAACCCAAGACCTTAAATGGCATGCACACATCGAGAACATATGTAGCAACGCATTCAAGCAGCTTGGTTTTCGTCGCAGCAGACTAGCAATGGCTCCATCGCACGTGAAGTTAACAGCCTATAAAACATTAGTACGACCTATCCTTGAGTATGCAAACATAATCTGGGATCCCCATCAAGCGTACCTGATCGAAAAGTTAGAAACAATTCAGTCGAAAGCACTACGATTCATATATTCGAAATACTCACGTCATGAAAGCGTAACAGCCATGCGCATCACTGCACAAATACAGATCTTGTTTTGTCGCCGGAAAACGACTGTAATGAAGTTCCTTTACAACATTTATCATCATAGATTAAACATACATAAGGAAGACTACCTGTTAACACCCCAGCGTCGATCCACCCGAGTTAGCCATAACTATTGCATAGACCATTCTTGGCGCGTTGCAACACGATTAAATACTCGTTTCTTCCTAAGGCTATCGAAATGTGGAAAGCGTTACCAAGTGAAATTGTTAACATTACTAACCCTGACAGGCATCGATAGATCGCCAAGTACTGCCTTAAACTTCAGCTCAAACACTGCCATATTTGTCTAGCACTATGCATACACTTCAATGTCAACGAAATGGAGTCTTCCCACTATGGAAGAAGCAAGCAAATTTACTGGCAGCTTCTTTTTTAATAAAATAATGTACGCGCCATGTATATGGAACATGTCTGCTTGCCACTTATGATGTATTTCACGTAAGGTTTTGCAGATGTGTGCATACAGGCTCACCCTTTGCTTATTATTCGGAAAACAAATATAATTACTCAAGAGCACGTTATGACACTACGCTGTATTCATGTGATGTTGTTAACTGACTTTTTATCTTGACTGCTTTTTAATCCAGCCAAAAAAGAATCTTTCTTTATTGCTTTGCATTTTAGCGTTTCGACACTAATGAACACGTGCACGCGGCGTCACCATAGCTTCATACCACGATTTCCAGTCATCTTTCGCTTTCATTCCCTTTTCTCATTTGATCCCCGTCTGTATGTGCAAATTGGCCCCCCTGGGCATTGACAAGTTAACCTTCCAGCTGTACTCCGTTCTTCTGTTTCTGTCTCTCTTTCTCAGAAATCTTTCGCGTTTCGCAGGAGCCCTTTCGCGCGCTAGCGCATGAAAATTTAACAGACTATGTATGCCTTCCACTAAATTGGTTGTGTGCGTGTGTGTAACTGGGTTACACTTGGTTATATTTTCATGCGCTGGTGCGCAAAAGGCTCTTGCGAACGCGAAAGATGTCTCTCTCACTGCGCTGCTTTCCGCGCTCCACACAACTCAAGTTAATACTTTAAGAACTTAGCGGGCTTGCTGACCTGATGGTAGCGGGTTTTAACACGGCTGTTCAAAAAGGTGGACAGAAAAGACAGTAGCTAAGACTAATTTTTGATATTCTGAGACTGGACATGGATCATGACGGGTGCGCGGGCGCCGCTTGGCCAGTGCTGGAGCCACATCGCAAATCTGTCGATTCCATTGTTTACGACGACGTTCTTAAACGTTTTAGTTTTTGCATTCAAATGCCGCTAATACGTGGATGTGAGAGGTCATCGGCGGTTACGAGGGGCAATGCCATTTTTCGCTCCTATTCTGTGCCAATCAACTGCGAATATTTCGTTGCCATTCTTTCTCTTCAGCTGTAACGTTCCTCGAGTCTCATAAACCCGTTCAGCCTTTCCGTGCGTAGCTGCTGTTGAATGTGCACTCGCCAGCAGGCTCCCGCAAACGCAATGCCACCTCACGACCGCGCTCTTGCTCGCGCCGGCCGTTCGCGCATGTATTGTTACTTTTGATAAAGAGGGTATGGCATATGTCATCATTTTGATTTCAATCACAAACTAGGCTTGCGACGGCGTTCTGAAGGGTAAAAGAAATAGGATGGCACCACCCGGAATACTGCAAATGGAACACATGTTTGATATAGAAGTTGTGAAATCTTCCACTACATGGAGGTTCATTAGTGATGCCGTACGCCATCGTTATGAACCCCGTCGCCTGTTGACAATCCCAACTGCATCTAGTACAACTACAGCAATGGCAGACGGATTTCGCATTATGGGGCTAGTAAGGCATTTGCGTTATTATGCCCATAGATTTCGTGTACACTATTTCAATAGACACGAGTATCGAGCTCAGTGACCGGAGGAACAAAGCGGATGCCGAAAAATCGTATCGTTTGGTTTACAAATACTTTTCTGTGGTTTGGTAAGCCCCAGGCCACAGAGAAAAGAGATATTAACTAGAGTTGCACTCAACACCTTCTAAATATCGGTGCTTCGTCGATAAACATGCATTCGAACATTCTTGGTGACGGACGTAGCCGAAGCTATCCACGGCCGGCGTTCAGATTCAGATGCAGTATATCGCTTTTGCTTCATTATCATGCAGTTAAACCATGCCGGTAATATTGCGTGAAAAGATAAGTGCGTATGATCCCACGAGACAGGTAGATGATCATACACCGATGCACATAACCCTGTCCATTTTTGCGCATTAGTTTATGGCAACATGCACAGTCTAGGGTAATGGTCATTTCCGGGGTAAAAAAAATAAAACGCTGAATAGGAAAGTGTACAGTGTCAATCACACTTAGCGGGAAAATGCTTTCGCGTGATCATGCACCTGTGGAACGCCATTGCATATAACTAGTCCGCGAATCAATGCTAAGCGACACGCGAGAAGATTTACAACGATGCGGTGCTTCATGTTGACGGCCACTCTGCATCAGTTTTCTACCCGTTTGGGTACAATAGCGCTTCTCACGCGTGCAGCCCGCCGGGCCGGGTTCCTGTTTAGTATGATTGACTCTCCCCATGCGCGAAAAGAGAAATCTCACTGCGCGGACACACTGACAAGATGCGTCGTTCCAAAGGCAGGGCTGGATTTTTCCCAATTACTGCCCTTGCGTCACCAGGGCACTCTATAGACTTTGTATAGATTCGATTGGCTGAAAGTGAACGCGCGTCACCTGCTGATCGGACGCGGCGCGCCAAAGAAAGCGAAACGTGCACACAATATTAAAGCATAACAATGGTTAGTCAGCCATAAATCCAGTCAAAATAAAACGAAGGGTAAATGCTCCAAATGTCAAACAGCCACAGCAAAAAAAGAGGCCTTAGCGCACCATAAAGACATCCAGACGAATTACCATGAAGCAATGCCTGAATGTAACGCCATCAAACAAAAACAACATAAAATGCAAAAGCTTTCTCCCGAAAGCTCACCCTGCTTATGATTGTTCATCGCATCGGCCCATCTAGCCGTCTATTATTTATTAAATGAGGTTTTCAGCGTTTATTTGTAACGCTACTCCCACCTCTCAAAAAGGTAGTCATTGGGGATATGTTTACCCGGAAAGCAAAAATGTCAACGTTGAAAAAGATTAAAGAACGCTGGATATGTCGAGGAAACGCCTTCCGCATGTAGATGAAATTTCAGAGACTCGCCGTTTCTTAATTTTGTTCCATTCACTTCATTCCAGTGTGGCTTTCGTTTCAGTTTTAATTCGCTTTGTTCTTTATCTGTTAATCGTTAGTTTCTCCGCGCTTTCACTTATAATTTCGTTTCCTCTTGTATATTCACCTTTCCCTCCAGTTTCTTTTTTTCCGTCTTTCTTTGATTTTTTTTTTGTCGGTACTATTTTTTTGCTTTCATATACAATTTGTGCCCTCCTCCTATGAGCGTCTTTTGTAATTTCTCCGTTTCTTCCTTTTACTTTCCTTCTTTTTTTTCTCTTCGTGCGAACCAGTTTTCGCTTGTGCGCTGGTTGTAGAATGTTCAGCTATGTGCGAGCTTAAATGATAATGCATTCTAAACATTTCGGTGTCGATGACTTCCAGAGGACTTGCCAATTAACAACACCGTTCTTTTTTCCTAACTGGAGTCTCTGGGAACCTTTGGCCGAACTTTAACATATTATTACTCAGTTGCCTTACTGATCATTTCGAAATAATAAGCTTGGCCGACATTTTATTGCACCCAGCATCCATTAACCAATGTATGCCCCAGGGTTCAATTTTAGGACGACTGTATTTTTTAGCATGCATCAAGAATTTTTCTGGTTATTTCACCAAATCTAACTGCATTTTATACGCTGATGACACTACATTATATACTAGTGACAGAAATATAAATGATCTAATCAAAACATTGAAGCTGAACTATAACTTACAGCTGACTGGTTTCAGGTAACCAGATTGAAATCAATCCTTTAAAGAAAAGGAAATTTTACGATGTTTAATTCGCAATCATAAACAAGCGATTAATATTGCTCTACTTTATTTGGATAACCAAATTATACCACTTTCTGAATGCACTACATTTCTTAGTGTCCCACGAGACGAACATCTGAGATTTAGTATGCACTCGGAATCATTGTCAGAATGGGCTTTTTGTATTGGGGTGCTTCTTAGAACTCATCATTACTTTCAGCAACATATCCCCCGGGCACTTTTTTTAACATATTCACAATCAATTAACATACTGCATATCAACTTGGGGAACTGCATATCTCATTGATATATCAAGCTTTCATCATTTACAAAATAGTGCAGTTCGAATATTTAGCTTTCCTCAGTCCACTTCCCACCCTCCCCCTATACCGGAATCTTATTATCCTTTCTTTGTTGAGTCTGCCTCACCACAACAGTTCTGCTAATGGTGATATTGTAATTACTGCTCTTTTTTTCATCTTTGTTCATAAACAGTAATCTGACCAAATTTTGCGGCAATTTGCTACTGCCCATAATTAACACTATCTATGACAAGCAAAACCTTCTGTTTTCAGCTATAACTATATGAAACTCACGGCCCTCATGCGTTAAAACAGATCAGTGTCCAGGTTTTTCAATAATAACGTCAAAGCAATAGCGGCTGTGACTCAGTGCTAAAGTACTGTATCTTCCTGTGCAGATCCTTGGATGCATCGTCAAGCTGGCTTCATGGAACAATACTCCAAGTGGCGTCATCTGCGCATGCTTCGCAGACGGGTCATCGACTTACGAGCAGCATGCTGAAACCTTCGCCAGTGCATCGCCCCTGTGTGCGATAGCTACGGCTTGCCGGGTGGATCAACGCCTTGGCTCCTGAGTGTTCCATGGAACTTTGGTGCTTGTGAGCGCACCGTCGACTTCGGGAGCAGCGCGACGTCACCAGCCAAGAGCTTAAAAGCGCCATACGAGATCTCGTTCTTCAGTGGACAAAGCAACAGCGGCTGTGACACAATGCTAAAGCACTGTCTCTTCATTGTGCAGGTATGTTATCTTGAGAATACTCGGTGCCTAAGATCAGACAATCGATCATTGCTGCTGTTTCTTTGCCCACAAGACGCAGTTGGTTTGTGTTCGAACGCCATGTATTATATCAGCCACCTATTGTTGAGTGGAGACGTGGAGCTCAATCCAGGACCTCCTTAATCTGACCCCCCAACGAAGCCCGGAAACTCATCAAAATGTAATGAGCCTATTACAGCACTTCTGTACTGTCCACGTGCTCTGCAAAGACCGCTCAACAATCGGCTGCTGTAACATATCCAACTGAAACTGATAACATTGTGACCATGCATGCCGAAGTTGTTGAACGACGCAAGCATATGGCTGAGGACCGTGGCAATATTAAGCCATTCCAAGCATTCGTGAACTCACGTTTTGATACGCTTGAAACCCGCGTGGCTGCACTTGAAGCGTCACCATCTAGCTTAACAGTTAGCGCGTTCCGAAATTAAAACACTAACTAGAACTGTGGCTCGGTTGGTTGAAAAGAATGAGGACCATGATAACCGATCCAGTCGCAACAATATTGTTACGTTAGGCGATCCATGCGCTCATATGCGCATAAGAAGGAAAAAGAAGAATCTCGGTAGTTCTTGGTGAAGACGACGACGACGTTCAAGCAGTGTCGGCTGCTGGTGCCTGCAGGAAAGGCCTGTTGTGTGAAAGCCTTGTCTCCTTGCCCTAGCCGTTCGCCATCGCCTCGAGCCTACCCTTCCCGATCACCTACTCCTCGCCGCAGCTTGTCCCGAAAGTACCAAGGCCCCTACTCGGGAAACTAGGGAACGCAGCACCCGCACGTGGCGCTGTGTTACCAACCCGGACAGCCAATTGTGTTTCGACCATCGCACCACGCAGCAATTTGATCAATGCCCTCGTAGATAGAGTCCCTGTTCCCGCTCTCATTGACACTGGAGCCCATATTTCAGTCCTTAGCACTTCGTTCCGCCAACGCCTCAAAAAAGTTCTTACGTCCGCTAACACCTCTGCAGTTCGTGTTGCTGATGGCAACACTGCTACCATCATCGGAATGGGCACCTCGCGCGCTAGCATCGCCGGCCACCACGTCCCTGTGCTCTTCGCCGTCCTTACTACTTGTCCTCAAGCCTTCATTTTAGGCCTATACTTTTTATCAGCCCATTCCGCATTTATTGACTGTTCCTCCGGACGTCTGCGCCTAGCCCCTGGTCCATTGTGTTCACGACCCTAGTGCTGACCATTCCCAGCCTCGCCTCCGCTCTAGTACATTTACTCGCCTACCTCCCGAGGCGGCAGTATACGTGCCCATGTAACCTTTTCCTTCCCTTCCTGACGGCGACTTCATTGTCAACCCCATCACCGACGTCGCTCTACAGCGCAACATCGTCCTACCTTATAACATTGTACACGTCGCGAATAACCACACCTACATTCCCGTACTCAACTTCAGCATGTCTTCGCAAGTTCTCCCGGAGAGAAGTTTTCTTGCCGAGCTCTCACCTTTGTCCAGCTTTACTATATCAGCAGTACTGTCTGACCATGACGCCGAGGTGCCTGCCCAACCAGTCCCGTCACAAAGCCCGGAGAACCGCATCTCAGCTATTGTTGCCTCTGGCCTGCGTCCCGAATAGGGCAGAGCCTGTGCCGGCCTTTTGCGGTCATACAGCGACATTTTTGATTTCGGTCACGGATCCCTGGGCCAAACGTCTGTCGTTACACATCGCATCGATACTGAGATGCCCGCCCTATTCATCTACGGCCTTACAGAGTTGCTCTTTGCGAACGCTGGATCATTCAAGAATAAGTGGAGAAAATGTTGGCCAGCAACATTATTGAGGCGGCGAGCAGCCCCTGGGCGTCTCCGGTAGTACTCATCAAAAAAAAGACAACAGCTGGAAGTTATGCGCAGATTATCGACACCTAAATAAGATAACAAAGAAAGACATGTACCCTCCTGCAAGGATCAAAGACGCCCTCGACTGCCTGCATGGTACCAAATACTTCTCCGTTAACCTCCGTTCTGTATATTGGCAGATCTCTGTTGACGACAGAGATCGCGAAAAGTGCTTTTGTCACCCCGGATTGCCTCTATCAATTCAAGGTGATGCCTTTCGGCTTATGTAATTCCCCTGCGACCTTCGAGCGCTTGATGAACTCGTTACTACGCGGGTTCAAATGGAACACATGTCTGTGCTACCTCGATGAGGTCATCGTATTTTCATCAACATTTGAGGGCCACCTCCATCGTATTTCGGCTATTCTTGGCGTCTTCCGAAGAGCTCGCCTTCAGTTGAACTCCAAGGAGTGTAGCTTAGGAGGCAGGGAACCAAGGTCCTAGGATATTTAGTCAACACCCATAGCATCCAGCCGGACCCCGACAAAATTCGCGAAATTCGCGCTGTAAGTGGTTTTCCTATCCCGAAATCTCTCAGCGACGTGCATAGCTTCCTCGGACTTTGCTCATATTTCCTGCGATTTGCACCAAACTTCGCGGAAATTGCCCGCCCACTTACGCAGCTTCCGAAAAAAGAGGTCTCCTTTTCCTGGGGCCACTAACTATCGGCCGCCTTCGCAGCTATTATTGGCCGCCTAACCGGTCCGCCGGTATTGGCTCACTTCAATCCGTCAGCGCCCACAGAAGTACGCACTGACGCAAGTGGGGATAGAATTGGTGCCGTTCTCGCAACACATCAGCTCGTTTCCTCTCGCGTCATCGCCTATGTCAGCCGACTCGACTCCTCTCTGCGGCCGAACAGAATTATTCCTTGACTGAACGTGAGTGCTTAGCCCCAGTTTGGGCCGTTACGAAGTTCCGCTCTTACTTGTATGGGTGGCCATTCACAGTAGTCACTGACCACCGCGCATTGTGTTGGCTTTCTACACTCAAAGACCCTACTGGTCCCCTTGGGCGTTGGCCTTGCGCCTTCAGGAGTACAATATTTCAGTGGTCCCTTTCCCATCATCCATTCGACCCACCAAGCCAACTTGATTGTGACAATGATGCTTGCGTGCTCTCTATTTCTGACTTCTCCAATATTCGCCGTGAGCAACGCCAAGACCCTCAGCTTCGCAAAATTGTCAATCGCCTTAGCGCCGATCGCCATGACCATTCCCTTCGTTTGTTTGTGCCCCATGACGGCAGCTTATACCGGCACAGTATGCGATCTGATGGCCCGGCCTTCTACTAGTAGTCCCTCAGCACCTACGCACAGCCGTCCTTGAACAGCTTCACGACGTTCCCGCAGCGGATCATCTAGGCGTCTCTCGCACATACGACAGTGTGCGCCGTCGGTTCTTTAGGCCAGGCCTATACTGCGCAATCCGCTGTTACGTGGCTTCTTGTGACCGCTGTCAACGCCGGAAAACGATCAGTTTTACCAGCTGGACTTCTGCAAAGGTCGACATCCATATAGACCCATTTTCTCGAGTGGGTCTGGATCTTTTAAGGCCTTTTCCACTGTCCGCACCGGGGAGGAAATGGATTGCGGTGGCCACTGATTACACCACACGCTACGCGGTCACACGAGCAATACCAACCTGTTGAGCAACTGATGTCGCTCTTTCCCTCCTCAACGATGTTATACTCGTCCATGGAGCTCCCCGCCAACTGCTCACCCATCGTGGCCGTTGCTTTCTTGCGCGTATAGTCGACGAGATCCTAAGGTTGTGCAACATTCGTCATTCTTTGACAACTGCCTACCATCCACTGACGAACGGGCTTACCGAGAGCCTTAACCGGACATTGAATGACTTGCTGTCAATGTATGTTTCTGATGATCACTGCGACTGGGACATAATGCTGCCGTTTGTGACATTTGCATACAATCCGTCGCGTCACGGCACTACTGGCAACTGCCCCTTCTATCTTCTATACGGCCGTGAACCTCTGCTTCAATTTGACAGCCTGTTTCCTTCTGTCACCACTGCCAGCTCATGCTCGTGACGCCATAGCCCGAGCTGATGCGGCCCGCGTTGTTTCTCGCAACCGACTCGCAGCCTCCCAGCACTCCCAGAAACTTCGCTGTGATTTCTGTCATCGCAACACCCATTATACTTGCGGGTTTCTCGTGCTGCTTTGAAACCCAGCGCGCCGCGTTGGCTTCTGGGAAAAAAATGTGCCCCGTTATACAGGACCCTACCGTATTTAACAAGTCACTGCAGTGACATACGAAATTGTGCCCTTGCATTCCGCACGCCATACCTCTACATCACGCACCAAAACGGTTCACGTGGCACGCCTAAAGCCCTACTACACGAACCCTGGTTTGGACGCTAGTACGCACCGGGACGGTTCTTTTCAGCCGGCGGGTAGTGTTACGTTAGGCGATCCATGCGCTGATATGCGCATAAGGAAAAAGAAGAATCTCGGTAGTTTTTGACGAAGACGACGTTCGAGCAGTGTCAGCCCCCTCAAACCCCCTAACGTAGAGCGTTGCCACAGACTCGGTCGAAAGCGGAAAGAGCATCCACACCTAGCTATTCTCAAGCTACTGGACCGGGAAAAGTCTTTGGTCATGAAAAATGTCTCAAAACCTAGAGGGTCTGACTATTACATAACTGAAGATTTTTCACCCAATGTTCGTGCTATTAGGAAAAGAATTTGGGATGCTTCTTCACATCTTCGATGACAGGGTTATGAGGTCAAACTGAGCTATGATCATGCTTTTATCGACGATGTTCGCTACATTTGCGACAGTGTCTAAAGCTCTTATCAGAGACCCGAAATTTTTGAATTTTAGCACTTTCCAGTCGCAATCTCGAGATTCCTGGCCTGCAGATAAAAAAAAAATCTTCCACTGGTCAGGCTACGACGCCAGAAGGTAGCGCCACATAGGACTGTGTGCGGGGCAGTGGATTGGCATCTGTGACTGCGCATCCCATTTCAGTTCTTTACACCAACATACGAAGTGTTCTACTGAAGTGCGATGAACTTATCTGTGTTGCTGATTCAGCTGACGCTGATATTGTGTTCATAACCGAAAAGTGGCTTTCGTCAAAGGTTGATGACTGAACATGTGATTTGCAAAAAAAGATTTAATATATACCGATTTGACAGAGGGCAGCCATGTGGCGGAGGTGTTATGATTGCAGTTGCTGACCACCTTGTTTCGTCATGCGTGAATATTGTGACCGATTTGGAAATGATATGGGTCGAACTTCGTGTGTCTCTTAAGAAACTGATTTTGGGAATTTGCTACCAGCCACCATCGTATGGCCGTACTTTTGTAGATGAACTACATTATGCTATCAATATGATTGTTGTACGCTTTCTTGATGTTCCTGTCATTTTATTCAGCGATTTCAACTACCTATTCATTGTGTGGTCAAACTCATCTGCTTATCCTAGCCCTTTCTCGACCAAATGCAGTTACGATCTTCACATGTGTGCAGATTTTAATCTATCATAACTTATCACTGAACCACCCCGCACTGTCTCATCATCATCCAGTGTGTTATATCTAGTGTTAACCAACACACGCTGGCGTGCTGAAATTTTACTCAAGACGATTCACTAACACAAATCAAGACTGGAACGTGCGCGAACTTTCAACTGTTTCTTACAAGTACTTCTATCCTTATACAAACACATACAAAGAAAACATGTACAAACACGTGTCAGAAACAAGTTTATAAGTGCAATTCATCAAATCCTAACCCTTGAAGCACCGCTTTCCATCACGCTGCCTGTTAACAGCTGGATCTCTCTTCACGTCAGCGCTATCGACGGATCGCTTACGCATTCCATGGAAGCGGCCCGTGACATTTCATATGCTTCAAAGATTATTCTTTATCGCCGGTCTGTAAAATGTCCGATTACAGCTGTTTCCTCGAATATTGGGATGCATGTTTTACAGCTATAACGTGCTTGGTGAGGTTGCTTGGGTAGTTATTTTTGCCGCAGTACCTGCTATGTTCATCCAATCTTATTTTTATGCAACTTTCCGTCTTGCCGATGTATCTCCTGCCGCATGACAGAGGGATGCTGTACACAACACACTTATCACAGTTTATGATCTTCTTCTGGTGGTCGATTCCGCATGTTGTGCTAACTCTCTTTTTCCTATTCCGGGAGTTAACTTTTCTGCACATTCAGGTTAGCGTCGGGGGGAGGGGGGGGGTGAAAATACAAGGGGGGTTCCATGTTTTGCTGCAAATTTCTTAAGTCGGTCCGATACCTTGTCTGCGTACGTTACGACTGGCCTCGCCCTTTCTTTTTCCTTCGTTTTCCCAGTTTCTGGTCCCATTACCTCTTTCATCAACTTCTCTACTGTTGCACCAATCAAATGTTCGGGGAAGCCACTTGCGGCAAGCCTGTCAACTTGCAGATGTACACTTCTTCCCATTTCGAGATCACATGATTTCTTAACGCACTGCCGGAGGGAAGAGTGTGCTACACTCCTTTTTACAAGCTTAGATTGACATGTGTCATATCTCATTATTGGCTTTTCACATTGAGTTCTTTACATCCAGCATGTATCATCCGGGCACAAGTGTATTTCAATGTCATGGAACCTGATAGTGGAGTTTTCCGGCATTTCATGCGTTAATTCTAAACCTGCGAACACCGTTATAAATATCCGTTATACAGGACCAATATCAAGCGACTTGAATATACGGTAGGGCAAACAAAGTAGAAAGTCATCCCCATACCGGATACATTCTACAAACCCAAGTGCCTCTAGCTCATTTATCAGCGTACGGTCGCCTTTTGCCATGTACAGATTAGAAATCAAAGGCGTTTTTCAGGAACCTATGCAGATCCCGTCTCGTTGGCCGTACACTATGCCATCATGCTCGACAAACAACGAAGTCATGTACACGCGCAGTAATTAAAAAAAACCACGTGCACTAGTTCCACATTGCTTCTCAAATTTTATAACCCCCTACTCGTCTATGCACTCCTCCACTGCTGTGAGTGCGGCTTTCTGCAGAATCTTATAAAACACGTCTTTAACATCGATAGATAGGCATCCTACAGGTTCATTTTTCTTGAAAAATGCAATAATTTTCTCTGATCTTGGCCCCATGAACGGGTCATTGATGTGGGAGCGTGGATAAGTTGGTCTGAAGATACTTGGCTACATGCCTTTGCTATGTGCTCTGGTTCTCGACGATCATTCGGAACGCGACCCTTCCTTGTGAATCTTCACGGCAGAGAACGGTCTCAGTGAAAGCTCAATACTTCTTTCACCTCATCACTAATCTTATCAAGACCCATACGTCCACAAGTCATCGCCACTCCCAAGCGTACCTGGTTAGTGTTCCTCACAGAGGTCCCTTGGCTCGAAGTTACTGTTGATGGCTTCCAGAGCTTTCCGGTCATAGTCACCCTTGTTCATGACCACGAATCTTGCTGTCTTGTGGGATAGCAATAGTCTAAGGTTCCTCTGCTTCAAGAACGACTGTTTTTCCCTCGACGCACCCTCTATTCTTTGGTCTTGACTATCTCGGGATGCACTGCAGTCTTTCAGGCACACAAGAGTCCTTCTGGTTAGCAGGCGCCCGGTCCGCGACTGCGTGACATTGCTGATCAGCTGCAGAGACTTCATGTGCGGCTGCAGTGCGAAATCTAGGCCTTTATCCAGAGTCGTGGTCTGTATGACTGGTAGCTAGAAATATGAAAGGTTGACCCAAACGCATCATTACCGTTTCCCTTTCTCTCTGCGTGGTAGCTTTCCGATAGGGCTACATTCCATTGCTGCTCTCAGCTATGCTCGGCCAAGTTCAGGAAGTACCTTGTCATGAGATGGGAGGGGATGATCAAGTCGGAGAGTAATAATGGAATATAGCCATGGGAAAGCTACCACGCAAGTGAAAAGGAAACGGCAATGATGCGTTTGGGTCAAGCTTTCAGACTGCTAGCTACCAGGCATAGCGACCGCGACTCTGGATAAAGGCCCCAAGTTCGCACCACAGCCGCACTTGAAGCCTCTGCAGCTGATTAACACGGTTCACGCAGTCGAAGAGCGGGCGCCAGCTAACCAGAAGGACTCTCGTGTGTGTGAAGCACTGCATCGCATCCTGAAATACTCATCACCCAAGAATAGAGGGTGCGCCGAGGGAAAAACAGAGTCTTCCTTGAAGCAGAGGAACCTTAGACTGTTGTTATCCGACAAGAAAGCAATATTCGTGGTCATGAACCAGGCTGACTATGACCCGAAAGCTCTGGAAGCCATCAACAGTCAATTCAAGGCAACGGACGTTTGTGAGGAGCTCCTCAACCAGGTACGCTTGGGGGTGGCGAAGAGTTGTGGACGTATGGGTCTTGATAAGCTAGGGATTGAGGTGAAAGGAAGTAGTGAGCTTTCACTGAGACCATTCTTTACCGTGAAGGCTCACAAGAAAGAGTCGCCGTTCCGAATGATCGTCGAGAACCGGGGCACATGGCAAAGACATGTAGCCAAGTATCTCAAGGCACACTTATCCGCTATCCCCATCAATGACCCTTTCACGGGGCCAGGATCGGAGGAAAGCTTTGCATTTTTCAAGCAAAATGAACCTGTAGAATGCCTATCCATTGATGTTAGACATGCTTCATAACATTTCGCAAAAAGCCGCACTCATAGCAGTGGAGGAGTGCATAGACCAATATGGGGTTATAAAATTTGAGAAGCAGTGTCGAACTAGTGCATGCGGTTTTTTGGAATTACTGCGTGTGTACTTCACTTCGTTGTTTGTCGACCATGATGGCATAGTTTACGGCCAACGAGACGTTAACTGCGTAGGCTCATGCATAGCGGCTTTGATTTCTAATCTGTACATGGCGAAAGGAGACTGTACACTGAGAAATGAGCTAGAGGCCCTTAAGTTTGAAGCATGTTTCCGGTATGTGAATGACCTTCTACATTCTTTGCCCTACCGTATGATCAAGTCGCTTGATATTTGTCCTCTAATACGGTAGGGCAAAGTAGAAAGTCATCCACATACCGGAAACGTTCTACAATCCCAAGGGCCTCTAGATCGTTTCTCAGCGTACGGTCGCCTGTCGCAATGTACAGATTAGAAATCAAAGGCGCTATGCATCAGCCTATGGGATCTCGTCTCCTTGGCCGTACACTATGCCATCATTCTCGACAACCAACGAAGTCATGTACACACGCAGTAATTCCCAAAACCACATGCACTTCTTAAACACTGCTTTTAAAATTTTAAAACCCCATATTTGTCTACGCACTCCTCTTGTGCTGTGAGTGCGGCTTTCTGCGGAATGTTATAAAACATGTCTAACATCGATGTATAGGCATCCTACAGGATCATTTCGCTTTAAGAATGCAATAATTTCCTTCGAACCTGGCACCATGAACGGGTCATTGATGGGGATCGCGGTTAGGTGTGCCTGAAGATACTTGGCTACATGTATTTGCCATGTGCCCCGGTTCTCGACGATCATTCGGAATGGAGACACTTCCTTGTGAGTCTTCACGGCAAAGAATGGTCTCAGTGAAAGCTCACGACCTCCTTTCACCTCAGCCCTTAGCCTATCAAGACCCATACGTCCACAATTCTTTGCCACCCCCAAGCATACCTGGTTGAAGCGCTCCTCACAAAGGTCCGTTGCTTTGAAATGACTATTGATGGCTTCCAGAGCTTTCCGGTCATAGTCACACTTATTCATGACCACGAATCTTGCTTTCTTGTCTGATAACAAGAGTCTAAGGTTCCTCTGCTTCAAGACGACACTGTTTTGCCCTTGGCGCATCCTCTATTCTTTGGTCTTGAGTATTTCAGGATGCACTGCAGTCCTTCAGACACATGACAGTCCTTCTGGTTAGCTGGCACCCGATCAGCTTCTGTGTGCACCATGCTGATCAGCTGCGGAGGCTTCATGTGTGGCTGCGGTGCGAACTTCGGGCCTTTATCCAGAGTCTTGGTCTCTATGCCTTGTAGCTGGCAGTCTGAAAGTTTGACCCAAACGCATCATTGCCGTTTGCTTTTCTCTTGTGTGGTAGTATTTCCTAGAGCTACATTCCATTATTGCTCTCCGATTTGATCATCCCATCCCATCTCATGAGAAGGTACTTCCTGAACTTGGCCGAGCAAAGCGGGGAGCAACCATGGGATATAGCCCTCGGAAAGCTACCACGCAGAGATAAAACAAAACAGCAATAATTCGTTTGGGTCAACCTTTAAGACTGCCAGCTACCAGGCATAGTGACTATTACATTGGAAAAAGGCCCCAAGTTAGCATCGCAGCAGCACATGAAGCCTCTGCAGCTGATCATCTTGGTGCACGCAGTCGTCGTGGACCGGGTGCCAGCTAACTAGAAGGACTCGCATGTGTCTGAAGGACTGGAGTGCATCCTGAAACACTAAACTGCAAGGACTAGAGGGTGCGCCGAGGGAAAAACAGTGTCTTCCTTGAATCAGAGGAATCTTACTCGGTTGCTATCAGACAAGACACCAAGATTCGTGGTTATGAAGAAGGATGACTAGGACTGGAAAGCTCTGGAAGCCATCAACAGTAATTTCGAGGCAACGGACCTCTGTGAGGAGCACCTCAACCAGGTATGCTTGGGGGTTGGCGAAGAGTTGTGGACGTATGGGTCTTGATAAGCGAAAGATTGAGATGAAAGGAAGTACTGAGCTTTCACTGAGACCATTATTTGCCTTGAAGACTCACAAGGAAGAGTCGCCGTTCCGAATGATCGTCGAGGACCGGAGCACATGGCAAAGGCATGTAGCCAAGTATCTTCAGGCACACCTGTCCGCGTTCCCCATCAATGACCCGTTCATGGTGCCAGGATTGGAGGATATTATTGCATTTTTTCAAGCAAAATGAACCTGCAGGATGCCTATGCATCGATGGTAAAGAAGTGTATTATAACATTCCGCAGAAAGCCGCACTCACAGCAGTGTAGTAGTGCACAAACTAATATGGGGTTATAAAATTTAAGAAGCAGTGTAGAATTTTGGAATTACTGTGTTTGTACATGACTTCTTTGTTTGTCGAGCATGATGGCATAGTGTAGGGCCAACGAGACGGGATCTGCATAGGGTTTCTAATCTGTACATGGCGAAATGCGACCATGAGCTGAGAAATGAGCTAGAGCCTTTGGGTTTGTAGAATGTTTCCGGTATGTGGATGCCTTTCTACTGTGTTTGCCCTACCGTAGGATCAAGTCGGTTGATATTGGTCCGGTATTACTGCAATTTAGAACGGTGTTCGCAGGTTTAGAATTTACGCATGAAATGCGGAACTCCACTATCAGGTTCCTCGACATTGAAATACACTTGTATCCGGATCATACATGCTGGATGTACAGAAATAAATGTGAAAATACAACATACAAAAGGACCACATAAATTCGAAATTTTTGTTAAATACAAAGGCGTACTCATCCAATGTCCTGTCTAAACCTTTTGAGCAGTCGCTTGTTACAGGCTGCCTACCCGATGACTGGAAGGTTGGAAAAGTAATTCCTCTGCATAAGTCTGGCGATAAACACTGTCCTAAAAACCATCGTCCCGTATCGCTCACCTGCATACCATGCAAGATCATGGAATAGGTCATCTTCTCTCATCATGCTACATTTTTTTAACTAATTCTTTTTTCAGTAATTTTCAGGATGGTTTTCGAAAAACCTTCTCCTGTGAGACCCAGCTTCTATGTTTCACTCATGACCTCCATTGCATTGTTGACGGTGGTTCGTTGGCAGACTGCATATGCCGGGACTTTTGTAAAGCTTTTGATAAAGTCTCACATGAATTACTTCTCTTTAAACTAAGCAGATTGAACTTAGATGCTTTCATGGCTTCACTCTTTTCTTGCTAATCAATCTCAGTTCGTTGCAGCAAATAATACCGACTCTAAGTTTCCCCAGTTGATTCCGGTTTGCCGCAAGGTTCAGGCTTGGGACCCCTGCTTTTCCTCATACATAAATGACTTTCCGGTAAACCTTACTTCATCAATTTGTCTCTTTGCGGATGATTGTGTTATCTATCGTAAAATTAACAATGGTCATGACGTCTTTATATTACAATCCGATATTAGCAGAATTTCTGAATGTTGTCAGCGCTGGAATATGAAGCTTAACACAAAAATGTGTAAACATACGCGTGCCACTCGCGTTAGCACATCAGCCCCTTCGTACTACCTCAACACTGGTCCTCTTTAATCTGTCTCTTCATAGAAATATTTAAGTGTTCACATAACTAATAACTTATCATGAAATGGCATGTTCATCACGTAGTTAATAATGCTAACCAAACTCTTGGCTAGTTCAGAAGAAACTTTTCATTTTGTCCTAGCGCGCTAAAACTTCTCCTTTGCAAAAATTTGTTGGTCCGAAACTAGAGTTTGCAGCTTCTGTCTGGGACCCAAGCGTCGTTTCACTCATTACTGAACTAGAAAGTGTGCAGAATCGCGCATATTCCTTTTTATTGTCTAACTATTATCGCACTTCTAGCGTGACTCTCATGAAATCTTCACTTTCATTGCCTCTTCTAACAGAACGCAGAAGAGTACTTCGGCTAAGTTTGTTTCATAAGATTTTTTCCTATAATACATATCTCAGACAGAAACTTCTAACGCAACCGTCATACACTTCTTCACGCATTGATCACCGTCACAAAGTAGGAAATCCATTATGTCGCACCAAATACTGCCATGACTCCTTCATTCCAGACACTTCTAACAGTTGGAATCGCCTTCCTTGTGCTATTGCCGAAATTACAGATGCCGTTTATTTACGTACAGCTGTTACTAACCTTTTTTGCTCCAGTGTTTAACATACTCTTGCTGCCGTTTTTCGGTGCTTTTTCTTGTTAAACATCTATGCTTGGCTGCGTTGCTGTTGATTTTGTATTTTTATATCTTGTTGCGCAGTCGTTATCATTTACTGTATAATGACAAATTATTTTTGTGTTATTTTTTACTGTATTGGGTTTTTTATTTTTTGTGTTCACCCCAACTCTCCTCTGTAATGCTCTTGGGCCCTGGGGGTAAATAAATAAATGTAAAAAGCGTTTTTATAAGCCAAGTTATAACCAGACTGTTGAGCTTTTCTTTTTTATTTTATTGATGTATCGTTGCTCTTGTTGTTCATGGATTTACCATACCGATACTTTCAGCGTTATCACAGCATTAAATCTTAGAAATGCTACAGAACCTTTAATCGGAAACATCATTCATAATATAATCGCCGCCGAAACACAGGGGCATACAATTAAACTCTGTTGGGTACTAAGCAACGTTGGAATCAGCGGCAATAGGAGCTGATGCATGTGCTGCAGCAGCCCGTCATACTAAAATACAGCCAGTCTACATACCACATAAAGATGTTCTAAGAGTTGTAAAGAGAAAACTGAGAGCAAAATGGCAGAGCTCATGGAACAACAAAATAAATAAATTGCACCTTGTCAAGTAGATCGTTGAAGAATGGAAATCGCGCAGTCACCAAAAACGCTTCATCGAAGTCATTTTATGTCGCCTTGGCATCGAACACACCCTTCTGACACACAGCTTCATTCTAATGAAAGACGAAAGACCTCTCTGTGAAAGATGCGGAGGTGAACTAACAATAAACCACGTCCTACTTTCGTGCGCTGAACTAAAGAAGTGAAGGGAAAAAAAATTTTGCACGTTTTTATACAGAACAGATCCCTGTCTATCCCAGCCTGTTGTTGCGAGATCCAATTATCGAAGGTGAAAATGTTATTCATTTTCTAAAGGATGCAAAGCTCCTGAACGAACTTTAAGAAAATATATATATATATATATATATATATATATATATATATATATATATATATATATATATATATATATAAGTGCAAAATTGTTTTATACAGCTGCGAGTAAAGTTAGAGCCTGCTTACAGCGGTAAGCGACTCTCGACGAGAGATGAACCTCAAAGAAAGAAAAGAAAAAAAAATATATGTGGGACAGTACAATGGTGAGATACTTTCAGGTTTTCGCTTAAAGGTGTGAGCGCCAAGCATGAAGGTTTTTACGAGAAGTTTAAAGTGGAGGGTATCAAACAAGCGGGGGGAAAAAAAAGAGGGGGGAAAATAAAAAAAACGCGAGGAAAACTGTCAAGTGATAATGATTGATATATGTGCTTAGCATTAAACTTGCAGGGCTCGTAATGACGACATTGCCCCATTGTTTTCATTTATCCCAGTATTAAGTGTCCTAAACTTATACATAAAGTATGACTCACGCTGCTCCCGTTCCATGTATTATTGAATCCCCGCTGAAGAACTGTTAGTTTGACTGAGTCGAATGAGTGCTGTTTCTGGTTGATATGTTTTGAAAAAGGAAGGTTGGGCAGAGAGCGGACATCGGCACGGTGATAATTAAACCGCATTCGTATAGGGGTAGCTGTCTGGCCAATATACTGCAATGTGAACACATACGTGATGCGATGTTCAGTGGACTAGGATGTTGCGAATGTTTTTCGGTCGTCTGTAGAGAACCTGGGGAGGAGTCGTGAAAGTATTGGAGAGACGATCGCTCTGTTCTAGAACGTTGAAATGTTTCTTTAGGATTCTGTTCACAGCTGTCGATCCCTGCAAACTCTGTACATAGCGGAGGGCTTCCTCAAACGCTATTTGCTCTACGCCATATGCACCAGTTGCTCCTTCTACATTGCATACATTGCATTCTAGGAGATATATTACGTTTGAGGCATCGCAATCAAAGTTACCATCTATTCTCCACATAAAATTTGACGTTGTGCTTGTTGCGCAGCTTGATGTCTGCATGTGCCTGCACACCCGGAATCTACTCTTTCCTCAAGGCCGGCACCCCAACCGCGGGTTATTACCTATTTTTCAGTGGACTAGGATGTTGCGAATGTTTTTCGGTCGTCTGTAGAGAACCTGGGGAGGAGTCGTGAAAGTATTGGAGAGACGATCGCTCTGTTCTAGAACGTTGAAATGTTTCTTTAGGATTCTGTTCACGTTGGGGGGGGTTACTCGTGTAGGGAGTACCAGACTTGTTCGACGGTCTATGTTTTCCTCTCGTGGACGTCCCTCCAGTATTTCCTCTCGGTTGAGTTCATATGCCTTTTTTATGGCGTCGTCAACAATATCTGGCGGGTATCGTTGTTTAGTCAGGACTTTCCGCATACGTTTTGCGTTTGGTGCGAAATCCTGATCTTGGGAACAAATTCTTTTGAATCGATGAGCCTGAGAATACGGAATGCTTGTTTTTGAGTGATGAGGACGACAGCTTTGTGCGTATTGTTGTCGCACCGGGGGTTTTCTGTATACGCTAGTGGTGAGCGAACCTTCATAAACCGCAATTTCAACGTCTTCAGATTTAATTTCGTTTTGGGAATATGTGTGCGTGAAGGATATGCTAGGATGGAGGAGATTGAAGTTTTCAATGAAATGTAGGAGTGATTGTTCTGTGTCAGTCCAAACTAAGAAAATATCATCCAAGCAGCATTTGTATAGGATGGGCTTAATAGGGGAAGTAAGTAAAAATTCAAATTCAATGCTATGCATGAAGATGTTAGCATAACTAGGGGTCATTTTTGTACCCATGGCGGTGTCGTTAATCTGTAAGTAGTGTTCATTGTCGAAATCAAATTTGTTGTATTCTAGAACTAGTTTCGTCAATACCTCTAGGACTTCTGGAGTTGGGGTCCTTCCTCACTATTCTGATTATAGGCCTCAATTAGAGCTTTGATTCTGTCGGAATGCGGGATATTTGTATATAGAGAGACTACATCTAAGGTTACAAGGAAGGTCCCCTGAGGAAGATTTACCCCTGCTATTTCGCGAAGGAAGTGGTTGGTGTCACGTATGTGGGATAGGTGTGTTTCAGGTATGTGTCCAATTAATGTGTCAATGTAACTGGAGATTGGTTTTGTGATTGTGCCGATGCCGGATACTATAGGGCGGCCAGGGTTAACCCTTCTATGAATTTTCGGAAGCATGTAGAATCGGCCCGGCGACGGGTGTGAGGCGGTCAGGGCTTTGCATAATCGCAGAAGATGTCCCCACTTTTTGCGAGCTCATCTAGAGTCCCTGTAAGAAGTTTTGATGCTTTAGAGTGGGGTCCGCTTTTAGGTGTTTATAAAATTTAGTGTTACAGAGTTGTCTAATTCCTTCCTCAATATTGTCACGTGGTGGTGACCAGGGTCGCTGACACAAATGAAGGCACAGGCTTGATGGTACTTAAATTACCTCTTTATTGGGCTGACTTGCAACCGCAAAAGAACTAAGCAACTCGGCGGCGGCGATAGCAACAAACGTGCTGGTCGATCGTCGAACAAAGAATGTCCGTCACACTCATCAACGCTCAATTTAAAGGCTGCCCAGAACAATCTAGATAACGTCGCAAACAGCTACCAGCACGGGCTGGAACATTGCGGAAAGACACCCGAGTGGCCGGAACCTTCGAGACAGATCTCGGTGCATCTTGTGCTACAACGAAACTGATAAAGGTGTGACTCGCGACATCGAGCAATAACAAGCAAAGTTTACGGAACTGATACGCGGTCCAGAATCAGAGTGATAAGCCTGAATGCCGGCGGCTGTTACAAAAACAACAAATACAGTTTTGAAGGTTTCGCCATAGAGAAATTGATTGGTAAAGAGCGGTCACTCGGCGAAAACTGGCCCCAGAAAATGACGCGCGACTTTTTGCGCTGCCGTCGATTGATGAATGGCGGCACCAATGCGCGGACGCGCGCGCGACGGCACTCGCTGCAGCGGTAGCCCGACGGAGCGCTAGGAGACAAGAAGTTGTCGAGGGGAGCGGTTGTGTGCTCGTGCCTCGCCGCGCTTGTGCGGCACAGACCTCTTGTGGGCTGCTGCGCGGAACGACAGCGGTTTGGAACGATGGCAAGGTGAGCAACGTTTTTTGCTTAACTACGCTGCATTTCAAGCAGTTTACACTGGCCATGCCGGCCGGGACTTTGTTGTCAAACTGTGCAGTATTTCAGGCAGTTTAGCTCAGTATGGCGGCGACTGCGCTTCACAAAGTCGCAAGTGAAGGGCAAGCTAACAGGCATGACAAGGCGTGCTGACCGCCGCGGTGACGTGACATGGCGATTTTGCGAACGGCTAGTTTTGCCTGGCATCGCGTTTAACAGGGCAACCGCAAGGTGTGAAATGTTTCATTCTTGTCAAACTGCGAGACATTTCGGGCAGTTTAGCTCAGCACGGTGTTCTGCGCTTCACAAAGTCGCGTATGAA
This sequence comes from Amblyomma maculatum, assembly GCF_055883805.1. NCBI lineage: Eukaryota > Metazoa > Arthropoda > Arachnida > Ixodida > Ixodidae > Amblyomma > Amblyomma maculatum. Next base: position 151,315,858 of record NC_139353.1, on the reverse strand, counting down.
GAAAAGCCAACATGGCGTGCCCGCCGGCCGCGGTTTTGCGAACAACTAGTTTTGCGTGGTGTCGCGTTGCATGTAACGTGACAACGTTAAAGTGAGAAATGTTTTATAATGCAGCAAGCTTCATTGCTCTAGCTGTTCAGTGCTCTTGAGGAATGTTGTTAATTTAGTGGCTGTTATTTCACTCACTGTAGAAATGCATTTTCAGATAGGTTCGGTTAGCCTGCATTTCCTGACCTCTACGTTGCAACAGTAGCTTTTGTATCAATTTTACGAATCACAGCTTTTCTGTTCTGGACCATAACTGCTGCTCACCAAGTCTTCAGTACGCACCCACATGCAATTTTGTGCATGATGCAGTGGCCTTATATTTCATTGCAACCTTCTGCATCATGTTCATTCCTTTTCCAACAGCACTGAATGGACCCACGGACTGCAGCCGAAGCGCGGCAGATGCGACGAGTGAACGGAGTGGCATTTCCCCCAAGTGTCAGTAGTTCTCTCTGCCCTGAACAATACAAGTTACCCTTCCTAAGGTAGCCGGGACTGAGACTGTGTAGTTTATGTATAATGCCTGTTTTGTTACATATCATTTGCCATATTTTGGAAATAAACGTTATGCTATTTTTTGTCGCTACCGAAGTGCTGTTTCTCGCCTTGTGTATTTTTATTTTTCTGTATTTTGCACATCGCCTTATGTGTGCAAAGTTTTGTCAATGCATCCGCCTACATGTGTTGCGTCTCTTGTATGTTTTATATGCAGCAAAATAAATGTTCATTTCACAAAGCACTTGGCGTCTTTTCTGCAATACTGTTTTGCAAAGGCTGTGGCGCAGCTGCGTTGATGGCCAATTTAGTGAACTGGGAATCTATTTTTCATGTTGTTATGCATGCTGAACATAAATAGAAACACTAGCAGACCGTGTAAAACCAAAATAATGCGCCAAAAGGGCAGGGAAGGACGCAGCGCATGCTAGTATTCAAATAACGCGCCTTTCAGCAAGACCGGAAGTAGTTGCCGCCGGCCGCTTGGTGCACTACAGTCAAATGGGCCGCGTGGCCCTGTGGGAGTGTCCGCTCTTTACCAATCTCTTTCTCTATGGTTTCGCGGCATTACCCCCCCCCCCCTTAAAAAAACATCGCCTCGATGTTCCAAAACAAAGCAACTTAAACATAAACCCTGCAAAGTTTAAACACCACAGATTCTTTAACGCGTGTAATATGGCTTCATTCGTACAACATGTACTAATTTCTGGGCATGCGCGTCGCCGTTGTAATGCTGACGTTCCGTCGGGAATGACTTCATAGTCCAGTGGTACGGCGCGGCGAATGATTTTGTACGGCCCAAAGTCTCGACGCAACAACTTTTCACTTAGTCCGCGACGGCGAATTGTCGTTCAAATCCACACTTGGTCTCGTGGGTTGTACTTTTTCGTCGTCGTAAGTTGTATCGTCGGCTGTCGGTGCGCTGTTGGTCTTTAATACGCAGACGTGCGAGTCGTCGGGCTTCCTCTGCAATGCTGCAGGTAGGCAGCGACGTCAAGGTTGTTCTCGTTAGTTACGTGCGTCAGCATTGCGTCGAGCTTCGTCGTGGGCTCCCTGCCGTACACATGCTTAAACGGGGTCGCTCTGGTCGTCTCCAGGACTGCCGTGTTATACGCGAAGATCATGTACGGCAAGATGGCGTCCCAGGTCTTGTGTTCAGCGTCGATGTACATGGCGATCATGTCCGCGATTGTTTTATGCAGGCGCTCCGTAAGGCCATTGGTCTGGGGATGGTACGCAGTTGTTCGTCGATGGCTTGTATGACTGTATTCCAGGATGGCTTGAGTCAACTCTGCCGTAAACGCCGTTCCCCTGTCCGTGATGAGGACTTCTGGGGCGCCATGTCGCAAGAGAATTTGTTCGACAAAAAATTTGGCGACTTCTGCCGCGGTACCATTGGGTAGTGCTTATTCTTCGGCGTAACGGGTAAGGTAGTCAGTGGCCACGATGATAAACTAGTTACCCATAGACGAAGATGGAGAGGGGCAAAGGAGATCCATCCCAATTTGTTGAAAGGGCATGACTGGGGGCGGAATCGGGTTTAGTAGTCCTGCTGGTCTGATCGGCGGCGTCTTGCGTCGTTGGCACTCACGACACGTCTTCACGTAGTGGGCAACTTCGGCAGGCAGTCGCGGCCAGTAGTACTTCTCCTGGATTCGATGCAACGTGCACGCAAATCCGAGGTGGCCTGCTGTGGACTCATCGTGCAACGCCTGCAGAATTTCCTGCCGGAGGTTTTTAGGCACTACAAGAAGCTGCGCGGTATTGTTGGCTGCGAAGTTCTTCACTAGGAGGCCATTGCTTAACGTGAACGATGATAAATATCGCAAACAAACAAAGATTACGGAACTGATACGCGGTCCAGAATCAGAGTGATAAGTCTGAATGCCGGCGGCTGTTAAACAACAACAAATACAGTTTTGAAGTTTCGCGGCAATATATTTGTCATTGTCCATGACCAATATGCCGCCTCTTTTATCTGCCGGTTTGATGACCACATCTTTCCGTCTGCTAAGCGCCTTCAATGCGTCACGTTCCTTTTTGGAAAGGTTTTACTTCCCTGGTCTCTAGTCCTTATAAGCTCTGATTACGTCGTTCTGGACGGCACTAATGTACGGTACATGTGAGGACAGTTTTCCTCGGGGTTTTTTCCCCCTTTCCGCCCCTTTTTTTACCCCGCTTCTTTGATACCCTCCACATCCCACTTCTCGTAAAAACCTTCTTCATGCTTGGCGCTCGCACCTTTTAGCGAAAACCTCAAAGTATTTCAGCATTCTACTGTCCCACATATTTTTTTTCTTTTCTTTCTTTGATGTTCATCTCTCGTCGCGAGTTGCTTACCGCTCTAAGCAGGCTCGAACTCTACTCGTAGATGTCACGTTCTTCTAACCAGCAATGTCCACCTGGTTGTCGCGTTTTTTTTTTTTCATCCTGTCGGGCCGCGGGTCGGAGCAAGGGTGGGGAGTGTAACAGACGCAGCAGAGAAAAAGAACAAATCTTCAAAAACAAGGCCTTGACCATTGATAGTTGACCACTTCTCCCAAAAACCTCCTTCACGCTTGGCGCTACCATCTTTTAGTGAGAACGGAAAAAGATTTCTCACCATCTGCAGCAAACACGTTCCCCCACCTGTGATTTTTTTTCCCGAGGTTGTTCAGCGGCTGCCTGTATTGTATACAGATGACTCCCGGCAGCCGTTGCCTTGGGTGGATGAGCCTTTGGGACTAGCCTGCTCTCCGCACCTGTGTGTGTATGTGTGTGTTGTGCGTGCCCAGCTGGTTCACCTATATGTGCCCATATTATGTTTGTATCTCCTCTTGCCAACACTATAAGAAGACGAACAAGAATCATGTACCCTCAGTCTTGAGAAAGGCAGTGCTCCTGCTGAAACGTCGACTCCAAATAAACTTGGAAGCAGTATGAAGCATTTTTTCATAGATGTGGACGTCGTGTATAGACCCTATTCACTATCAGGTTTAGCAGGCGGCCGTTGTGGCAACCCTATATTGAGGATACGCCATAGCATTGGGCTTTTCGAAACTCCTCCTCCTCCCTGCTCCCTCCCTGCGACCTCCCTGCTGCGCGCCGTTCATTTGTCGGACACATGAGACGCCGTTTGGAACGCTGTCCAACCAGAGCTCGGATTTCACCACCGCTGTACCCTGATTCGCCGTGGGCCCTCTCTCTCTTTCTTTCTCTCTCTTTGATCTTAGGTTGTTCGTGCCATGGTTGCCAGTAAAGCAGAAATGACGTCACGTATATAAGCTCTATAGGCAAGTGGCTATTTATGTCTGTAGAAAGGTTGCATCGAGTATTGAGTAGGCGAGTTACACTTTTCACCAATCAAAACATGCAATGCTGAAACGTTATCCGGATTTTCACTCATACTTCTCATTTTGCTTTGGTTCCTAGCGGTTTTAACTGTGAGCTCCTACATAAACAATCTTCCTAATAATAAGTGCTTGCTAGCTATTGTATGTTTTACCCTATCATACATCTGTATTTTCATATGCGTGTACATAAATACTTTGGTTAAAAACCCATTGCATGCTAGACTGTCTATATTCCTTTCTAGTGCAACAGTTCCTATGAAACTGACTCTACAAAGCATTGGTAAGTCTTAAACACCCTCTTAATTTTAGGAAACTGCTTAGACAGCTTTCCAGCAATCTCGAATCAGTGTGCAATCTGGCCACTCATTTTGGACTGTTGAAATACACATACAGTGCAAGCGTATCTACAAGAAATCATCTCGAGCTGCCTCATTTTGCATCGCCTTGCATTATGCTTCCACTTGACAATATATAGCCTAATCTATCACTCTAACTCTCTCCGGAAGGACCAGTTGTATTTTTTATTGTCGTATTTTTAGTTGGCCAGAGTGCTGTCATCGTGCTATAGTCAATGTTTGAAAATTGGTGTGTCATATTTTCGCCCCTGTATTTACAGGATTGTTTTTCGTTGCCTGTCTAGAACTATGGAAATTTAGAACCTTGTTTCAGACTCTATTGCTGTAATTTCTGACTACTAACTCGCACAGGTTTATGCAATTTTATCGGTCTCCCTGCCCCTTTCAGTTACGTCACCGGGTGTTGATGTAGTTGATATAAATACAGAAAAACGCTTAGCATAAGCACTCACATTTGGTTTCTGTTTCAGCGCCTGTATTTTGATGGAGTAAGGAGGAAGAATGGAAAAAAGTGTGTGACTCAGGTGTTTTAACATGCTGTTGAAACGAGTTATACGGATCTTTGTTGGCAGTGTAATGTCTCTGCTCTTCGCTAGGCGGTCAAGGCTAGCCATGGCTTTCTTTCCCAGAAGCAGGCGTTTCCTAATTTCATGGCTGCAGTCTCCTTCCGGGGTAATCTTGGAGCTCAAGAAGAGAAAATCTGTCACAGATTCCACTTCTTGCCCCTTGATGCTCTAGGACTTGATAGGGCAAGACGCCATGATCTTTGTCTTTTTATTGTTCGGTTTAAGCCCAAACTTCTCACTCTCTTCTTTTACGCGCATCAGAAGTCTCTTGAGTTCCACTTCACTTTCTGCCATTAAAGTGGTATCGTCCGCATATCTGAGGTTGTTGATACGTTTTCCAGCATCTTCACTCCAGCTGAAGACTCGTACAGACCGGCCTTCCTCGTGATGCACTCAGCATATAGGTTAAATTGGCAGGGCGACAGTATGCAGCCTTGTCTCACTCCTTTCTTAATCGGAAACCAATCAGTAAGACCATGCCCAGTTCTGACTGTGGCCTCTTGCCCTTCATACAGGTTCCTGAGGAGACAGATGAGGTGAATTGGAACTCCCATCTCTTGGAGAACTTGCCACAATCTGCTGTGATCTACGCAGTCAAACGCTTTCGCATAATCAATAAAGCAGAAGTAGGTGGGTTTCTGGAAATCTCTTGCTTTTTCCACTTTTCTGCGAAGGTTGGCAATCTGGTCTCTAGTTCCTCTGCCCTTGTGACACCCAGCTTGCACGTCCGGAAGCTCCCGATCCACATACTGCTGCAGCCTACCTTGCAGGATTTTCAACATCACCTTGCTAGCATGCGAAATAAGCGCGATCGTGCGGTAGTTGGAACAATCTTTGGCACTTCCTTTTTTTGGGATGGGAATGTAAACTGACCTCCTCCAATCTTGTGGCCACTGCAGGGTTGTCCAAATTTGCTGCCATCATGAATACTTTAACAGCGTCGTCATGGTTAAGGTTTCGAAGCAACTCAGCTGGAATGCCATCAATGCCGCTAGCTTTGTTCTTAGCAAGGCTGGCTAAGGCCCATTCTACTTCACTATTCAGGATGCCCGGCTCGACTGTGCGGACTGTTGCTTACGCTGTGATGCCGACGTTGAGCCATTTATCGGAGTCCGGTAGTGTATATAGATGGTATACCGTCAACCTGACGAGACTTAGGCCTAGTTGAACTTGGGTCCAGTCTTTCACGGCTTGGACTGACTGAGATTGCTTTTGCCGCTTGTATTCACAGATTTCCCGCTTCGCGCCTAAGTTCAGCTCCATTCGTTTGCGCTTAACTCCAACTATGCCAAAAGTCAGACTAAAGTCGAGAGTTACAGGCTCCTGCTTCTTTGCACTCATTTTCCCTAGTTAAACTTCTTGATTTTCCATTCTTCTGATTCTCTTTCTTGCTTTGTACTGTTTTTGTAAGGAAGCGAGGGAGTCTAGTTGGCAGGCTACTATACAGAGGGCTATCAAACAGCCCTTTCCTGTGCCGTTTGTATGTGTTCCTATGAAACAAACACTGTAAGCTGAAGTACAGTTTAAAACGACGGCTAGCCGACTACGAAGAGCTCAAACCTTGTCAAGGCCGCATCGTTGACTCAAGGCGAAGCCGACATGCGGATCGCTGTGGTGCAAAATGTGGTAGTTCGGCAGCGCAACAGTGACGAAAACCAGGAGCATGAGAAGGACAGGCGTCCAGGACGGGACGCCCGGTCCTGTTTGCGTGGTCGTCGCGTTTCTTTTGTCGCTCTACTTCCTTAGTGTGTCTTTACCCTGACCGAAACGGCTTCATAGAACATGCTTTGTGTTCTGGGCTAGAAAAACTTCAGTTCCCACCCCCAATATCGGCGCTTGTCTATCTTCTTATTGTTTCTTTCTTACGTTTTTACCGGCTTCTCTTCTGTTCACGTTCAGCAGAATTTATTGCAACCACATGTTGCTGTTTTCCCGACTGCGGCCACTGGTTGCGGCGCTGCCGCTGCACCCATAAATCTCCCGGTTGCCTCATTTTGGGGTCTTTCTCAGTCAGCTGACCTTCGGTTTGCTGTGTACAATCCCTGTCAACCACACAACCTTTCTCCTCCTCTTCCCTTCCTTTCCGCTCTTGCCCCCCCCCCCCCCCGTCCCCCTTCCCTCCTAAAACGACGACACGCCCGATTTGGTTCTTTCCAACTCCACAGGACTCGTTCAGGCATCCTACCGTATCGGCTGTCGCATTGGTTCCCGACATGCGCACCCTTCATAAACTTGCGTTCAGACTCCCCTGCTTTTTTCAAACAATGTCCATATTAACGAGACAAAAATACATGGGCCGAATAGGCTGTGTGCATTCATCCCATCTACATTGTTCAGAGAGCGAGTTTCTATATTAACGTGACATAAAAACTTTGAAAAATCTTCGGCCCCAGAAAAATTGTCCATTATTCGGGTCCTCCATATAAACGGATGTCATATTAACGGGGCACAAGTTTTCCATAACAGCCACTTATGAAATGACTTGTGAAGACTAAATCCCCAACAAAACAAAAAAAAGAGGAAAAGACAGGAAAACACCAATTAATCATAAAACTAAGCCAACGCCGAATAAACCTTCAGAAAATTTCTAAGAGGAATGCTGTTTATGTTATGAGGTCCAAACCTGCCACTCCGGGGGGTTTGTTTATAATTCTGTGATCCCGTGGCGTACTGCAAGAATTGGCGAAATTGCTTCTTTGAACACCACGCTTACATTAAAAAATTACAACTGTCGGAACTGCTAGGAAAAAGGGTTTCATTTCATTTCATTTCATTTTATTACCCTCAAGCGCATACGCATTACAGATGGGAGTGGTACATCATATATGATAGAAAGCATAGAACACTAAATGAACAAAACATAACAAAGGCTAAACGAACAAGGGAATACAGAACAACGAAAACAATCCTACAATAAAGAAAGTTATACAAGCGGAATAAATTGAAAACAATCATAAGCGGTGAGAGAACAGCATTATACAGCGAAAAGAACAGCAGCACTGGGAGCAAACAAGCATGAAAAACTAAAAACGGAAATAAGATAATAGTCAGGGGGGAAAAAGTGTCACGGATCAGCTTCAAGATATTGCATCAGTGATGAGTGAAATGAATCGTGATTTGGATTAATGCGATATCGGGCGGAAGGCGATTCCACTCTACTGACGTACGAGGTAGAAAGGAATGAAAAAGGGCATTAGTATTGCAAGTTATGACATTTACTTTGTAAGCATGATCAACGCGGGAGGAGCGATACGATGGCTGCGAAATGAAAGTATGCCTCAATTCGTTATGATGATAAATTTTGTGAAAAAGGCTAAGACGTGAAATTTTCCTTCTAAGCTCGAGAGATGGCAAAGATAACGTTAGTTTCATTGAAGTTATGCTGCTAGTGCGACTGTAATTGGAAAGAATGAAACGCGCTGAATTATTTTGAACCATCTCAAGTGAGGATTTCAAGTTCGTGAAACCGGGATCCCAGATTGCAGAAGCATATTCAATCTTTGAACGTACCAATGCTTTGTACATAGTCATTTTAGTCGAAACAGGTGCCTTCGAAAAGTTACGGCGCAAATACCCAAGCATGCGGTTACTGTTGTTAATAATGTAATCAATATGTTGCTTCCAGCTGAGGTCATTAGTAATATGCACACCCAAATATTTGTACGAAGTTACAGTATCTAAAGGAGTGTTATTCAATACATAGCAAGCAGGGGGGAAATTACTGCGCGACACTCGCATAGCTTTACATTTTTTAACATTTAGGTCCATACACCATGTGCTGCACCATTTAGTTATATTATTGAGGTCAGATTGTATAGCAGAAACATCGGCGGGTTCAGCAATCTCGCGATAAATAACACAGTCATCGGCAAATAAGTGAATAGGGGAAGTCACACAGTTAGGAAGGTCATTAATATAAACTAAAAAAAGAAGAGGGCCCAAAACTGACCCTTGTGGTACACCTGACGTAACAGGTGTTGACGGTGAATTATTATTGTTAGCAAAGACATGCTGTGATCGACCGATGAGGAAAACTTCGACCCAGGTAAGAAGATGTCTGTCAATATTAAGACACTTGAGTTTAAGTAGTAAAAGATGATGGTTTATTTTGTCAAAGGCCTTAGAAAAATCCAAGAAGATACAATCAGCCAAGGAACGGTTGTCAATAAGGGTTAGCATGGAGTTTGTGAAACAAAGTAGCTGTGTCTCGCATGAGTGATTTCCTGAAGCCATGTTGCGCTGGATTGAAAAAAAGGTTCGAGTCAAGAAAACTAGCTAGGTGTGAGCAAATGACATGTTCAAGAATTTTACATGGTATGGTAGTAAGAGATATGGGGCGATAATTAAGGGGAGATTGCTTGTTACCGGATTTATGAAGTGGAATCACCTTCGCCTGCTTCCAATGTACAGGAATAGCGCCAGTATCTAAAGATTGTTGAAATATTTTTGCCAAAAGGACAGAGGAGTACATGTTTGTTTCTTTAAGGAATCTTGCATTTATATTGTCAACACCTGAGGAACATGAAGGTTTTAGTGTTTCAATTAGCTTTGCAATCCCGTCGGCATCTATTGATATTGGATGCATAATCGTATAGCCCGAAAACGAATGTGTAGGCAATTGAAGATTAGTTGCAGATGAAAAGTTCAGTGTGAACATATTGTTTAAAATCGATGCGCACTTCTTGCTAGGCACAGGTAAGTCGTTCTGGTCAAGTAAAGAAATCTCTGAGTTGCTCTGGGAGTTAGTTACGATGTTCCAAAATTTGCTAGGGTTATTAGTGAGCAAGGATGGTAGAGTGTATTTCAAAAAAGTAGATTCTGCAGAAGCGACAGCTTGAGAGTAGGTGTGAGATGCATTAGTGTATGCTTGCCAGCGTGACGCAGTCTGCTGCAGTTTTGCTGCCCGAAATAAGCGTTTTTTTCTGTTCGAAAGTCGATTTAAGTACGGATTATACCATGGCGAATGTCTATGTACTGTTAGTATTTTCTTGGGAATGTAAGCCTCAGTTAGATATGAAATTTTATTGACGAACAGGTCCCAGTTCTCTTGGACAGAACGATGTTCAAAACCACTAAGATAGTTGTCAAGGAAGAGCGAAAGTTCTCTATTTATCTCTTCAAAGTTTGCCTTTTTGTAATCAAATATAATCTTGCGTTTTTTCGTAGCTGAAGACGCGGTAAAGTTTAGGTCGAAATGAAGTAAAGAATGATCACTGAGTCCCGGCATGAAAATTATTGGGCCTATCATATCAAGGTTAGTGGTGAGGATCAGGTCAAGAATGTTAGCAGAACTGCCGATAACACGCGTTGGGCCATCAACAACCTGATCAAAATTGAAAAGGGAGCACATATCGAGAAAAGCTTGACAATTCGAAGAATATGGTGTGCAGGTAGGCGGTGTCGATGTCCAGTTTACTGATGGATAATTGAAATCGCCTAGAAGAAATACCGGGGATGCTGGATAACGAAGGACGACGGTGTTAACCGCGTCATGCAATTCATTCACGAATGTGATGTCTGCATTAGGTGGACGATAACAGACGCCAATGATGTGTACTCTGTTGTTTAAAATGACGCCGCACCAGACAGATTCTATGTTGCATGAAACATTAATTCTGAACGATGATAGGTTTTTAGAAACTGCGAGCAGGGTTCCACCCCCTTGTCTTCCATCACTGTCACAACGATAGACATTGAAAGGCTTGGTGTGAGTAAAAATTTCGCTGTCGCTTACACGAGCACTTAACCAAGTTTCAGTGAGCGCCACCAGGTCGGCTTGGCACGAATTGATAGCTGCGATGATATCATCTCTTTTGCCTAAAATCCTCCGGATATTACTATAAAGGACTGATATAGGGCGCCGATGACCACTACCCCTGGCTAAGTGTTATGAAACATTACGCGTGGGACTTGAATTCGAAATGTCTCCCATCTCGCATGCGCGAGCAGCATTGGATGTAGAGGGTCGAGCGCGTGCAGATGAATCATCGGATGGGCTGCTACGAGAAGGAGAATGATAACGCAGCCGGGGCAGCTCAATGAAACTGTCTGTTCTAGGGTCATAAACATATTGCCTTTTATTTACAGTTAGTTTGTCGTAGCGAAGCCTAAAGGATGGTGAACCAGGCAAAGATTTTGCGAAAGCAGTTAAACTTTTGCGAGCGAGCCTAGTTGCTGCGCAGTAGTCTTCAGAAACTGAAATGTCATTTAATTGTTTTCAGCTCATCACGATGTGACATCACTTCTTCTTTCGCTTTAAAGTGCGAAAATTTTATTATCACTGGTCGGCATTTTTCTTGAACAAAAGGGCCACCAAGGCGGTGGGCTCGTTCTATTTTGTCTGGTTTAAATTCTGACCCAAAACTGGATGAAAAGCAAACTAATAACGTTTTTTTCTGTGTCATTCCACGTTTCATTGCTATCGGGTACGCCATAAAATATTAAATTATTTCTGCGAGATCTGTCTTCCAGATCATAGATGCGGGAAAGAAGCTCATTATTCTGTTGCGCCAAGTCATTAATGGTGTCGTTTGTTAACAGAAGTTCTCCTTCGAGACTACTAACCATGCTGACTTCTGTTTCAACAGAAGCGAGTCGAGTATCAATATTAGACAGCCGCTTTGCTAAACATTCCTGATTGGCTTTTACGTCATTCACAGCCTGCGTGAACATGGCTTGGGCCTCCGCTGACGCCTCACAGGCGGTTTTAATAAAGGACAACGCAGCCATGACTTCATTATGACGATGGGCGCACGACGTGTCGTCTTCATCAGCTACTTGGGTCTGCCGCTCTGTAGTTTGCTTGCGATTAGGCCCGGGGTTTAGCTCAACGTCACCCGAACATAGCAACAACATAAGCAACACCTCCTTGCAGTCACAACACACGTCATAGAGCACTTGTGGGCACGGAAGCAGCAGTAAAAACGATTTGATGTTTTCCTAGCATGTAGAGAACACGATTGACCAACCTGGATAACGTGAAGACGACGATTGTTAGCCATGTGCTCTATCGTGCTGCTTCCATGCCCACTGACGTGTCGCGGCTGGCTGTTGGCTTTTAAGGCAGGCGTGGATGATGTTCCTGTTGATGCGGCTGAACCGATGAACAAGGATTCCGATCCAACGAAGGCAGCGCCTGGGTTCGAAGAAAGGTCGCACACCTGAACACGGCATGGCTGCAGGCAGGTAGCGACGTACGGGTCCGGTGCACTTCTGGCCAGGCATGGTAGAAGCCAAGCCAAAACCTGGATAACGTGAAGACGACGATCGTTAGCCATGTGCTCTATCGTGCTGCTTCCATGCCAAACGTGAACCGCTTTGCTTCCGCGAACATCGGCTCGTCCGTCAAATTTCGCCGGAGCAAAATGTCCAACTCGCAACCACCTAAAAAAAAGAACACGTACACACGATATAAATACGTGTACGTCCGAACCGAATACTGGATGCCATTTCGTCAACAATTCTGAGACGAGCTTCTTTCTGGTATTCACTTGTTTTCCTTCGACGACTGAACTAATCAGTTGAACAGTGGTGTCTCCGAAGCAGCTTCCCCGCATGCACCGTAGGTGAATCTAGAGAAACCGTTTCCCCGTTAGTGTCGTATAGTTACAGCACATAAACGTAAAATAAAGACAAGAACAACAGAAAGGAGACGAGCAAGCAGCCCGGAGGGACCGCGCCCCCCGCTGTGCACGCGCTCCTCCCTTCACCCTCCGTCTGTAGGCATCTGGTTTTGCTCATGCGGTGAACGCCGAACTGTCACCAATACACACCAAAAGGTAGTGGCGTATGTGTGCCAGCTCCGCATTCAGAGAGTAGATCGCGCTTTCCAATACTTGCAAAAGAAAAAGAAAAAACTAAATGACCGCACGGGTAAGTGGAAAGGAGGGTTGTGCTATGCGCCTCTGAAAAGATGCCAAAGAAAGAGCCTAATGTGAGGGAAGAAGCCTGTTCTCTTTTCGGCAGTGTACGAACTTAATTGACATACAAGAAAATATATATATATATATAAATAAATACCATGTTGCCGAAAGTAATAACCAATATCGCACAATAAAAACAGAAGAGAACTGCTCTTCCCAGAGCGTATGAAAAGTTTGAGACATCGACTTAATACTGCATTCCTCAGTGCTAGCATGTAATTGGCTTCATATCACGTACATCTAAATTGGTTTTTAAAGAAAAAAACAAATATCTGAAAGAATTATTCCGACATCTGGCCACAACAATTTTCATCCTATTGATTCGTGCGCCTCGAGCAGACTGGAGCACAAAACAGGCATGTTCACTTCGCCACACCAATTCGTCCGTCTAGACACCAAAATGTCGAGCCGGAAACCATCTCAATACTTTTTAGCTCATAAAAACATGTAGGAGAACGCTTTTCAAATTTCGTTTTCTGCTCCTGAATAAGTTAAGAATCCCTTAGTCTCCTCCTTCCTCCTGCATTGCTTGATTTCACTAGAATTTGAGAGAGAAATAAAGGGCCCTAGCGGAGCGAAATCATTTTTTTTTCATTGCGCTGTACTGCATACAGGCCCCATATATTTTTTGTCCCTTCTATCTCAGCATATGGTTAACATGCGCAGGCTTTTTCCTGTTTACCAGTTGCGTCTTATAAGCTGTGCCGTCCATTTCATCCTGTTGCATGTTTTACCGCTACACTAGCACCATCACCTTTAAATCTGTTAGAAGAAACAAGCAGCACAAGACCAAAGAGAGGTTGTTCTGGAGAATACAAGAATATAAATTTACAGGACAGGAATATAAAACGATAACGTACAATTCGAAAGGGAGGACTTCGATAAAATGCACAGATGGTATTGTGCCGGTTTTTCTGGTTTGTTCATGTTTTTTTTTATCTGTCAGTATCACGTCCTCTAACAATTTCGCTGCACCATTTCCTGTTAAGTTTCCGTGCAATGTACAGCGGGGTCCTTTATCGAATTTAAGGCAGCAGCCGTGACGTTATCGCCTGGAAACGGGAATGCACAAGACACAGTTCTGTTCCGCGCCGTCTGCGCAAAGATAATTTGCTTCACTTTTTAGTTTGCTGGTTTCCTTGCGGCATCGGACAAAAGCACCGCCGGTCAACGTGAGTTATGTGCTTTCCGCGCTCCTGGGTGTTTGAGCCTGCGGCAAGCATCGGCACAAACAAGTCAGAGGAAACGGGGGTGGCAGGCGGGGGGCATGAGGAGTTCGTGAAGTAAAAAAAAAATCTCCTTCCTAGTAGACCAGAGGGAAGCGTACTCGGGCTTCGGACATTACGGTGGAATGCCGAAAGCTGGGCAGGGGCTGCGGCATTCGGTCGTCCGATTGGGGGGTAACCAAACACCGAGAGTCGGCGGGCACACCGCGGCAGTATGCTCGAGCTCCGCGTCAAAAGGGGCGCTCTTCGAAGACAGCCGCGGCAACAGCGAAAAGCCTGGACCTCACTATTTCGACGTCACACAATGACGACCTCACTCAACCTCAAACTCACGCGTGAGTTTGAGGTTCAATTTGGTGACCTCACACAAAAAATTTCTAGCTGTCACCGACCTCACCTCGACCTCACCTCAACCTCACCTCACTCCGTGAGGTTGAGGTCATTTTGAGGTTCAGGTCAATCTCATGAGACCGAAACCTCAAGAGGTTGTCCACCTCTGCTTAGGAGACACCCTCAAAGATCCGGAAGACGGCGATGCGCATGTGACGCCTTTGTTGCCACTGCGCAGAAACTTTGTTCTCCAGTAGAATGCGGCAGCGTAGTAGGTACATTAAGCTCAGGACTAAGTTTTTTTTTTTTTTCATAGTTTGTAGCGACCCCATTATTCTACGACGCGCATCACCAAATGTGGCGGTAGAGACAGAAAAGAAGGGTGTACGACTGAAAACCGGCCGAGAAACTCGGGTAATCAACTTCAAAACAACTCCCTTCTCTTTCCTTCGCAGCATTCTCCGTCCTCGAGCAAAGAGGTTGCAGTCGGAGTGGTTGCCCGCGCCGACCATTAACGCGCGTTATAGGTGTTCACTCAACGACGGAATGGACAGGAGCGAGGACGGTTGTTGGTCACTTTGCTTACTGGCGCCAACCGATTTCCTTTCGGCTTCTGCGGTGGCTTATTCGCCCTCTCGGACTGCATGATTTCGATGGCCTTTTCTAGATTTAGGTGTATGCTGCACGTGCCCCCCCCATTTCTCTCCTCAAATATGTGTGCACAACACTAACCTTGGTTTAAGATACGTTGTTCCTATGCTATGCTCAGAAGGTTAAATAAAGATCAGGCTTCCGAGATAGCACAGCTTTTGCCACTTTGGTCGTGAAGGAGAGCTTTGGCTTTAAAAGAAAACAGTCCACGGCTCTCCTCCTCCTAAGCAGCAATATGTACTTAGCAAAACCCGGCACGTGAATTATGAAACAAAAATAAAAACGAAAAAAGCAGATGACTCAAATGCCTCGAACAGTGGCCAAATAATCCCGATCTTGGTAAATAGAAGCAGATATACGGAAAGTGGCGCACTCTGTATTTTTACGTCAGTTATATCGACCTATCATTGCGGATTTAGGGTTTGTTGGTATTTTTCAGGAAGTCCAATTTCCCAAGTGGAAGCGAGATTTTACAAGTACCAATAATAACAATCACTTCAGTGCGAGCTCATTCCAAGGAGACCGTAAAAACACAGGGAGCATTATTGTTGTAGCATTTTTATGACTTCGAATAAGTTCTAAGCAGGTGCTTTACATTTTCATGCTTAAAACAAAGAAGCAGAACTCTCCTGCTATTTTCACCTGACTTCAGTTCCGTTTATTACCTTAATTAATACATAGAGGCATTACATAAGGCGTAGGTTCTTATACAAACACTAGTGATCATGATAATTAGTTACTGGGAACAATGGTCAGATAAAAGTTGCGAAAACGAAGATGGTCATTTTCGTGGATTTCTTGTAGCAATTTCGTGGAGGAGGCCGTTCCAGTCTATGGTGGTTCGAATGAAAAACGAAGCAGTAAAGGCGGTCGTCCGGCGTGTGGGTTCGCAATGTGAAGTGGATGACTGGTTCGTTAAGATATGCGTGCTGCTGCAGTGATTAATGGGGCTTGATTAAGTGATGAAAAAAAAAAAAACGTGACACAATAAAATGCTGGAAATGCGATGTCGACATAAAAGTGTCGATACACCGGATTCTGTTTTTAGGGATCAAAACCTGATTTTCTATGAGTATGATGCATGAATCAATGTAACAGCGCAATCTTTAACCAATTCTTTTTGACGAGATATGCTTGATTGGCCTCCAGATGTGTCGCATGCATTTTAAATTTTTGGCCTAACAAATGAATTATAAGCCAGTAGTTTTGAACACGGCGGTGCATTCCACAAATTCTCTGAGTTTTTGTCAGATGTTGATATAATGTTACTGACGTATGTCCTGACGTTACTGACGTATGATATAATGTTACTGACGTATGGCAGTGGCACGCCTGCTCCTTGCCACTGCCAGCAAGTCGACCAGCGGCTCGTCGTTCCTCAAAGCGTCCCTCCCGCTCCACTGGCGCTGTCGAAGACACAACCGGGGCCATAATTCTCACCAAACTCGGCGGGCCTGCACCACGTGTCGGCAGAAGAGGTTCCTGGAAGTCCAAAGGGAACAGCGATGGGCTGAACCGCGTCCATGCCACGGATAGAAGGTTTCAGGCCTGGGCATGTGTACGCGCTGGCGGCCTAACCAGACGCGGACGCCCGCCTGCCCTGAATTTTTAGCCTACGAGGCGGCTGCGGGCCAGCACCGGAGACGCAAGGAGGATTCCTCTGTTACCGACACCGCCGAACGAGCGCCGCCACTGCCAGGTTCTAAGAGCCCACGCAAGCGGGGGCCCCACTAAAGAAAAAGGAAAGAAAGGAAGGCCTGTAGAGAGGAACACGGCCAACCGTCATGAAAGGAGTAGCTTAAAAGACGCCGAACGAAACGTTTGTCAGTTGGAATTTCTATAATGTTTCTTCCATGTAGCCATTAAATCAGTTTGTGAAGTTTCACCGGAGTTTTATTCTGTGACCAAATTATGCCAACGCAGACACGACGACAACAACGATTACGACAACATGTGCGTCCCAAGACAAATCATGAATAGGGTTACACGTAAGCATTTACAAGAATCTACCTGTTCAAGCGGGGGGTTAACAGTTGCGTAAGGAAAGAAATAGGGAGCGCGATGGTGCGATAAGGACAGGCAAGTGAATTTGCTGGTGATTACGGTCATTAGTGTAATATTGCACCATTCTGAATCGTTCTTAAACAAGTTCTAGAGAGCAGATTGGTGCGATGCGTTATAGATAGTGCGGTGACACAGTCGTCCGCAAATATGCGTATATTAGAGGAGACACATTAAAGTGAATCATTAAAATATATGAAAATAACAGGAAGCCAAGAGCAGATACTTGCAGCATACCGGAAGTTACTGGGAGGGGGCTAGACAAATTATTGTTGACCGAAACCATTTGCGTACGAATATACAAAAATTCCCGTATCCACATCAGAACATTAGGATCCAGGTTTAGTAGTAGAACTTTTATTTGTAGGCGGTAGTTAGGCACTTTATCAAATGCTTTCTCTAAATCCAAAATAGATTGTACCGATTCGCACATCGATGACCAGGTTAAGACGCAAGTCATGAAGTAAATAGTTAATTGGGTTTCACAGGAGAAAGCTATGCGAAACCTATGCTGTGACGGGTGAAAATAGTTGTTACCATCTAAGAAAAAATAATTTGACAGTAGACGTGTATTTTGATTTTGCATGAGACGCTTGTTAGCGAGATAGTTCGATAATTTAACGAAGAGCTTCTGTTGTCTTTCTTGTAGATTTGAGTGACCTATGCCACTTACCAATCATCCGGAAAGGTAGTGAAGAAAGTGACTGAGAACAGTAATGACAGGCAATAAGCAGCCGGGTGTCTTGTGTTTCTTGGAATTTTATAGTTCATACCTTCATGCCACACGATGATGATAGTGCAGTCTTCAGAGTTATGGATGAAATTCCGTCTTCATAAACTGCGATGCTTAGTATGACACCTTTCATATTGCAAAAAGAAAAAAAGAAAAAGAAAGGGCCTTTTGATTTCATTCGAGAATACTGAGGAAAATGCGGAATTAAATGTGCCAGCACATTCAACGCGTGTGTCATTGGTGAGGGTAAGTGCGTATTTTGGGTTAGAGTGTATTACTTGCCAAAACAGTTTTGGGTTAGTACGCAACAAATTTGGAAGTGTAGTATTATAAAAAGGACGTTTTATGCTGCGAATGACAGTCAAATATTCATCTTGAGCTACCTAACATATAGTTTTGCTATCAAATTGTGTTGCCGCTATCTTCCCAATAGAGGCGCTTATTTTTCGATTTGTTTTTAAAGAATCAGTAAAGCATGGTTTTTGGCTACTTGTACGAATGTTGACGGTTGGTATATGTTTATCAGGTGAATCATTTATTTATTTTTAAAGATTGCCCAGTTATCATGTGTCGATTGAATGTCATATGTAGCTTGTTATGCAGGAAAGTAGGTCTTAAGTTCTTGATTTATCGCCCCTTAATGACTATTTTCTTAAAGTGTTACAGTCTTCTTCAAGGTCATATTTGGCATTACAAGAAAAAAGAAGGCGGCTGGAATGACATTTTGGTCTATAATTCTCTGAAGGTAAGTAATGAATGAGACGGCATCGGGTTTACTAGCCAAAATAAAGTCAAGAATGATTTTAGATTGCGATAAGGTGCGCGTTGGTTCTGAAAGCAATTGTTATAAATTACCGTTGAAATGTATTGCAATAAAGTTGCCTTTTGCGGAACCTACTATTGAGGCAGGTGGAAGATTACGCAATTCTATGTTTGGGAAAGTAAAATCCCCGAAAAGGAGGATAGAGGCACTTGGGGTAGCTTGCTGTGAGTTAGATTAGGTTGTTATTTTGCTCGTTAGAAAAGTCATGGGTCGAATGGGGTCGCCTGTAGCAGACTCCCAGTAACAGTGCTATTGGTTATGAATGACACAGTTACTTAATTATTCCGGTCTTAGATTAGCCGTTTTGGGGCTCCGCAGCCTCTTTAGGTGTTTTAAACCGCGCGCGCGTTTTCCTATTTGTGTTGTGTTTGCGCGAGCAGCGCGAGTGCGCATGAGTGAGCAGATAATCTTGGGGGCGGGATGTTAGCGGTGAAAGACGCGGGCAGATACGCGCGTCGAAGCAAGGCTAGAGGCCTTTTTTCGCCCCGGCGGGGCAAGCAGCGAGCGACATGGGCCAGCGGGGTGTGCAGGGACTACGGAAAGCAGACCGGCGTCACGAAGGTGGAAGGAGTGCCTGCAGAAACAGCCTGGGCGTATTCGCGTGAGTTGCTGTAACGCGAGGAGCAATGCTTCTTGTTCCGCCGTGAGCGCTTTGGCCTTATTGCTCGCCCTATTCGCTTCGCAGTGTGTTTTGTCTCGCCGCGGTAAAGCCCTGACATGTTTCCCGCTTCTCTTCGCTGTTCTATTGTCGCGCGCGTGAACAGCATGTTCTCAGCGCAGTAGCGCCTGATGTTGTTTCCTTTCTTTTTAATGCATTTTAGTTTATCCGGAATAAAGCGGGGTTATTAAGAGACTGGATTTGTCACTCTTCAGTCGAGACCATGGCTCGCAGACCGGTTTTTTGAAGGCGAGGCCTTCATCTGGCGCCCAATGTGGGGCCTGAACCCATGACCCTGAGGTTAAGTCTCATGCTCTACGGACAGAGCTAGCCGGGCCCTCTGTCGCTCACTGTTAAGTCAAAGTCCCTTCACGTCTAAATGACGAGTGGCGCCATAAAACGTCATTATTTCAGCTGTGAGAATCGGAGCGGTGACCACGACAAACGATTTCTAGGGAAAGTCTGCTCTGAACAGCTGCCAACTAGCATATCCGTTATGCTGTCAGAGTGTAGCTTGCCTTGACAGAAGCGTCCATTCAGTTCGTGGTGACATCCTCGATCATATTGATAAAGCCATACAACTGATTGAACGGATAAAGGAGGCCTTCCCGTTCACAGTATTTTGTTATCCTCTCCTCTTTGTTAACCTCATTACTTCATTTTTTTCTTGTACGATGTGCACCTAAACATCGAGCACATAAGGTGGGTGGCCCGAAATGGAACTCGCATACTGGGCTCGTGCCGTTCAGGCACTCGTCAGCTCTGTGATCTGTGGTCCGTTGAGATTCCCCTACTCATTCTGCCTGATTTTATCCTTGGAAAGGCCAAAGACATTGATGCTGATGATTACGACGCAGCTGCTGATTTCGTGGTGCCGGTTTTATGTAAACCACGATTTACAGGGGGCTTAGAGCGAGGAGACAAGGATAAGAGAGTGACACAGGACGGTCGCTCGTCTGCTGGCGCTAAACCTCCCTGTAAATCATGGCCTGCCAACTGTACCAAAACTCAGCTTTGCTTAAACTATGTGAACCGTACTTGCGCGGGCAGAGGAGACTTATCGGGAGATATAGGACTGTGGTCGTACAACCAGAAAGTTCGGTCAAAAATCAGGAGTCTCCCGCGGACGTCAGCAGAGTTGGCAGGCATGCGGAAGAGCCTTGCAACTCGGCCAAGTTGATGCCTGCGCTGGGCTTGTGATCCACGAGCTCATGGCTTTCCTCTGCATCGGCGATTCTGCAGAACGTGGCAATGCTCTGCCCCAGGCACTCTGCGGCCTCCGCAGAACAAGCTCGCGAGACCGTAGGCAGTCGGTAGCATAACGTGACTCAATCATTCTTCTCTGGTCCAACCTGTTCGGCCTTCGTCCTCGCTCAACATTTTTAACGCACGACGCGCCAACGCCAGGTCGTTGCGAAGAATAGCCCTATATTCATTGTAATCGGCCATTACAGGAGTTCAATGCAAATGCTAACACTTGAATTGGTGATGAGCGACACAGTAACTAAATTATTCCGATCTTAAATTAGACGTTTACAACAAAACATAAAATTTGCTGACGATCTGCTATGAGAACACCACCGCTCTTTGATAATTCACGGTCACTTGGGTGAACTTTGATATCAGACAAGTTGCGCCAGAACTTTGATATCACTAACGTCATTTTGTAGCCAGTTTTCTGTTAGAATAAGCAAGTTGCCTTGTGTTGATGCGATGATGTTAGAAACGAGCCTAATCTCCTCTGAAGATAACTGCGTACGTTAATGAAGATTGCGGGAAACGAAAGATCCCTTCTGGGAGTTAGTGTACTCTGTCTCTATTTATGGGATGCGGTGACTGCTACTCGATTTCTGTTAGTTATACACATCGTCGAAAGCTTACCATTTAGGGCCAATGCGATCTGAATTTGAGTCCGGACTTAATCAAGACTCAGATCATGATCTGAGCGTGAATGAGCCCGAGAGAGTCGATACATGTGTGCGTCCGCCGACCTGTGGGTGATTATAAAATGGTCTGAGCCTCGCGCCTGGAACCGCAGTGAGTCTGGTGAAACCAATACAGGGGGGCGCCACTCGCGAATAAAAAAGATAAAAATGCCGAATAAAATAAAACACGAACAGGATGGCAGCAACGCGAGCACGAAAACGCAGAATTATTCCCTCCTGAACAAAAATCCAAACGGGTTGTTTGTTACTTAGAAATATTTTATCGCGCCTTTCAAATAAAAAATTCAACTGCACTATATCTCAGTTTTCACCACTTATGATCTAGTCATCCGAAACGAGTGACGTGCTGTGCGCAGTTCATTTTGGTCATTTTGCATTTGACGCTGACTCTAGTCACTGTAAGCGAAAACGCGATCAATTTATAGCTCTTGCTTAAGATGAAAATCGAAATGCCTGCAAATAGTACTCAACCCCATCCCGTCTTTGTGCATATGAGTGTTGAATTGTATTGTTGATCGCAGCGTCAGTACAGCTCCTCAGTCGGCGGTCATTTTGAGTAGATTCCTTGAGCAGTCAGAGTACTTTTCGTGTTCCTGCATACGATATCGCGTGCTAAACAATGGCACAATTTATCTAAGTATCTGTAAGATGCTTGGATATCGCGTCTTCAATTTCTTAAATTTCCGTACACAGGGAAGCGTGCGACCCCCGAGTAAGGATCGTTTGTTCGTGCTGCCCAGAAGCTTGTCACCTGTTTCGGGATCTTTTCAGCGCATGGCCGCTGTTCGGCGCCGTTTTGTTTGATTGGTTCTCAGAATGGTCATGTGTTTCAATCTTGTGGCGCAAAATTTTGAGCTGTCGAAATGGCTTCTTGCAGTGCCGTCAAAATGACGTTAAGTTGCAGACACATCTTTAGCAGAGCTATTCACGCCGACTGAATAGTAGATATCAGTAACTGCGGACGGAAAAAAAAAACTGTATAGATGATTGGGAGGAAAACACTTATGCTTGTATTACGGATGAGATAAAAGGTACTATTCCTGTAATCTGACTGGTTCACGTTGTGCAGCGGTAAATACGTCATGCATACACATCAGACTGTTATGACAAAATGAAGTTTCATGACATAAACAATGTCCTGTCATTGACGAAAATGGCAGAAGTTGGGCGCCACGTTAGGCGAGTGCATAAAGCCGCGAATTTGATGTGGAGTACAGGAGGCTGTCAACTCACCGCTGTTTGGTACAAAATTACTCTCGGTGGTGATGTAAGCTGAGACATCTTGCTGTAATTACAGAAAGTACTGAAACGACGCTATAAGAGTAGTTTTCAGCCGCGCAACCTTTTGAAGGATTAAAATGGAAGCGCAAATTTACAGCCGCACGAGGGCACTATCTGTCTTCCCGTCGCAAACGCTTTGCTCTCGCAGAGAAATCATTGATCCGTGAGGTTGCCAAGCGAAGCAATGGCGGTCTGCTAACTCAAGCGGCTTATCTGCGCGAGATGAGGCATTTCAGAGAGCACTGCGACGCTTTCGAATTATCTGTCTGGACAGTTCGTAAGTGCGACCACCCGAGGAGTCATATGGTGCTGTGACAGGCTCAGCGGCACCGTTAGACGCACGATGCTGAACTTCGTACTTTTCTTTGCACAGGCGCTACTGGAATGCAGTGGATCGGGCTGTGGCGACTTCCATGTGTCCCCGGGCCATCTGTCTTTTGTGACGTCGGTGACGCGACATCGGCAACCAAGTTTGCATACGGGTGTGTTTGGGTCGCTTATATCGGTGCAGTCAGATGGAAACCGCATGGAAGGACTATCGCCGTTACCTCGTTTGGACACATCGTTTGGCGCAGCGGCAACATCCGAGACTTCGTGGGAACGGCCTAAAAAGACTGGACGGACAGCAGATCTCTTCAGTGGGCTCGGCGGCACCGTTAGACGCATGATGCTGAACTTCGTACTTTTCTTTGCACAGGTTAGTGACAAATGGTCATTCACAAGTTGCCTTAGAAGCGATTGTGCCTGCCTTGTCGTGCTGCCGATCCCCCAGTGTATTTTTTGTTGCTGCCATGAGTAATCGCGAGTGCTTTGCATGCTGTTGAAGCTAAGTGGCGATGTGGAGGAGAACCCTGTGCCTGATGAACAGAAACTGGATCAAATTCTGAGCACTGTCACGGAAATTAAGGCTACCCAAACTGCTTTGCAAGGTGAACTTGAGGGTGTTCAGTTCAGGCTCACTGAAATAGAAGACACATTAGCGTCGCTAAAGCTATGTAATGAAAAAGTGCAGAAATGTGAGGAATCTGTAGTGGTGATGCATAAGGAATTGTTCCAAATCACTAAAAGACTGGATGCCCTGGAAAATAGGAGCCGTAGAAATAATATTGTGACCTATGGATTGAAAGAGGAAAATAACGAGAGTGCCTCCGAGCTTCAAAAAAAAAGTAGAAAACAATCTCTTGAGAAGCAAATTGGAAGTCCAGGTCAGATCCATAAAACGCATCCATCGTGTTGGCAGGAAAGATGCTGGCAATGAACGTCCTGTCATCTTGCGCTTTTATGATTTCACTGAAAAGGTTAAGGTTTTTCAAAGTTGCCATAAGCTAAAGAACAGTGGAATATCAATATCTGAGAATTTCTCGGTTCCTGTGCGCGAAATACGCAAAAAATTATGGCAGTCTTTAAATTGAATCGTGACAATGGGGATAAAGTAAGTTTAGTTTTTGACAAGCTCAAAATAAACAATAATATGTATGCATGGGATCCCACAGAGGATAAAAGGGTACCAGTGAAGCAAACGAAAAACACATTTTCGAAATCTCATGGTGCTCCCGCTGAATGACGTTTTCACAATAATCCATTAATCATTCTGAGTTTCAATGCTAGGAGCATTGTTAATAAGGATGATAAATTATAAGAATTATTCCTGCTCTACAGTTCAGACGTACTAATAAGTACAGAAACGTGGTTGCACTCTTCCATACATGACTCGGAAATCGTCCCTGAGTCTTACACACTTCTTCTGATCGGAACAGCCGTGGTGGTGGGGTTGCTATTGCCATTAATCAGAACCTCTACTTCAAGGAAGAGGAAGGCATGGACGGCCATTAAAGTGTTTGGTGCATGATAACAACGGGTAATGATAAGCAGTAATCGGTGGTATTTTTAGGTGCCCGAACGCAACAGATGACTATCTTTTGAAAGGGCATGACTATTTGAATTCTAAAATGAAAGAACGGACTAAAATCATATTATCTGGAGATTTCAATTTACCCGTAATTGATTGGACCACCTTAACTCCTGGAAGAAAGGAAGTGACCAATTGCGAACTGCTTTTAAACCTAATGTTCAGTTTTTTGTTTACAACAGCTGGTTACTATTGCCGACACGCATTCAGTGTTAGACTAGCTCAGTGCTCAATCTTGTTATTGTATCTAGCATGTGAACCCCGGAACTTGTCATTGCGGAAAGTATATCAGACTATAAGTTACTCGCATTAACATTTCCACAGATGGGACAGCAGAGCACCGCAGTCCACCTTGAGCAGACACGTATTGTAACGAAAGGTTATAGTCGGGCTTATGACGTGAGCATCATCGACTTTATAGATTTAAAGTCGGATATTTATATTTTGGAAAACCGGTCAGTTGTTTAAGACTTACGGCTAAAGCTCAAGGAAACGATAATATACTGGGAAGAAAAATTCATTCCATCCAAGACGAAAAGAAGACAACGTAAAACGCCATATATTACCCGCAATATTATTCACCTAAAGCGAAAACTCGTGAGAATTCGTAGAAGTAAAAAATCACTTGCGGAAATATGTGAACTCCCCCCCCCCCTGTTCATGCAAAAAATAAAGAGGCGAGAGTAAGGTTTTTTTCAAGCACAATGTCGAACTTTGTCTACACAACCACAGAAATGTTGGCGCTATTCTTCAAAATCTGATGACGCGATCTCAAAAATATAAGTTGACGGATGTATCATAAATATCAGTGAGCGATTGCAAACTATTTAAATTCATACTTCCAATCTGTCTTCACACGTGCAACACCGGTGAATGCAACCCCTGCCCAGCACACTAGCCACATGCCCGAAGTGGTGATAACACAAACAGGCGTAATTAACTTACTCTTGCAAATAGATACGAAAAAGTGTCCTGGTCCTGATGGCATCTCAAACGTATTCATTAGACGCTATGCTGAGTAGACTGCTCCTTTTCTGTGCGCAAAATGTACCGAGTCACTTAAAACAGGTACTGTTCCACAAGATTGGCTCCATTCAAAGGTGAACCCTATTCACAAGGGCGGCAGCAAATTGCTGGGGAACGCATACCAACCTATATCATTAATCAGTTCTTGTTGCACGGTAATGGAGCATATAATTCATAATGCTATCATAACATACTTAGAAGAGAACAACCTTCTATTCCCCAGACTACATGGCTTTCGAAATAAATTGTCAACAGCTACTCAACTGTTTGAAATCACACTGACCTGGCATCAATAATTATTTCTCGACTACAGGCTGATACAATCCTCATAAATTTCGCTAAAGCTTTCGATCGTGTTCACCATAAAAAATTGATTTTAAAACTAGAAACGATAGGTATTGATCTGAAAATAGTAGCATGGATAGAAGCCTATCTTTCCAACCGTAAACAGTTCATGTCAATAAATGGTTTCGACTCAGATTACCTTGAAGTCCTTCGGGGGTCCCGCAGGGCTCCGTTCTTGGGCCCCTGCTGTTTCTCATATATGTAAATGATATCTATTTGTGTGCCGAACATGGAGTGACAATGAGACTTTCTGCAGATGACTGCGTGATTTATACAGCCGTGAACAGCTCTGGTGACCAAATGAAACTTCAGTCTTCTTTAAAAAACATTTCTGACTGGTGTGCAGCATGGGACATGCAAATTAACATATCGAAAACGGCGCATTTAAACATAACAAGAAAAAAATTCCTTCGTCTTACAACTACACATTATCTGGCTCCCCGATACCACACGTAGCCAAAGCAAAATACCTGGGGATCACACTAACCCAAGACCTTAAATGGCATGCACACATCGAGAACATATGTAGCAACGCATTCAAGCAGCTTGGTTTTCTTCGCCGCAGACTAGCAATGGCTCCACCGCACGTGAAGTTAACAGCCTATAAAACATTAGTACGACCTATCCTTGAGTATGCAAACATAATCTGGGATCCCCATCAAGCGTACCTGATCGAAAAGTTAGAAACAATTCAGTCGAAAGCACTACGATTCATATATTCAAAATACTCATGTCATGAAAGCGTAACAGCCATGCGCATCACTGCACAAATACAGATCTTGTTTTGTCGCCGGAAAACGACTGTAATGAAGTTCCTTTACAACATTTATCATCATAGATTAAACATACATAAGGAAGACTACCTGTTAACACTCCAGCGTCGATCCACCCGAGGTAACCATAACTATTGCATAAGACCATTCTTGGCGCGTTGCAACACGTTTAAATACTCGTTTTTTCCTAAGGCTATCGAAATGTGGAATGCGTTACCAAGTGAAATTGTTAACATTACTAACCCTGACAGGCATCGATAGATCGCCAAGTACTGCCTTAAACTTCAGCTCCAACACTGCCATATTTGTCTAGCACTATGCATACACTTCAATGTCAACGAAATGGAGTCTTCCCACTATGGAAGAAGCAAGCAAATTTACTGGCAGCTTCTTTTTTAATAAGGTAATGTACGCGCCATGTATATGGAACATGTTTGCTTGTCACTTATGATGTATTTCACGTAAGGTTTTGCAGATGTGTGCATACAGGCTCACCATTTGCTTATTATTCGGAAAATAAAAATAATTACTCAAGAGCACGTTATGACACTACGCTGTAATCATATGATGTTGTTAACTGACTTTTTCCTTGACTGTTTTTTAATCCAGCCAAAAAAGAATCTTTCTTTATTGCTTTGCATTTTACCGTTACGACACTAATGAACATGTGCACGCGGCGTTACCATAGCTTCATACCACGATTTCCAGTCATCTTTCGCTTTCTTTCCCTTTTCTCATTTGATCCCCGTCTGTATGTGCAAATTGGCCCCCCTGGGCATTGACAAGTTAACCTCCCAGCTATACTCCGTTCTTCTGTTTCTGTCTCTCTTTCTCAGAAATCTTTCGCGTTATGCAGGAGCCCTTTCGCGCGCTAGCGCATGAAAATTTAACAGACTATGTATGCCTTCCACTAAATTGGTTGTGTGCGTGTCTGTAACTGGGTTACACTTGGTTATATTTTCATGCGCTGGTGCGCAAAAGGCTCTTGCGAACGCGAAAGATGTCTCTCTCTCTGCGCTGCTTTCCGCGCTCCACACAACTCAAGTTAACACTTTAAGAACTTAGCAGGCTTGCTGACCTGATGGTAGCGGGGTTTAAAACGGCTGTTCAAAAAGGTGGACAGAAAAGCCAGTAGCTAAGACTAATTTTTGATATTCTGAGACTGGACATGGATCATGACGGATGCGCGGGCGCCGCTTAGCCAGTGCTGGAGCCACATCGCAAATCTGTCGATTCCATTGTTTACGACGGCGTTCTTAAACGTTTTAGTTCTTGCATTCAAATGCCGCTAATACGTGGATGTGAGAGGTCATCGGCGGTTACGAGGGGCAATGCCATTTTCCACTCCTATTCTGTGCCAATCAACTGCGAATATTTCGTTGCCATTCTTTCTCTTCAGCTGTAACGTTCCTCGAGTCTCATAAACCCGTTCAGCCTTTCCGTGCGTAGCTGCTGTTGAATGTGCACTCGCCAGCAGGCTCCCGCAAACGCAATGCCACCTCACGACCGCGCTCTTGCTCGCGCCGGCCGTTCGCGCATGTATTGTTACTTTTGATAAAGACGGTATGGCATATGTCATCATTTTGATTTCAATCGCAAACTAGGCTTGCGACGGCGTTCTGAAGGGTAAAAGAAATAGAATGGCACCACCCGGAATACTGCAAATGAAACACATGTTTGATATAGAAGTTGTGAAATCTTCCACCACATGGAGGTCCATTAGTGATGCCGTACGCCATCGTTATGAACCCCGTCGCCTGTTGACAATCCCAACTGCATCTAGTACAACTACAGCAATGGCAGACGGATTTCGCATTATGGGGCTAGTAAGACATTTGCGTTATTATGCCCATAGATTTCGTGTACACTATTTCAATAGACACGAGTATCGAGCTCAGTGACCGGAGGAACAAAGCGGATGCCGAAAAATTGTATCGTTTGGTTTACAAATACTTTTGTGTGGTTTGGTAAGCCCCAGGCCACAGAGAATTCAGATATTAACTAGAGTTGCACTCAACACCTTTAAATATCGGTGATTCGTCGATAAACATGCATTCGAACATTCTTGGTGACTGACGTAGCCGAAGCTAGCCACCGCCGGCGTTCAGATTCAGATGCAGTATATCGCTTTTGCTTCATTATCATGCAGTTAAACCATGCCGATAATACTGCGTGAAAAGATAAGTGTGTATCATCCCACGAGACAGGTAGATGATAATACACCGATGCACATAACCCTGTCCATTTATGCGCATTAGTTTATGGCAACATGCACAGTCTAGGGTAATGGTCATTTCCGGGGTAAAAAAAATAAAACGCTGAATAGGAAAGCGTACACTGTCAATCACACTTAGCGGGAAAATGCTTCCGCGTGATCATGCACCTGTGGAACGCCATTGCATTTAACTGGTCCGCGAATCAATGCTAAGCGACGCGCGAGAAGATTTACAACGATGCGGTGCTTCATGTTGACGGCCACTCTGCATCAGTTTGCTACCCGTTTGGGTACAATAGCGCTTCTCACGCGTGCAGCCCGCGGGGCCGGGTTCCTGTTTAGTATGATTGACTCCCCATGCGCGAAAAGAGAAATCCCACTGCGCGGACACACTGACAAGCTGCGTCGTTCCAAAGGCAGGGCTTGATTTTTCCCAACTACTGCCCTTGCGTCACCAGGGCACTCAAGTTGTATAGATTGGATTGTATAGATTGTATAGACTTTGTATAGACTGGATTGGCTGAAACTGAACGCGCGTCACCTGCTGATCGGACGCGGCGCACCAAAGAAAGCGAAACGTGCACACAATATTAAAGCATAACAATGGTTAGTCAGCCATAAATACAGTCAAAATAAAACGAAGGTTAAATGCTCCAAATATCAAACAGCCACAGCAAAAAAAAAAGGCCTTAGCGCACCATAAAGACATCCAGACGAATTACCATAAAGCAATGCCTGAATGTAACGCCATCAAACAAAAACAACATAAAATGCAAAAGCTTTCTCCCGAAAGCTCACCCTGCTTATGATTGTTCATCGCATCGGCCCATCTAGCCGTCTATTATTTATTAAATGAGGTTTTCTGCGTTTATTTGTAGCGCTACTCCCACCTCTCAAAAAGGTAGTCATTGGGGATATGTTTACCCGGAAAGCAAAGATGTCAACGTTGAAAAAGATTAAAGAACGCTGGATATGTCGAGGAAACGACTTCCGCATGTAGATGAAATTTCAGAGACTCGCCGTTTCTTAATTTTGTTCCATTCACTTCATTCCAGTGTGGCTTTCGTTTCAGTTTTAATTCGCTTTGTTCTTTTTCTGTTAATCGTTAGTTTCTCCGCGCTTTCTCTTATAATTTCGTTTCCTTTTGTATATTCACCTTTCCCTCCAGTTTCTTTTTTCCCGTCTTTCTTTGCTTTATTTTTGTCGGTACTATTTTTTTTCCTTTCATATACAATTTGTGCCCTCCTCCTATGAGCGTCTTTTGTAATTTCTCCGTTTCTTCCTTTTACTTTCCTTCTTTTTTTTCTCTTCGTGCGAACCAGTTTTTGCTTGTGCGCTGGTTGTAGAATGTTCAGCTATGTGTGAGCTTAAATGATAATGCATTCTAAACATTTCGGTGTGGATGACTTCCAGGGGACTTGCCAATTAACAACACCGTTCTTTTTTCCTAACTGGAGTCTCTGGGAACCTTTGGTCGAACTTTAACATTTATACG
Organism: Amblyomma maculatum; assembly: GCF_055883805.1. Classification (NCBI taxonomy): domain Eukaryota; kingdom Metazoa; phylum Arthropoda; class Arachnida; order Ixodida; family Ixodidae; genus Amblyomma; species Amblyomma maculatum. Next base: position 151,285,667 of record NC_139353.1, on the reverse strand, counting down.
CAGTTGCCTTACTGATCATTTCGAAATAATAAACTTGGCCGACATTTTATTGCACCCAGCATCCATTAACCAATGTACGCCTCAGGGTTCAATTTTAGGACGACTGTATTTTTTAGCATGCATCAAGAATTTTTCTGGTTATTTCACCAAATCTAACTGCATTTTATGCGCTGATGACACTACATTATATACTAGTGACAGAAATATAAATGATCTAATCAAAACTTTGAAGCTGAACTAAAACTTACAGCTGACTGGTTTCAGGTAACTAGATTGAAATCAATCCTTTAAAGAAAAAGAAATTTTACGATGTTTAATTCGCAATCATAAACAGGCGATTAATATTGCTCTACTTTATTTGGATAACCAAATTATACCACTTTCTGAATGCACTGCATTTCTTAGTGTCCCACGAGACAAACATCTGAGATTTAGTATGCAGTCGGAATCATTGTCAGAATGGGCTTTTTGTATTGGGGTGCTTCTTAGAACACATCATTACTTTCAGCAACATATCCCCCGGGCACTTTTTTTAACATATTCACAATCAATTAACATACTGCATATCAACTTGGGGAACTGCATATCTCATTAATATATCAAGCATTCATCATTTACAAAATAGTGCAGTTCGAATATTTAGCTTTCCTCGGTCCTCTCCCCCCCCCCTCCCCCTACACCGGAATCTTATTATCCTTTCTTTGCTGAGTCTGCTTCGCCACAACAGTTCTGCTAATGGTGATATTGTAATTACTGCTCTTTTTTCATCTTTGTTCAATTTTGCGGCAATTTGCTACTGCCCATAATTAACACTATCTATGACAAGCAAAACCTTCTGTTTTCAGCTATAACTATATGGAACTCACGGCCCTCATGCGCTAAAACAGATCAGTGTCCAGGTTTTTCAATAATAACGTCAAAGCAATAGCGGCTGTGACTCAGTGCTAAAGTGGTGTCTCTTCCTGTGCAGATCCTTGGATGCATCGACAAGCTGGTTTCATGGAACAATACTCCAAGTGGCGTCATCTGCGCATGCTTCGCAGACGGGTCATCGACTTACGAGCAGCATGCTGAAACCTTCGCCAGTGCATCGCCCCTGTGTGCCATAGCTACGGCTTGCCGGGTGGATCAACGGCTCGGCTCCTGAGTGTTCCATGGAACTTTGGTGCTTGTGAGCGCACCGTCGACTTCGGGAGCAGCGCGACGTCACCAGCCAAGAGCTTAAAAGCGCCATACGAGATCTCGTTCTTCAGTGGACAAAGCAACAGCGGCTGTGACACAATGCTAAAGCACTGTCCCTTCATTGTGCAGGTATGTTACCTTGAGAATACTCGGTGCCTAAAATCAGACAATCGATCATTGCTGCTGTTTCTTTGCCCACAAGACGCAGTTGGTTTGTGTTGGAACGCCATGTATTATATCAGCCACCTATTGTTGAGTGGAGACGTGGAGCTCAATCCAGGACCTCCTTAATCTGACCCCCCAACGAAGCCCGGAAACTTATCAAAATGTAATCAGCCTAATTACAGCACTTCTGTACTGTCCACGTGCTCTGCAAAGACCGCTCAACAATCGGCTGCTGTAACGTGTCCAACTGAAACTGATAACATTGTGACCATGCATGCCGAAGTTGTTGAACGACACAAGCATATGGCTGAGGACCGTGGCAATATTAAGCCATTCGAAGCATTCGTTAACTCACGTTTTGATATGCTTGAAACCCGCGTGGCTGCAATTGAAGCGTCACCATCTAGCTTAACAGTTAGCGCGTTCCGAAATTAAAACACTAACTAGAACTGTGGCTCGGTTGGTTGAAAAGAATGAGGACCATGATAACCGATCCAGTCGCAACAATATTGTTACGTTAGGCGATCCATGCGCTCATATGCGCATAAGAAGGAAAAAGAAGAATCTCGGTAGTTTTTCGTGAAGACGACGACGACGTTCAAGCAGTGTGGGCTGCTGGTGCCTGCAGGAAAGGCCTGTTGTGTGAAAGCCTTGTCTTCTTGTCCTAGCCGTTCGCCATCGCCTCGAGCCTACCGTACCCGATCACCTACTCCTCGCCGCAGCTTGTCCCCAACGTACCAAGGCCCCTACTCGGGAAACTAGGGAACGCAGCGCCCGGACGTGGCGCTGTGTTACCAACCCGGACAGCCAATTGTGTTTCGACCATCGCACCACGCAGCAATTTGATCAATGCCCTCGTAGATAGAGTCCCTGTTCCCGCTCTCATTGACACTGGAGCCCATATTTCAGTCCTTAGCTCTTCGTTCCGCCAACGCCTCAAAAAGTTCTTGCGTCCGCTAACACCTCTGCAGTTCGTGTTGCTGATGGCAACACCGCTACCATCATCGGAATGGGCACCTCGCGCGCTAGCATCGCCGGCCACCACGTCCCTGTGCTCTTCGCCGTCCTTACTACTTGTCCTCAAGCCTTCATTTTAGGCCTATACTTTTTATCAGCCCATTCCGCTTTTATTGACTGTTCCTCCGGACGTCTGCGCCTAGCCCTGGTCCATTGTGTTCACGATCCTAGTGCTGACCATTCCCAGCCTCGCCTCCGCTCTAGTACATTTACTCGCCTACCTCCCGAGGCGGCAGTATACGTGCCCATGTAACCTTTTCCTTCCCTTCCTGACGGCGACTACGTTGTAAACCCCATCACCGACGTCGCTCTACAGCGCAATATCGTCCTACCTTATAACATTGTGCACGTCGCGAATAACCACACCTACATTCCCGTACTCAACTTTAGCATGTCTTCGCAAGTTCTCCCGGAGAGAGGTTTTCTTGCCGAGCTCTCACCTTTGTCCAGCTTTACTATATCAGCAGTACTGTCTGACCATGACGCCGAGGTACCTGCCTAACCAGTCCCGTCACAAAGCCCGGAGGACCGCATCTCAGCTATGGTTGCCTCTGGCCTGCGTCCTGAATAGGGCAGAGCCTGTGCCGGCCTTTTGCGGTCATACAGCGACATTTTTTATTTCGGTCACGGATCCCTGGGCCAAACGTCTGTCGTTACACATCGCATCGATACTGAGATGCCCGCCCTATTCATCTACGGCCTTACAGAGTTGCTGTTTCCGAACGCTGGATCATTCAAGAATAAGTGGAGAAAATGTTGGCCAGCAACATTATTGAGGCGTCGAGCAGCCCCTGGGCGTCTCCGGTAGTACTCATCAAAACAAAGACAACAGCTGAAAGTTATGCGCAGATTATCGACACCTAAATAAGATAACAAAGAAAGACATGTACCCTCCTGCAAGGATCAAAGACGCCCTCGACTGCCTGCATGGTACCAGAAACTTCTCTATTAACCTCAGTTCTGTATATTGGCAGATCTCTGTTGACGAAAGAGATCGCGAAAAGTGCTTTTGTCACCCCGGATTGCCTCTATCAATTCAAGGTGATGACTTTCGGCTTATGTAATTCCCCTGCGACCTTCGAGCGCTTGATGAACTCGTTACTACGCGGGTTCAAATGGAACACATGTCTGTGCTACCTCGATGAGGTCATCGTATTTTCATCAACATTTGAGGGCCACCTCCATCGTGTTTTGGTTATTCTTGGCGTCTTCCGAAGAGCTCGCCTTCAGTTGAACTCCAAGGAGTGTAGCTTAGGTGGCAGGGAACCGATGTCCTAGGATATTTAGTCAACACCCATGGCATCCAGCCGGACCCCGACAAAATTCGCGAAATTCTCGATGTAAGTGGTTTTCCTATCCCGAAATCTCGCAGCGACGTGCATAGCTTCCTCGGACTTTTCTCATATTTCCTGCGATTTGCACCAAACTTCGCGGAAATTGCCCGCCCACTTACGCAGCTTCTGAAAGAGGTCGCCTTTTCGTGGGGCCACGAACTATCGGCCGCCTTCGCCGCTATTATTCTCCGCCTAACCGGTCCGCCGGTGCTGGCTCACTTCAATCCGTCAGCGCCCACAGAAGTAAGCACTGACGCAAGTGGGGATAGAATTGGTGCCGTTCTCGGAAAACATCAGCTCGTTTCCCCTCGCGTCATCGACTATGGCAGCCGACTCGACTCCTTTCTGCGGCCGAACAGTATTATTCCTTGACTGAACGTGAGTGCTTAGCCCCAGTTTGGGCCATTACGAAGTTCCGCTCTTACTTGTATGGGTGGCCATTCACAGTAGTCACTGACCACCGCGCATTGTGTTGGCTTTCTACACACAAAGACCCTACTGGCCGCCTTGGGCGTTGGCCTTGCGCTTACAGGAGTACAATATTTCAGTGGTCCCTGTCCCATCATCCATTCGACCCACCAAGCCAACTTGATTGTGACAATGATGCTTGCGTGCTCTCTATTTCTGACTTCTCCAATATTCGCCGTGAGCAACGCCAAGACCCTCAGCTTCGCAAAATTATCAATCGCCTTAGCGCCGATCGCCATGACCATTCCCTTCGTTTGTTTGTGCTCCATGACGGCAGCTTATACCGGCACAGTATGCGATCTGATGGCCCCGACCTTCTACTAGTAGTCCCTCAGCACCTACGCACAGCCGTCCTTGAACAGCTTCACGACGTTCCCACAGCGGGTCGTCTGGGCGTCTCTCGCACATACGACAGTGTGCGCCGTCGGTTCTTTAGGCCTGGCCTATACTGCGCAATCCGGTGTTACGTGGCTTCTTGTGACCGCTGTCAACGCCGGAAAACAATTAGTTTACCAGCTGGACTTCTGCAAACGATCGACATCCATATAGACCCATTTTCTCGAGTGGGTCTGGATCTTTTAGGGCCTTTTCCACTGTCCGCACCGGGGAAGAAATGGATTGCGGTGGCCACCGATTACACCACACGCTACGCGGTCACACGAGCAATACCAACCTGTTGAGCAACTGATGTCACTCTTTCCCTCCTCAACGATGTTATACTCGTCCATGGAGCTCCCCGCCAACTGCTCACCGACCGTGGCCGTTGCTTTCTTGCGCGTATAGTCGACGAGATCCTAAGGTTGTGCAACGTTCGTCATTCTATGACAACTGCCGACCATCCACTGACGAACGGGCTTACCGAGAGCCTTAACCGGACATTGAATGACTTGCTGTCAATGTACGTTTCTGATGATCACCGCGACTGGGACATAATGCTGCCGTTTGTGACATTTGCATACAATCCGTCGCGTCACGGCACTACTGGCAACTGCCCCTTCTATCTTCTATACGGCCGTGAACCTCTGCTTCAATTTGATAGCCTGTTTCCTTCTGTCACCACTGCCAGCTCACGCTCGTGACGCCATAGCCCGAGCTGATGCTGCCGGCGTTGTTGCTCGCAACCGACTCGCAGCCTCCCAGCACTCCCAGAAACATCGCTGTGATTTCTGTCATCGCAACATCCATTATTCTTGCGGGTTTCTCGTGCTGCTTTGAAACCCAGCTCGCCGCGTTGGCTTCTGGGAAAAATATTTGCCCCGTTATACAGGACCCTACCGTATTTAACAAGTCACTGCAGTGACATACGAAATTGCGCCCTTGCATTCCGCACGTCATACCTCTACATCACGCACCAAAATGGTTCACGTTGCACGCCTAAAGCCGTACTACACGAACCCTGGTTTGGACGCTAGTACGCACCGGGATGGTTCGTTTCAGCCGGCGGGTAGTTTTACGTTAGGCGATCCATGCGCTGATATGCGCATAAGGAAAAGAGAAGAATCTCGGTAGTTTTTGACGAAGACGACGTTCAAGCAGTGTCAGCCCCCTCAAACCCCCTAACGTAGAGCGTTGCCACAGACCTGGTCGAAAGCGGAAAGAGCATCCACACCTAGTTATTCTCAAGCTACTGGACCGGGAAAAGTATTTGGTCAAGAAAAATGTCTCAAAACCTAAAGGGTCTGATTATTACATAACTGAAGATTTTTCACCCAATGTTCGTGCTATTAGGAAAAGAATTTCGGATGCTTCTTCACATCTTCGATGACAGGGTTATGAGGTCAAACTGAGCTATGATCATGCATTTATCGACGATGTTCGCTACATTAGCGACAGTGTGTCTAATGCTCTTATCAGAGACCCGAAATTTTTGAATTTTAACACTTGCCTGTCGCAATCTCGAGATTCCTGGCCTGCAGATAAAAAAAATCTTCCACTGGTCAGGCTACGACGCCAGAAGGTAGCGCCACATAGGACTGTGTGAGGGGCAGTGGATTGGCATCTGTGACTGCGCATCCCATTTCAGTTCTTTACACCAACATACGAAGTGTTCTACTGAAGCGCGATGAACTTATCTCTGTTGCTGATTCAGCTGACGCTGATATTGTGTTAATAACCGAAAAGTGGCTTTCGTCAAAGGTTGATGACTGAACATGTGATTTGCAAAAGAAGATTTAATATATACCGATTTGACAGAGGGCAGCCATGTGGCGGAGGTGTTATGATTGCAGTTGCGGACCACCTTGTTTCGTCATGCGTGAATATTGTGACCGATTTGGAAATGATATGGGTCGAACTTCGTGTGTCTCTTAAGAAACTGATTTTGGGAATTTGCTGTCAGCCACCATCGTATGGCCGTACTTTTGTAGATGAACTACATTATGCTATCAATATGATTGTTGTACGCTTTCTTGACGTTCCTGTAATTTTAGTCGGCGATTTCAACTACCTATCCATTGTGTGGTCAAACTCATCTGCTTATCCTAGCCCTTTCTCGACCAAATGCAGTTACGTTCTTCACATGTGTGCAGATTTTAATCTATCATAACTTATCACTGAACCAACCCGCACTGTCTCATCATCGTCCAGCGTGTTAACCAACTCACGCTGGCGTGCTGAACTTTTACTCAAGACGATTCACTAACACAAAACAAGACTGTAACGTGCGCGAACTTTCAACTGTTTCTTACAAGTACTTCTATCCTTATACAAACACATACAAAGAAAACATGTACAAACACGTATCAGAAACAAGTTTATAAGTGCAATTCATCAAATCCTAACCCTTGAGGCACCGCTTTCCATCACGCTGCCTGTTAACAGCTTGATCTCTCTTCACGTCAGAGCTATCGACGGATCGCTTACGCATTCCGTGGAAGCGGCCCGTGACATTTCATATGCTTCAAAGATTATTCTTTATCGCCGGTCTGTGAAATGTCCGATTACAGCTGTTTCCTCGAATATTGGGATGCATGTTTTACAGCTATAACGTGCTTGGTGAGGTTGCTTGGGTGGTTATTTTTGCCGCAGTACCTGCTATGTTCATCCAATGTTATTTTTATGCAACTTTCAGTCTTGCCGATGTATCTCCTGCCGCATGACAGAGGGATGCTGTACACAACACACTTATCACAGCTTATGATCTTCTTTTGGTGGTCGATTCCGCATGTTGTGCTAACTCTCTTTTTCCTATTCCGGGAGTTAACTTTTCTGCACATTCATGTTAGTGTCGGGTGGGGGGGGTGAAAATAGAAGGGGGTTCCATGTTTTTAACAAGCGTTGAGGTGCCGGCTAGTTGGTAATACATTTTGGAATAACAGCGCGTAGGACGAGGACGAAGATAGAAGGACACAAACACAGCGCTGACTGACAACTGATTTAATTCCAGAAGTTTGCTGAACAATTCCAGAAGTTTGCTGACAACTGAAGTTTAATTCCATGTTTTGCTGCAAATTTCTTAAGTCGGTGCGATACCTTGTTTGCGTACGTTACCACGACTGGCCTCGCCCTTTCTTTTTCCTTCGTTTTCCCAGTTTCTGGTCCGATTACCTCTTTCATCAACTTCTCTACTATTGCACCAATCAAATGTTCGGGAAAGCCACTTGCGGCAAGCCTGTACACTTGCAGATGTACACTTCTTCCCATTTCGAGATCACATGAGTTCTTAACGCACTGTCGGAGGGAAGAGTATGCTACACTCCTTTTTACAAGCTTAGATTGACATGTGTCATATCTCATTATTGGCTTTTCACATTTAGTTCTTTACATCCAGCATGTATCATCCGGGCACAAGTGTATTTCAATGTCATGGAACCTGATAGTGGAGTTTTCCGGCATTTCATGCGTTAATTCTAAACCTGCGAACACCTTTATAAATATCCGTTATACAGAACCAATATCAAGCGACTTGAATATACGGTAGGGCAAACAAAGTAGAAAGTCATCCACATACCGGATACATTCTACAAACCCAAGTGCCTCTAGCTCATTTATCAGCGTACGGTCGCCTTTCGCCATGTACAGATTAGAAATCAAAGGCGTTTTTCAGGAACCTATGCAGATCCCGTCTCGTTGGCCGTACGCTATGCCATCATGCTCGACAAACAACGAAGTCATGTACACACGCAGTAATTAAAAAAAAACCACGTGCACTAATTCCACATTGCTTCTCAAATTTTATAACCCCATACTCGTTTATGCACTCCTCCACTGCTGTGAGTTTGGCTTTTTCGCAGAATGTTATAAAACACGTCACTAACATCGATAGATAGGCATCCTACAGGTTCATTTTGCTTGAAAAATGCAATAATTTTCTCTGATCTTGGCCCCATGAACGGGTCATTGATGGGGGAGCGTGGATAGGTTTGTCTGAAGATACTTGGCTACATGCCTTTGCCATGTGCTCCGGTTCTCGACGATCATTCGGAACGCGACCCTTCCTTGTGAATCTTCACGGCAAAGAACGGTCTCAGTGAAAGCTCACTACTTCTTTCACCTCATCACTAAACTTATCAAGACCCATACGTCCACAAGTCATCGCCACCCCAAAGCGTACCTGGTTAAAGTGTTCCTCCCAGAGGTCCCTTGGCTCGAAGTTACTGTTGATGGCTTCCAGAGCTTTCCGGTCATAGTCACCCTTGTTCATGACCACGAATCTTGCTGTCTTGTGGGATAGCAATAGTCTAAGATTCCTCTGCTTCAAGAACGACTGTTTTTCCCTCGACGCACCCTTTATTCTTTGGTCTTGACTATCTCGGGATGCACTGCAGTCTTTCAGGCACACAAGAGTCCTTCTGGTTAGCAGGCGTCCGGTCCGCGACTGCGTGACATTGCTGATCAGCTGCAGAGACTTCATGTGCGGCTGCGGTGCGAAATTGAGGCCTTTATCCAGAGTCGTGGTCTGTATGCCTGGTAGCTAGAAATATGAAAGGTTGACCCAAACGCATCATTGCCGTTTCCCTTTCTCTCTGCGTGGTAGCTTTTCGATAGGGCTACATTCCATTGCTGCTCTCAGCTTTGCTCGGCCAAGTCCAGGAAGTACAATGTCATGAGATGGGAGGGGATGATCAAGTCGGAGAGTAATAATGGAATATAGCCATGGGAAAGCTACCGCGCAAGAGAAAAGGAAACGGCAATGATGCGTTTGGGTCAAGCTTTCAGACTGCTAGCTACCAGGCATAGCGACCGCGACTCTGGATTAAGGCCCGAAGTTCGCACCACAGCCGCACTTGAAGCCTCTGCAGCTGATTAACACGGTTCACGCAGTCGAGGACCGGGCGCCAGCTAACCAGAAGGACTCTCGTGTGTCTGAAGCACTGCATCGCATCCTGAAATACTCATCACCCAAGAATAGAGGGTGCGCCGAAGAAAAACAGTGTATTCCTTGAAGCAGAGGAACCTTAGACTGTTGTTATCAGACAAGAAAGCAATATTCGTGGTCATGAACCAGGATGACTATGACCCGAAAACTCTGGAAGCCATCAACAGTCACTTCAAGGCAACGGACGTTTGTGAGGAGCTCCTCAACCAGGCACGCTTGGGGGTGGCGAAGAGTTGTGGACGTATGGGTCTTGATAAGCTAGGGATTGAGGTGAAAGGAAGTAGTGAGCTTTCACTGAGACCATTCTTTGCCGTGAAGGCTCACAAGAAAGAGTCGCCGTTCCGAATGATCGTCGAGAGCCGGGGCACATGGCAAACACATGTAGCCAAGTATCTAAAGGTACACTTATCCGCGATCCCCATCAATGACCCATTCATGGGGCCAGGATCGGAGGAAAGTTTTGCATTTTTCAAGCAAAATGAACCTGTAGAATGCCTATCCATTGATGTTAGACATGCTTCATAACATTTCGCAGAAAGCCGCAATCATAGCAGTGGAGGAGTGCATAGACCAATATGCGGTTATAAAATTTGAGAAGCAGTGTCGAACTAGTGCATGCGGCTTTTTGGAATTACTGCGTGTGTACTTCACTTCGTTGCTTGCCGACCATGATGGCATAGTGTACGGCCAACGAGACGTTATCTGCGTAGGCTCATGCATAGCGGCTTTGATTTGTAATCTGTACATGGCGAAAGGAGACTGTACACTGAGAAATGAGCTAGAGGCCCTTAAGTTTGAAGCATGTTTCCGGTATGTGAATGACCTTCTACTTTCTTTGCCCTACCGTATGATCAAGTCGCTTGATATTTGTTCTCTAATACGGTAGGGCAAAGTAGAAAGTCATCCACATACCAGAAACATTCTACAAACCCAAGGGCCTCTAGATCGTTTCTCAGCATACGGACGCCTGTTGCAATGTACAGATTAGAAATCAAACGCGCTATGCATCAGCCTTTGCGGATCTCGTCTCCTTGGCCGTACACTATGCCATCATGCTCGACAACCAACGAAGTCATGTACACACGCAGTAATTCCCAAAACCACATGCACTACTTAAACACTGCTTCTCAAATTTTAAAACCCCATATTTGCCTACGCACTCCTCTTGTGCTGTGAGTGCAGCTTTCTGCGGAATGTTATAAAACATGTCTAACATCGATGGATAGGCATCCTACAGGATCATTTCGCTTGAAAAATGCAATAATTTCCTTCGAACCTGGCACTATGAACGGGTCATTGATGGGGATCGCGGATAGGTGTGCCTGAAGATACTTGGCTACATGTATTTTCCATGTGCCCCGTTTCTCGACGATCATTCGGAATGGAGACACTTCTCTGTGAGTCTTCACGGCAAATAATGGTCTCAGTGAAAGCTCACGACTTCCTTTCACCTCAATCCTTAGCTTATCAAGACCCGTACGTCCACAATTCTTTGCCACCCCCAAGCATACCTGGTTGAAGCGCTCCTCACAGAGGTCCGTTGCCTTGAAATGACTGTTGATGGCTTCCAGAGCTTTCCGGTCATAGTCACCCTTGTTCATGACCACGAATCTTGCTTTCTTGTCTGATAACAAGAGTCTAAGGTTCCTCTGCCTCAAGACGACACTGTTTTGCCCTTGGCGCATCCTCTATTCTTTGGTCTTGAGTATTTCAGGATGCACTGCAGTCTTCCAGACACACGACAGTCCTTCTGGTTAGCTGGCACCCGATCAGCTTCTGTGTGCACCATGCTGATCAGCTGCGGAGGCTTCATGTGTGGCTGCGAGGCGAACTGTGGGCCTTTATCCAGAGTCTTGGTCACTATGATTTGTAGCTGGTAGTCTGAAAGTTTGACCCAAACGCATCATTGCCGTTTCCTTTTCTCTTGTGTGGTAGTATTTCCTAGAGCTATATTCCATTATTGCTCTCCAATTTGATCATCCCATCTCGTCTCATGAGAAGGTACTTCCTGAACTTGGCCGAGCAAAGCGGAGAGCAACCATGGGATATAGCCCTCGAAAAGCTACCACGCAGAGATAAAACAAAACAGCAATAATTCGTTTGGGTCAACCTTTAAGACTGCCAGCTACCAGGCATAGTGACCATCACTTTGGAAAAAGGCCCCAAGTTAGCATCGCAGCAGCACATGAAGCCTCTGCAGCTGATCATCTTGGTGCACGCAGTCGTCGTGGACCGGGTGCCAGCTAACTAGAAGGACTCGCATGTGTCTGAAGGACTGGAGTGCATCCTGAAACACTAAACTCCAAGGAATAGAGGGTGCGCCGAGGGAAAAACAGTGTCTTCCTTGAACCAGAGGAATCTTACTCGGTTGCTATCAGACAAGACACCTAGATTCGTGGTCATGAAGAAGGATGACTAGGACTGGAAAGCTCTGGAAACCATCAACAGTAATTTCGAGGCAACGGACCTCTGTGAGGAGCACCTCAACCAGGTATGCTTGGGGGTTGGCGAAGAGTTGTGGATGTATGGGTCTTGATAAGCGAAAGATTGAGATGAAAGGAAGTACTCAGCTTTCACTGAGACCATTATTTGCCTTGAAGACTCACAAGGAAGAGTCGCCGTTCCGAATGATCGTCGAGGACCGGAGCACGTGGCAAAGGCATGTAGCCAAGTATCTTCAGGCACACCTGTCCGCGTTCCCCATCAATGACCCTTTCATGGTGCCAGGATTGGAGGATATTATTGCATTTTTTCAAGCAAAATGAACCTGCAGGATGCCTATGCATCGATGTTAAAGGAATGTATTATAACATTCTGCAGAAAGCCGCACTCACAGCAGAGTAGTAGTGCATAGACTAACATGGGGTTATGAAATTTAAGAAGCAGTGTGGAATTTTGGAATTACTGTGTTTGTACATGACTTCTTTGTTTGTCGAGCATGATGGCATAGTGTAGGGCCAACGAGACGGGATCTGCATAGGGTTTCTAATCTGTACATGGCGAAATGCGACCATGCGCTGAGAAATGAGCTAGAGCCTTTGGGTTTGTATAATGTTTCCGGTATGTGGATGACTTTCTACTGTGTTTGCCCTACCGTAGGATCAAGTCGCTTGATATTCGTCCTGTATTACTGCAATTTAGAACGGTGTTCGCAGGTTTAGAATTTACGCATGAAATGCAGAACTCCACTATCAGGTTCCTCGACATTGAAATACACTTGTATCCGGATCATACATGCTGGATGTACAGAACTAAATGTGAAAATACAACATACAAAAGGACCACATAAATTCGAAATTTTTGTTAAATACAAAGGCGTACTCATCCAATGTCCTGTCTAAACCTTTTGAGCAGTCGCTTGTTACAGGCTGCCTACCCGATGACTGCAAGGTTGGAAAAGTAATTCCTCTGCATAAGTCTGGCGATAAACACTGTCCTAAAAACCATCGTCCCGTATCGCTCACCTGCATACCATGCAAGATCATGGAATAGGTCATCTTCTCTCATCATGCTACATTTTTTTTAACTAATTCTTTTTTCAGTAATTTTCAGGATGGTTTTCGAAAAACATTCTCCTGTGAGACCCAGCTTCTATGCTTCACTCATGACCTCCATTGCATTGTTGACGGTGGTTCGTTGGCAGACTGCATATGCCGGGAGTTTTGTAAAGCTTTTGATAAAGTCTCACATGAATTACTTCTCTTTAAACTAGGCAGATTGAACTTAGATGCTTTCATGGCTTCACTCTTTTCTTGCTAATCAATCTCAGTTCGTTACAGCAAATAATACCGACTCTAAGTTTTCCCGAGTTGATTCAGGTGTGCCGCAAGGTTCAGGCTTGGGACCCTTGCTTTTCCTCATACATAAATGACTTTCCGGTAAACCTTACATAATCAATTTCTCTCTTTGCGGATGATTGTGTTATCTATCGTAAAATTAACAATGGTCATGACGTCTCTATATTACAATCCGATTTAGCAGAATTTCTGAATGTTGTCAGCGCTGGAATATGAAGCTTAACACAAAAATGTGTAAACATACGCGTGCCACTCGAGTGAGCACATCAGCCCCTTCGTACTACCTCAACACTGGTCCTCTTTAATCTGTCTCTTCATAGAAATATTTAGGTGTTCACATAACTAATAACTTATCATGGAAATGGCATGTTCGTCACGTAGTTAATAATGCTAACCAAACTCTTGGCTACTTCAGAAGAAACTTTTCATTTTGTCCTAGCGCGCTAAAACTTCTCCTTTACAAAAATTTGTTGGTCCAAAACTGGAGTTTGCAGCTTCTGTCTGGGACCCAAGCGTCGTTTTACTCATTACTGAACTAGAAAGTGTGCAGAATCGCGCATATTCCTTTTTATTGTCTAGCTATTATCGCACTTCTAGCGTGACTCTCATGAAATCTTCACTTTCATTGCCTCTTCTAACAGAACGCAGAAGAGTACTTCGGCTAAGTTTGTTTCATAAGATTTTTTCCTATAATACATATCTCAGACAGAAACTTCTAACGCAACCGTCATACACTTCTTCACGCATTGATCACCGTCACAAAGTAGGAAATCCATTATGTCGCACCAAATACTGCCATGACTCCTTCATTCCAGACACTTCTAACAGTTGGAATCGCCTTCCTTGTGCTATTGCCGAAATTACAGATGCCGTTTATTTACGTACAGCTGTTACTAACCTTTTTTGCTCCAGTGTTTAACATACTCTTGCTGCCGTTTTTCGGTGCTTTTTCTTGTTAAACATCTATGCTTGGCTGCGTTGCTGTTGATTTTGTATTTTTATATCTTGTTGCGCAGTCGTTATCATTTACTGTATAATGACAAATTATTTTTGTGTTATTTTTTACTGTATTGGGTTTTTTATTTTTTGTGTTCACCCCAACTCTCCTCTGTAATGCTCTTGGGCCCTGGGGGTAAATAAATAAATGTAAAAAGCGTTTTTATAAGCCAAGTTATAACCAGACTGTTGAGCTTTTCTTTTTTATTTTATTGATGTATCGTTGCTCTTGTTGTTCATGGATTTACCATACCGATACTTTCAGCGTTATCACAGCATTAAATCTTAGAAATGCTACAGAACCTTTAATCGGAAACATCATTCATAATATAATCGCCGCCGAAACACAGGGGCATACAATTAAACTCTGTTGGGTACTAAGCAACGTTGGAATCAGCGGCAATAGGAGCTGATGCATGTGCTGCAGCAGCCGGTCATACTAAAATACAGCCAGTCTACATACCACATAAAGATGTTCTAAGAGTTGTAAAGAGAAAACTGAGAGCAAAATGGCAGAGCTCATGGAACAACAAAATAAATAATAAATTGCACCTTGTCAAGTAGATCGTTGAAGAATGGAAATCGCGCAGTCACCAAAAACGCTTCATCGAAGTCATTTTATGTCGCCTTGGCATCGAACACACCCTTCTGACACACAGCTTCATTCTAATGAAAGACGAAAGACCTCTCTGTGAAAGATGCGGAGGTGAACTAACAATAAACCACGTCCTACTTTCGTGCGCTGAACTAAAGAAGTGAACGAAAAAAAGTGAAGGAACGAAAAAAAGGAAAAAGTGCAAAATTGCTTTATACAGCTGCGAGTAAAGTTCGAGCCTGCTTACAGCGGTAAGCAACTCTCGACGAGAGATGAACCTCAAAGAAAAGAAAAAAAAAAATATATGTGGGACAGTACAATGGTGAGATACTTTCAGGTTTTCGCTTAAAGGTGTGAGCGCCAAGCATGAAGGTTTTTACGAGAAGTTTGATGTGGAGGGTATCAAACAAGCGGGGGGAAAAAAAAAGAGGGGGGAAAATAAAAAAAAAAACCGAGGAAAACTGTCAAGGGATAATGATTGATATATGTGCTTAGCATTAAACTTGCTGGGCTCGTAATGACGACATTGCCCTATTGTTTTCATTTATCCCAGTATTAAGTGTTCTAAACTTATACATAAAGTATGACTCACGCTGCTCCCGTTCCATGTATTATTGAATCCCCGCTGAAGAACTGTTAGTTTGACTGAGTCGAATGAGTGCTGTTTCTGGTTGATATGTTTTGAAAAAGGAAGGTTGGGCAGAGAGCGGACATCAGCACGGTGATAATTAAACCGCATTCGTATAGGGGCAGCTGTCTGGCCAATATACTGCATTCGGCATACATTGCATTCTAGGAGATACATTACTTTTGAGGCATCGCAATCAAAGTTACCATCTATTCTCCACTTAAAATTTGACGTTGTGCTTGTTGCGCAGCTTGATGTCTGCATGTGCCTGCACACCCGGAATCTACTCTTTCCTCAAGGCCGGCACCCCAACCGCGGGTTATTACCTATTTTTCAGTGGACTAGGATGTTGCGAATGTTTTTCGGTCGTCTGTAGAGAACCTGGGGAGGAGTCGTGAAAGTATTGGAGAGACGAGCGCTCTGTTCTAGAACGTTGAAATGTTTCTTTAGGATTCTGTTCACGTTGGGGGGGTTACTCGTGTAGGGAGTACCAGGCTTGTTCGACGGTCTATGTTTTCCTTTCGTGGACGTCCCTCCAGAATTTCCTCTCGGTTGAGTTCATATGCCTTTTTTATGGCGTCGTCAACAATATCTGGCGGTTATCGTTGTTTAGTCAGGACTTTCCGCATACGTTTTGCGTTTGGTGCGAAGTCCTGATATTGGGAACAAATTCTTTTGAATCGATGAGCCTGAGAATACGGAATGCTTGTTTTTGAGTGATAAGGACGACAGCTTTGTGCGTATTGTTGTCGGACCGGGGGTTTTCTGTATACGCTAGTGGAGAGCGAACCTTCATAAACCGCAATTTCAACGTCTTCAAAGTTAATTTTGTTTTGGGAATATGTGTGCGTGAAGGATATGCTAGGATGGAGGAGATTGAAGTTTTCAATGAAATGTAGGAGTGATTGTTCTGTGTCAGTCCAAACTAAGAAAATATCATCCAAGCAGCATTTGTATAGGATGTGCTTAATAGGGGAAGTAAGTAAAAATTCAAATTCAATGCTATGCATGAAGATGTTAGCATAAGTAGGGGCCATTTTTGTACCCATGGCGGTATCGTTAATTTGTAAGTAGTGTTCATTGTCGAATTCAAATTTGTTGTATTCTAGAACTAGTTTCGTCAATACCTCTAGGACTTCTGGAGTTGGGATCCTACCTCACTATTCTGATTATAGGCCTCAATTAGAGCTTTGATTCTGTCGGAATGCGGGATATTTGTATATAGAGAGACTACATCTAAGGTTACAAGGAAGGCCCCCTGAGGACGATTTACCCCTGCTATTTCGCGAAGGAAGTGGTTGGTGTCATGTATGTGGGATAGGTGTGTTTCAGGTATGTGTCCAATTAATGTGTCAATGTAACTGGAGATTGGTTCTGTGATTGTGCCGATGCCGGATACTATAGGGCGGCCAGGGTTAACCCTTCTATGAATTTTCGGAAGCATGTAGAATCGGCCCGGCGACGGGTGTGATGCGGTCAGGGCTTTGCATAATCGCAGAAGATGTCCCCACTTTTTGCGAGCTCATCTAGAGTCCCTGTAAGAAGTTTTGATGCTTTAGAGTGGGGTCCGCTTTTAGGTGTTTATAAAATTTAGTGTTACAGAGTTGTCTAATTCCTTCCTCAATATTGTAACGTGGTGGTGACCAGGGTCGCTGACACAAATGAAGGCACAGGCTTGATGGTACTTAAATTACCTCTTTATTGGGCTGACTTGCAACCGCAAAAGAACTAAGCAACTCGGCGGCGGCGATAGCAACAAACGTGCTGGTCGATCGTCGAACAAAGAATGTCCGTCACACTCATCAACGCTCAATTTAAAGGCTGCCCAGAACAATCTAGATAACGTCGCAAACAGCTACCAGCACGGGCTGGAACATTGTGGAAAGACACCCGAGTGGCCGGAACCTTCGAGACAGATCTCGGTGCATCTTGTGCTACAACGAAACTGATAAAGGTGTGACTCGCGACATCGAGCAATAACAAGCAAAGTTTACGGAACTGATACGCGGTCCAGAATCAGAGTGATAAGCCTGAATGCCGGCGGCTGTTAAAAAAACAACAAATACAGTTTTGAAGGCTTCGCCATAGAGAAATTGATTGGTAAAGAGCGGTCACTCGGCAAAAACTGGTCCCAGAAAATGACGCGCGACTTTTTGCGCTGCCGTCGATTGATGAATGGCGGCACCAATGCGCGGACGCGCGCGCGACGGCACTCGCTGCAGCGGTAGCCCGATGGAGCGCTAGGAGACAAGAAGTTGTCGAGGGGAGCGGTTGTGTGCTCGTGCCTCGCCGCGCTTGTGCGGCACAGACCTCTTGTGGGCTGCTGCGCGGAACGACAGCGGTTTGGAACGATGGCAAGGTGAGCAACGTTTTTTTGCTTAACTACGCTGCCTTTCAAGCAGTTTACGCTGGCCATGCCGGCCGGGACTTTGTTGTCAAACTGTGCAGTATTTCAGGCAGTTTAGCTCAGTACGGCGGCGACTGCGCTTCACAAAGTCGCAAGTGAAGGGCAAGCTAACAGGCATGACAAGGCGTGCTGACCGCCGCGGTGACGTGACATGGCGATTTTGCGAACGGCTAGTTTTGCGTGGCGTCGCGTTTAACAGGGCAACCGCAAGGTGTGAAATGTTTCATTCTTGTCAAACTGCGAGACATTTCGGGCAGTTTAGCTCAGCACGGTGTTCTGCGCTTCACAAAGTCGCGTATGAAGAAAAGCCAACATGGCGTGCCCGCCGGTCACGGTTTTGCGAACAGCTAGTTTTGCGTGGTGTCGCGTTGCATGTAACGTGACAACGTTAAAGTGAGAAATGTTTTATAATGCAGCAAGCTTCATTGCTCCAGCTGTTCAGTGCTCTTGAGGAATGTTGTTAATTTAGTGGCTGTTATTTCACTCACTGTAGAAATGCATTTTCAGATAGGTTCGGTTAGCCTGCATTTCCTGACCTCTACGTTGCAACAGTAGCTTTTGTATCAATTTTACGAATCACAGCTTTTCTGTTCTGGACCATAACTGCTGCTCACCAAGTCTTCAGTACGCACCCACATGCAATTGTGTGCGTGGTGCAGTGGCCTTACTTTTCATTGCAACCTTCTGCATCATGTTCATTCCTTTTCCAACAGCACTGAATGGACCCACGGACTGCAGCCGAAGCGCGGCAGATGCGACGAGTGAACGGAGTGGCATTCCCCCCAAGTGTCAGTACTCTCTGCCCTGAACAATACAAGTTACCCTTTCTAAGGTAGCCGGGACTGAGACTGTGTAGTTTATGTATAATGCCTGTTTTGTTACATATCATTTGCCATATTTTGGAAATAAACGTTATGCTATTTTTTGTCGCTACCGAAGTGCTGTTTCTCGCCTTGTGTATTTTTATTTTTCTGTATTTTGCACATCGCCTTATGTGTGCAAAGTTTTGTCAATGCATCCGCCTACATGTGTTGCGTCTCTTGTATGTTTTATATGCAGCAAAATAAATGTTCATTTCACAAAGCACTTGGCGTCTTTTCTGCAATACTGTTTTGCAAAGGCTGTGGCGCAGCTGCGTTGATGGCCAATTTAGTGAACTGGGAATCTATTTTTCATGTTGTTATGCATGCTGAGCATAAATAGAAACACTAGCAGACCGTGTAAAACCAAAATAATGCGCCAAAAGGGCAGGGAAGGACGCAGCGCATGCTAGTATTCAAATAACGCGCCTTTCAGCAAGACCGGAAGTAGTTGCCGCCGGCCGCTTGGTGCACTACAGTCAAATGGGCCGCGTGGCCCTGTGGGAGTGTCCGCTCTTTACCAATCTCTTTCTCAATGGTTTCGCGGCATTACTCCCCCCCCCCCCCTTAAAAAAACATCGCCTCGATGTTCCAAAACAAAGCAACTTAAACATAAACCCTGCAAAGTTTAAACACCACAGATTCTTTAACGCGTGTAATATGGCTTCATTCGTACAACATGTACTAATTTCTGGGCATGCGCGTCGCCGTTGTAATGATGACGTTCCGTCGGGAATGACTTCATAGTCCAGTGGTCCGGCGCGGCGAATGATTTTGTACGGCCCAAAGTCTCGACGCAACAACTTTTCACTTAGTCCGCGACGGCGAATTGGTGTCCAAATCCACACTTGGTCTCGTGGGTTGTACTTTGTCGTCGTCGTAAGTTGTATCGTCGGCTGTCGGTGCGCTGTTGGTCTTTAATACGCAGACGTGCGAGTCGTCGGGCTTCCTCTGCAATGCCGCAGGTAGGCAGCGACGTCAAGGTTGTCCTCGTTAGTTACGTGCGTCAGCATTGCGTCGAGCTTCGTCGTGGGCTCCCTGCCGTACACATGCTTAAACGGGGTCGCTCTGGTCGTCTCCAGGACTGCCCTGTTATACGCGAAGATCATGTACGGCAAGATGGCGTCCCAGGTGTTGTGTTCAGCGTCGATGTACATGGCGATCATGTCCGCGATTGTTTTATGCAGGCGCTCCGTAAGGCCATTGGTCTGGGGATTGTACGCAGTTGTTCGTCGATGGCTTGTATGACTGTATTCCAGGATGGCTTGAGTCAACTCTGCCGTAAACGCCGTTCCCCTGTCCGTGATGAGCACTTCTGGGGCGCCATGTCGCAAGAGAATTTGTTCGACAAAAAACTTGGCGACTTCTGCCGCGGTACCATTGGGTAGTGCTTATTCTTCGGCGTAACGGGTAAGGTAGACAGTGGCCACGATGATAAACTTGTTACCCATAGACGAAGATGGAGAGGGGCAAAGGAGATCCATCCCAATTTGTTGAAAGGGCATGACTGGGGGCGGAATCGGGTTTAGTAGTCCTGCTGGTCTGATCGGCGGCGTCTTGCGTCGTTGGCACTCACGACACGTCTTCACGTAGTGGGCAACTTCGGCAGGCAGTCGCGGCCAGTAGTACTTCTCCTGGATTCGATGCAACGTGCGCGCAAATCCGAGGTGGCCTGCTGTGGGCTCATCGTGCAACGCCTGCAGAATATCCTGCCGGAGGTTTTTAGGCACTACAAGAAGCTGCGCGGTATTGTTGGCTGCGAAGTTCTTCACTAGGAGGCCATTGCTTAACGTGAACTATGATAAATATCGCAAACAAACAAAGATTACGGAACTGATACGCGGTCCAGAATCAGAGTGATAAGTCTGAATGCCGGCGGCTGTTAAACAACAACAAATACAGTTTTGAAGTTTCGCGGCAATATATTTGTCATTGTCCATGACCAATATGCCGCCTCTTTTATCTGCCGGTTTGATGACCACATCTTTCCGTCTGCTAAGCGCCTTCAATGCGTCAAATTCCTTTTTGGAAAGGTTTTACTTCCCTGGTCTCTAGTCCTTATAAGCTATGATTACGTCGTTCTGGACGGCACTAATGTACGGTACATGTAAGGACAGTTTTCCTCGGGGTTTTTTCCCCCTTTTCTCCCCTTTTTTTCCCCGCTTCTTTGATATCCTCCACATCCCACTTCTCGTAAAAACCTTCTTCATGCTTGGCGCTCGCACCTTTTAGCGAAAACCTCAAAGTATTTCAGCATTCTACTGTCCCACATATTTTTTTTTTCTTTTCTTTCTTTGATGTTCATCTCTCGTCGCGAGTTGCTTACCGCTCTAAGCAGGCTCGAACTCTACTCGTAGATGTCACGTTCTTCTAACCAGTAATGTCCACCTGGTTGTCGCGTTTTTTTTTTCATCCTGTCGGGCCGCGGGTCGGAGCAAGGGTGGGGAGGGTAACAGACGCAGCAGAGAAAAAGAACAAATCTTCAAAAACAAGGCCTTGACCATTGATAGTTGACCACTTCTCCCAAAAACCTCCTTCACGCTTGGCGCTACCATCTTTTAGTGAGAACGGAAAAAGATTTCTCACCATCTGCAGCAAACACGTTCCCCCACCTGTGATTTTTTTTCCCGAGGTTGTTCAGCGGCTGCCTGTATTGTATACAGATGACTCCCGGCAGCCGTTGCCTTGGGTGGATGAGCCTTTGGGACTAGCCTGCTCTCCGCACCTGTGTGTGTATGTGTGTGTTGTGCGTGCCCAGCTGGTTCACCTATATGTGCCCATATTATGTTTGTATCTCCTCTTGCCAACGCTATAAGAAGACGAACAAGAATCATGTACCCTCAGTCTTGAGAAAGGCAGTGCTCCTGCCGAAACGTCGACTCCAAATAAACTTGGAAGCAGTATGAAGCATTTTTTCATAGATGTGGACGTCGTGTATAGACCCTATTCACTATCAGGTTTAGCAGGCGGCCGTTGTGGCAACCCTGTATTGAGGATACGCCATAGCATTGGGCTTTTCGAAACTCCTCCTCCTCCCTGCTCTCTCCCTTCGACCTCCCTGCTGCGCGCCGTTCATTTGTCGGACACATGAGACGCCGTTTGGAACGCTGTCCAACCAGAGCTCGGATTTCACCACCGCTGTACCCTGATTCGCCGTGGGCCCTCTCTCTCTTTCTTTCTCTCTCTTTGATGTTAGGTTGTTCGTGCCATGGTTGCCAGTAAAGCAGAAATGACGTCACGTGAATAAGCTCTATAGGCAAGTGGCTATTTATGTCTGTACAAAAGGTTGCATCGAGTATTAAGTAGGCGAGTTACACTTGTCACCAATCAAAACATGCAATCCTGAAACGTTATCCGGATTTTCACTCATACTTCGCATTTTGCTTTGGTTCCTAGCGGTTTTAACTGTGAGCTCCTACATAAACAATCTTCCTAATAATAAGTGCTTGCTAGCTATTGTATGTTTTACCCTATCATACATCTGTATTTTCATATGCGTGTACATAAATACTTTGGTTAAAAACCCATTGCATGCTAGACTGTTTATATTCCTTTCTTGTGCAACAGTTCCTATGAAACTGACTCTACAAAGCATTGGTAAGTCTTAAACACCCTCTTAATTTTAGGAAACTGCTTAGACAGCTTTCCAGCAATCTCGAATCAGTGTGCAATCTGGCCACTCATTTTGGACTGTTGAAATACACATACAGTGCAAGCGTATCTACAAGAAATCATCTCGAGCTGCCTCATTTTGCTTTGCCTTGCATTATGCTTCCACTTGACAATATATAGCATAATCTATCACTCTAACTCTCTCCGGAAGGACCAGTTGTATTTTTAATTGTCGTATTTTTAGTTAGCCAGAGTGCTGTCATCGTGTTATAGTCAATGTTTGAAAATTGGTGTGTCATATTTTCGCCCCTGTATTTACAGGATTGTTTTTCGTTGCCTGTCTACAACTATGGAAATTTAAAACCTTGTTTCAGACTCTATTGCTGTAATTTCTGACTACTAACTCGCACAGGTTTATGCAATTTTATCGGTCTCCCTGCCCCTTTCAGTTACGTCACCGGGTGTTGATGTAGTTGATATAAATACAGAAAAACGCTTTGCATAAGCACTCACATTTGGTTTCTGTTTCAGCGCCTGCATTTTGATGGAGTAAGGAGGAAGAATGGAAAAAAGTGTGTGACTCAGGTGTTTTAACATGCTGTTGAAGCGAGTTATACGGATCTTTGTTGGCAGTGTAATGTTTCTGCTCTTCACTAGGCGGTCAAGGCTAGCCATGGCTTTCTTTCCCAGAAGCAGGCGTTTCCTAATTTCATGGCTGCAGTCTACTTCCGGGGTAATCTTGGAGCTCAAGAAAAGAAAATCTGTCACAGATTCCACTTCTTGCCCCTTGATACTCTAGGACTTGATAGGGCAAGACGCATGATCTTTGTCTTTTTATTGTTCGGTTTAAGCCCAAACTTCTCACTCTCTTCTTTTACGCGCATCAGAAGTCTCTTGAGTTCCACTTCACTTTCTGCCATTAAAGTGGTATCGTCCGCATATCTGAGCTTGTTGATACGTTTTCCAGCATCTTCACTCCAGCTGAAGACTCGTACAGACCGGCCTTCCTCGTGATGCACTCAGCATATAGGTTAAATTGGCAGGGCGACAGTATGCAGCCTTATCTCACTCCTTTCTTAATCGGAAACCAATCAGTAAGACCATGCCCAGTTCTGACTGTGGCCTCTTGCCCTTCATACAGGTTCCTGAGGAGACAGATGAGGTGAATTGGAACTCCCATCTCTTGGAGAGCTTGCCACAATCTGCTGTGATCTACACAGTCAAACGCTTTCGCATAATCAATAAAGCAGAAGTAGGTGGGTTTCTGGAAATCTCTTGCTTTTTCCACTTTTCTGCGAAGGTTGGCAATCTGGTCTCTAGTTCCTCTGCCCTTGTGACACCCAGCTTGCACGTCCGGGAGCTCCCGATTCACATACTGCTGCAGCCTACCTTGGAGGATTTTTAACATCACCTTGCTAGCATGCGAAATAAGCGCGATCGTGCGGTAGTTGGAACAATCTTTGGCACTTCCTTTTTTTGGGATGGGAATGTAAACTGACCTGCTCCAATCTTGTGGCCACTGCAGGGTTGTCCAAATTTGCTGCCATCATGAATACTTTAACAGCGTCGTCATGGTTAAGGTTTCGAAGCAACTCAGCTGGAATGCCATCAATGCCGCTAGCTTTGTTCTTAGCAAGGCTGGCTAAGGCCCATTCTACTTCACTATTCAGGATGCCCGGCTCGACTGTGCGGACTGTTGCTTACGCTGTGATGCCGACGTTGAGCCATTTATCGTTGTCCGGTAGTGTATATAGATGGTATACCGTCAACCTGACGAGACTGAGGCCTAGTTGAACTTGGGTCCAGTCTTTCACGGCTTGGACTGACTGAGATTGGTTTTGCCGCTTGTATTCACAGATTTCCCGCTTCGCGCCTAAGTTCAGCTCCATTCGTTTGCGTTTAACTCCAACTATGCCAAAAGTCAGACTAAAGTCGAGAGTTACAGGCTCCTGCTTCTTTGCACTCTTTTTCCCTAGTTAAACTTCTTGATTTTCCATTCTTCTGATTCTCTTTCTTGCTTTGTACTGTTTTTGTAAGGAAGCGAGGAAGTCTAGTTGGCAGGCTACTATACAGAGGGCTATCAAACAGCCCTTTCCTGTGCCGTTTGTATGTGTTCCTATGAAACAAACACTGTAAGCTGAAGTACAGTTTAAAACGACGGCTAGCCGACTACGAAGAGCTCAAACCTTGTCAAGGCCGCATCGTTGACTCAAGGCGAAGCCGACATGCGGATCGCTGTGGTGCAAAATGTGGTAGTTCGGCAGCGCAACAGTGACGAAAACCAGGAGCATGAGAAGGACAGGCGTCCAGGACGGGACGCCCGGTCCTGTTTGCGTGGTCGTCGCGTTTCTTTTGTCGCTCTACTTCCTTAGTGTGTCTTTACCCAGACCGATACGGCTTCATAGAACATGCTTTGTGTTCTGGGCTAGAAAAACTTCAGTTCCCACCCCCAATTTCGGCGCTTGTCTATCTTCTTATTGTTTCTTTCTTACGTTTTTACCGGCTTCTCTTCTGTTCACGTTCAGCAGAATTTATTGCAACCACATGTTGCTGTTTTCCCGACTGCGGCCACTGGTTGCGGCGCTGCCGCTGCCCCCATAAATCTCCCGGTTGCCTCATTTTGGGGTCTTTCTCAGTCAGCTGACCTTCGGTTTGCTGTGTACAATCCCTGTCAACCACACAACCTTTTTCCTCCTCTTCCCTTCCTTTCCGCTCTCGCCCCCCCCCCCCCGTCCCCCTTCCCTCCTAAAACGACGACACGCCCGATTTGGTTCTTTCCAACTCCACAGGACTCGTTCAGGCATCCTACCGTATCGGCTGTCGCATTGGTTCCCGGCATGCGCACCCTTCATAAACTTGCGTTTCAGACTCCCCTGCTTTTTTCAAACAATGTCCATATGAACGAGACAAAAATACATGGGCCGAATAGGCTGTGTGCATTCATCCCATCTACATTGTTCAGAGAGCGATTTTCTATATTAACGTGACATAAATACTTTGAAAAATCTTCGGCCCTAGAAAAATTGTCCATTATTCGGGTCCTCCATATAAACGGATGTCATATTAACGGGGCACAAGTTTTCCATAACAGCCACTCATGAAATGACTTGTGAAGACTAAATCCCCAACGAAACAAAAAAAGAGGAAAAGACAGGAAAACACCAATTAATCATAAAACTCAGCCAACGCCGAATAAACCTTCAGAAAATTTCTAAGAGGAATGCTGTTTATGTTATGAGGTCCCAACCGGCCACTCCTGGGCGTTAGTTTATAATTCTGTGATCCCGTGGCGTACTGCAAGAATTTGCGAAATTGCTTCTTTGAACACCACGCTTAAATTAAAAAATTACAACTGTCGGAACTGCTAGGAAAAAGGGTTTCATTTCATTTTATTACCCTCAAGCGCATACGCATTACAGAGGGGAGTGGTACTTCATATATGATAGAAAGCATAGAACACTAAATGAACAAAACATAACAAAGGCTAAACGAACAAGGGAATAGAGAACAACGAAAACAATCTTACAATAAAGAAAGTTATACAAGCGGAATAAATTGAAAACAATCATAAGCGGTGAGAGAACAGCATTATACAGCGAAAAGAACAACAGCACTGGGAGCAAACAAGCATGAAAAACTAAAAACGGAAATAAGATAAGAGTCAGGGGGCAAAAAAGTGTCACGGATCAGCTTCAAGATATTGCATCAGTGATGAGTGAAATGAATCGTGATCTTGGATTAATGCGATATCGGGCGGAAGGCTATTCCACTCTACTGACGTACGAGGTAGAAAGGAATGAAAAAGGGCATTAGTATTGCAAGTTATGACATTTACTTTGTAAGCATGATCAACGCGGGAGGAGCGATACGATGGCTGCGAAATGAAAGTATGCCTCAATTCGTTATGATGATAAATTTTGTGAAAAAGGCTAAGACGTGAAATTTTCCTTCTAAGCTCGAGAGATGGCAAAGATAACGTTAGTTTCATTGAAGTTATGCTGCTAGTGCGACTGTGATTGGAAAGAATGAAACGCGCTGAATTATTTTGAACCATCTCAAGTGAGGATTTCAAGTTCGTGAAACCGGGATCCCAGATTGCAGAAGCATATTCAATCTTTGAACGTACCAATGCTTTGTACATAGTCATTTTAGTCGAAACAGGTGACTTCGAAAAGTTACGGCGCAAATACCCAAGCATGCGGTTACTGTTGTTAATAATGTAATCAATATGTTGCTTCCAGCTGAGGTCATTAGTAATATGCACACCCAAATATTTGTAGGAAGTTACAGTACCTAAAGGAGTGTTATTCAATACATAGCAAGCAGGGGGGAAATTACTGCGCGACACTCGCATAGCTTTACATTTTTTAACATTTAGGTCCATACACCATGTGCTGCACCATTTAGTTATATTATTGAGGTCAGATTGTATAGCAGAAACATCGGCGGGTTCAGCAATCTCGCGATAAATAACACAGTCATCGGCAAATAAGTGAATAGGGGAAGTCACACAGTTAGGAAGGTCATTAATATAAACGAAAAAAAGAAGAGGGCCCAAAACGGACCCTTGTGGTACACCTGACGTAACAGGTGTTGACGGTGAATTATTGTTGTTAGCAAAGACATGCTGTGATCGACCGATGAGGAAAACTTCGACCCAGGTAAGAAGATGTCTGTCAATATTAAGACACTTGAGTTTAAGTAGTAAAAGATGATAGTTTATTTTGTCAAAGGCCTTAGAAAAATCCAAGAAGATACAATCAGCCAAGAAACGGTTGTCAATAAGGGTTAGCATGGAGTTTGTGAAACAAAGTAGCTGTGTCTCGCATGAGTATGATTTCCTGAAGCCATGTTGCGCTGGATTGAAAAAAAGGTTCGAGTCAAGAAAACTAGCTAGGTGTGAGCAAATGACATGTTCAAGAATTTTACATGGTATGCTAGTAAGAGATATGGGGCGATAATTAAGGGGAGATTGCTTGTTACCGGATTTATGAAGTGGAATCACCTTCGCCTGCTTCCAATGTACAGGAATAGCGCCAGTATCTAAAGATTGTTGAAATATTTTTGCCAAAAGGACAGAGGAGTACATGTTTGTTTCTTTAAGGAATCTTGCATTTATATTGTCAACACCTGAGGAACATGAAGGTTTTAGTGTTTCAATTAGCTTTGTAATCCCGTCGGCATCTATTGATATTGGATGCATAATCGTATAGCCCGAAAACGAATGTGTAGGCAATTGAAGATTAGTTGCAGATGAAAAGTTCAGTGTGAATATATTGTTTGAAATCGATGCGCACTCCTTGCTAGGCACAGGTAAGTCGTTCTGGTCAAGTAAAGAAATCTCTGAGTTGCTCTGGGAGTTAGTTACGATGTTCCAAAATTTGCTAGGGTTATTAGTAAGCAAGGATGGTAGAGTGTATTTCAAAAAAGTAGATTTTGCAGAAGCGACAGCTTGAGAGTAGGTGTGAGATGCATTAGTGTATGCTTGCCAGCGTGACGCAGTCTGCTGCAGTTTTGCTGCCCGAAATAAGCGTTTTTTTCTGTTCGAAAGTCGATTTAAGTACGGATTATACCATGGCGAATGTCTATGTACTGTCAGTATTTTCTTGGGAATGTAAGCCTCAGTTAGATATGAAATTTTATTGAAGAACAGGTCCAACGATGTTCAAAACCACTAAGATAGTTGTCAAGGAAGAGCGAAAGTTCTCTATTTATCTCTTCAAAGTTTGCCTTTTTGTAATCAAATATAATCTTGCGTTTTTTCGTAGCTGAAGACGCGGTAAAGTTTAGGTCGAAATGAAGTAAAGAATGATCACTGAGTCCCGGCATGAAAATTATTGGGCCTATCATATCAAGGTTAGTGGTGAGGATCAGGTCAAGAATGTTAGCAGAACTGCCGATAACACGCGTTGGGCCATCAACAACCTGATCAAAATTGAAAAGGGAGCACATATCGAGAAAAGCTTGACAATTCGAAGAATATGGTGTGCAGGTAGGCGGTGTCGATGTCCAGTTTATTGATGGATAATTGAAATCGCCTAGAAGAAATACCGGGGATGCTGGATAACGAAGGACGACGGTGTTAACCGCGTCATGCAATTCATTCACGAATGTGATGTCTGCATTAGGTGGACGATAACAGACGCCAATGATGTGTACTCTGTTGTTTAAAATGACGCCGCACCAGACAGATTCTATGTTGCATGAAACATTAATTCTGAACGATGATAGGTTTTTAGAAACTGCGAGCAGGGTTCCACCCCCTTGTCTTCCATCTCTGTCACAACGATAGACATTGAAAGGCTTGGTGTGAGTAAAAATTTCGCTTTCGCTTACACGAGCACTTAACCAAGTTTCAGTGAGCGCCACCAGGTCGGCATCGCACGAATTGATAGCTGCGATGATATCATCTCTTTTGCCTAAAATCCTCCGGATATTACTATAAAGGACTGATATAGGGCGCCGATGACCACTACCCCTGGCTAAGTGTTATGAAACATTACGCGTGGGACTTGAATTCGAAATGTCTCCCATCTCGCATGCGCGAGCAGCATTGGATGTAGAGGGTCGAGCGCGTGCAGATGAATCATCGTATGGGCTGCTACGAGATGGAGAATGATAACGCAGCCGGGGCAGCTCAATGAAACTGTCTGTTCTAGGGTCATAAACATATTGCCTTTTATTTACAGTTAGTTTGTCGTAGCGAAGCCTAAAGGATGGTGAACCAGGCAAAGATTTTGCGAAAGCAGTTAACCTTTTGCGAGCGAGCCTAGTTGCTGCGCAGTAGTCTTCAGAAACTGAAATGTCATTTAATTGTTTTCAGCTCATCACAATGTGACATCACTTCTTCTTTCGCTTTAAAGTGCGAAAATTTTATTATCACTGGTCGGCATTTTTCTTGAACAAAAGGGCCACCAAGGCGGTGGGCTCGTTCTATTTTGTCTGGTTTAAATTCTGACCCAAAACTGGATGAAAAGCAAACTAATAACGTTTTTTTCTGTGTCATTCCACGTTTCATTGCTATCGGGTACGCCATAAAATATTAAATTATTTCTGCGAGATCTGTCTTCCAGATCATTGATGCGGGAAAGAAGCTCATTATTCTGTTGCGCCAAGTCATTAATGGTGTCGTTTGTTAACAGAAGTTCTCCTTCGAGACTACTAACCATGCTGACTTCTGTTTCAACAGAAGCGAGTCGAGTATCAATATTAGACAGCCGCTTTGCTAAACATTCCTGATTGGCTTTTACGTCATTCACAGCCTCCGTGAACATGGCTTGGGCCTCCGCTGACGCCTCACAGGCGGTTTTAATAAAGGACAACGCAGCCATGACTTCATTATGACGATGGGCGCACGACGTGTCGTCTTCATCAGCTACTTGGGTCTGCCGCTCTGTAGTTTGCTTGCGATTAGGCCCGGGGTTTAGCTCAACGTCACCCGAACATAGCAACAACATAAGCAACACCTCCTTGCAGTCACAACACACGTCATAGAGCACTTGTGGGCACGGAAGCAGCAGTAAAAAACGATTTGATGTTTTCCTAGCATGTAGAGAACACGATTGACCAACCTGGATAACGTGAAGACGACGATCGTTAGCCATGTGCTCTATCGTGCTGCTTCCATGCCCACTGACGTGTCGCGGCTGGCTGTTGGCTTTTAAGGCAGGCGTGGATGATGTTCCTGTTGATGCGGCTGAACCGATGAACAAGGATTCCGATCCAACGAAGGCAGCGCCTGGGTTCGAAGAAAGGTCGCACACCTGAACACGGCATGGCTGCAGGCAGGTAGCGACGTACGGGTCCGGTGCACTTCTGGCCAGGCATGGTAGAAGCCAAGCCAAAACCTGGATAACGTGAAGACGACGATCGTTAGCCATGTGCTCTATCGTGCTGCTTCCATGCCAAACGTGAACCGCTTTGCTTCCGGGAACATCGGCTCGTCCGTCAAATTTCGCCGGAGCAAAATGTCCAACTCGCAACCACCTAAAAAAAAACACGTACACACGATATAAATACGTGTACGTCCGAACCGAATACTGGATGCCATTTCGCCAACAATTCTGAGACGAGCTTCTTTCTGGTATTCACTTGTTTTCCTTCGACGACTGAACTAATCAGTTGAACGGTGGTGTCTCCGAAGCAGCTTCCCCGCATGCACCGTAGGTGAATCTAGAGAAACCGTTTCCCCGTTAGTGTCGTATAGTTACAGCACATAAACGTAAAATAAAGACAAGAACAACAGAAAGGAGACGAGGAAGCAGCCCGGAGGGACCGCGCCCCCCGCTGTGCACGCGCTCCTCCCTTCACCCTCCGTCTGTAGGCATCTGGTTTTGCTCATGCGGTGAATGCCGAACTGTCAACAATACACACCAAAAGGTAGTGGCGTATGTGTGCCAGCTCCGCATTCAGAGAGTAGATCGCGCTTTCCAATACTTGCAAAAGAAAAAGAAAATCTAAATGACCGCACGGGTAAGTGGAAAGGAGGGTTGTGCTATGCGCCTCTGAAAAGATGCCAAAGAAAGAGCCTAATGTGAGGGAAGAAGCCTGTTCTCTTTTCGGCAGTGTACGAACTTAATTGACATACAAGAAAATATATATATATTGAAAGGGGGTGTTTACTGTCCTTTAACAGGGATAATAGCCCTCTCCAAGTTGCACAAAGAACCACACAAGAGCACAGCCAGTCTAGGCCTTCCACAAGCGAGCTCGAGCAGCGCAGCGGCACTTTGTCGTCCTTATCCTCGTCTTCGTGGTATTCTCTCCTACTTCATCCTTGTCTTCGTATATCCTCATGTAGTTCACTACAATTTCCCCCGGGGCGAGGTGGAGCCATCCTGGCGACCTATGGTGTGGGCAAGAGGAGCGGATCATAGTACATTTTAAGGCGGCTCACGTGCGCAGTTTCGCGGCCGCGATGACGCATGTCCGAAGAGGTAGTGAGTGGCTCCACGATGTAATTCACAGGGGAGGTTTGACGGATAATGCGGTAGGGGCCGTGATACTCGGTTCGAAATTTTGATGACAGTCCCGGTGGGGTGCCGGGAACCCAAAGCCAAACAAGGGATCCTGCAGGAAAAACGTGTGGCGTCTCATCTTTGTCGTGGTGATGCTTTTGGCGGCCTTGAGATTCCGATGTAAAACACCGGGCCAACTGGCGACATTTCTCCGCATATTTGGCAACGTCTGAAAGGAGAGTACACTCGGAGGAGTCAGGACGATATGGTAAAATAGTGTCCATCGCGGACGACGCCTCACGCCCATAAAGGAGGAAAAAAGGGCTAAATCCAGTAGTTGACTGTGTGGCGGTGTTGTAAGCGTATGTCACGAAAGGAAGAACAGCGTCCCAGTTCGTCTGATCGGCGGCAACGTACATCGTCAGCATATTTCCGAGAGTACGATTGAAGCGCTCAGTCAGCCCGTTAGTTTGAGGGTGGTAGGCCGTTGTGGTCCGATGTATGACGCGACATTCGGCCAGTAGAGCTTCAACGACGTTGGATAGGAAGACGCGTCCTCGGTCACTTAGCAGCTGTCGCGGTGCGCCGTGGCGAAGAACAAAATGATGGAGTAAGAACAGGGCAACTTCACGGGCAGTAGCGGCGGGTAAAGCGGCGGTCTCGGCATACCGGGTGAGGTGGTCGATGCCGACGATAATCCACCGGTTCCCAGAAACCGTGCAGGGAAGTGGCCCGTAAAGGTCAACGCCAACGCGGTCAAAAGGGCGGGCCGGGCATGGAAGTGGTTGTAAGGGGCCAGAAGCACGAGGTGTGGATGACTTCCGGCGCTGACAGGCGATGCAGGAGCGGACGTATTTGCGAATATAACCGTACATGCCGCGCCAATAGTAGCGTTGAGAGATTCTTTGAAACGTCTTGACGACACCAGGATGGGCACACTGAGGGTCGGCATGGAAAGAGGCGCAAATTTCATGTCGTAAATGGCGAGGAATGACGAGAAGCCATCGTCGACCATCAGTCATATAATTGCGGCGGTAGAGAAGACCATCTCGTAGGGCGAAGTGTGGTGCTTGACGGCGTAAAGCCCGAGAAGGTGCAGCAGCGTTAGAAGTGGACACGACGTCAATAAGAGAGGCGAGCCACGGGTCTTTGCGCTGCTCCGCAGGCATGTCAGCAATGGTTTGAGAGGGGAGAACGAGACAGTGCGTCGGCGTCCATGTGTTTACGGCCAGAGCGATATATAACGCGGATGTCAAATTCCTGTAGGCGGAAAGCCCATCGTGCGAGGCGGCC
The DNA here is from genome assembly GCF_055883805.1 of Amblyomma maculatum. Classification (NCBI taxonomy): domain Eukaryota; kingdom Metazoa; phylum Arthropoda; class Arachnida; order Ixodida; family Ixodidae; genus Amblyomma; species Amblyomma maculatum. Next base: position 151,253,039 of record NC_139353.1, on the reverse strand, counting down.
GGACGGGTCTTTAAGAGAGGACAGCCAACATAACGCGTGGTGGTCCGTGACGACGTCAAACTGGCGACCGTAAAGGTAGGGTCGGAATTTCGTCAATGCCCACACAATTGCCAAACACTCCTTTTCCGTAACTGAGTAGTTGCATTCGGCTTTAGAGAGGACACGACTCGCGTACGCGACGACGTATTCGTGAAAACCGTTTTTCCGTTGTGCCAAGACAGCTCCGAGGCCAACGCCACTCGCATCAGTATGGACCTCGGTGGGTGCTGTCGGGTCGTAGTGGCGAAGGATTGGTGGCGAAGTCAAAAGACGGCGCAATGCGTTGAACGCTTCGTCGCACTCGACCGACCACGCAGTTAAGTCATTGTTTCCTCCGAGTAGTTTCGTCAGGGGTGCAATTATTGAAGCAAAATTCTGCACGAAGCGCCGAAAATAGGCGCATAGACCTATGAAGCTTCGAAGTTGCTTGAGCGAAACCGGCTTAGGAAACTCCGCCACTGCGTGCAGCTTGGCCGGATCAGGGCGAACACCTTCCTTAGAGACGATGTGCCCCAAAATAGTCAACTCCCTGGCACCGAAGTGACACTTCTTAAGATTCAGTTGCAGGCCGGCGTCAGTAAGGCAAACCAAAACTTGCCGCAAGCGCTCTAGGTGCGTAGCGAAGTCGGTGGAAAAGACAACAATCTCGTCCAAGTAGCAGAGGCAGATGTGCCACTTGAACTTCCGCAAGATGTTATCCATCATCCTTTCGAATGTGGCGGGCGCATTGCACAGACCGAAGGGCATCACATTAAATTCATAGAGGCCATCCGGCGTCACAAATGCGGTCTTCTCTCTGTCACAGGCGGCCATTGGTACTTGCCAGTAACCTGAACGTAAATCAAGAGATGAAAAGTACTCAGCACCTTGGAGGCAATCAAGAGCGTCGTCTATACGCGGAAGGGGGTAATTGTCCTTGTGGGTAATTTTGTTGAGGCGCCGGTAGTCGATACAAAAACGAAACGAGCCATCTTTCTTTTTCACTAGCACCACTGGTGAAGACCAGGGGCTTTGTGATGGACGGATTACACCACGTTGCAGCATGTCCTCAACTTGCTCACTGATCACGCGACGCTCTGCCGCTGACACACGATAGGGGCGCTGTCGAAAAGGCGAGTTAGAGCCGGTCTGAATGTGATGCGCGACTGTGGAAGTACGGCCGAGAGGTGTGTGGGCGGCGTCGAAGGCGAAGCGAAATGTCTGTAAAAGGGCCACAAGCTGAGTCCGGTAGGTGGAAGGAAGAGCGTCATCGATGGCGGTTCGGAAGAAGTCGTCTGGCAACGAATCAGGTGTCGGATCGGACTGCAGAGCATCAATGTAGTTGCTGCGGTAGGTCTCGGAGGCGTCCAGGTCAGAGAGAAGGTGGGCTGGTTGAATAGAACCCGGAGATTCCCCACGTAGCAGAGTAATCGGGTGCGGAGACGGATTGTAGATGAGTAGCTTCGTGAAGCCACCGTGAACATCGAGAACAGCAGATGGCAGCGGCAGGTGCTTGCGGTGGATGAAGGATGCAGACGGCGTAAATAAAACACTAACGTCTGACACAGCAGGACACAAAAGAGGCACAAGGGCACAAGCCTCTGGTGCTACGTCGACATCTTCAGCGATGGTGAGCTTTTGAGGACACACTGAACGGTTGTCGTCGGGCAGTGCGTCGCACAGTGCAGAAAATTCTACTTCAGCTCGGGCGCAATCGATCACGGCGTTATGTTTAGACAAGAAGTCCCATCCGAGGATCACGTCGTGGGAACAAGATGACAAAACGACGAACTCGTCACTGTACAAAATACCTTCAATGACGACACGCGCTGTACATGCTGCTAAAGGTGCAATTCTCTCTTCACTGGCAGTGCGGAGTGACAAACCGTTAAATGACGTCGTAACTTTTCGTAATCGTCGGCAGAGTTGCTCATGAATCACTGACACTGCAGCACCCGTATCGACCAGCGCATATACGGACAGACCATCGATAGAAATCATTATAACGTTCGTGGGAGAAATATGAGGCCTTGAACTTTTCGCAGAGTACGCAGTTCTTGCCTCAGGAACCGCGGAGCTTAATTTCCCTCATCAGCAGGGGGTGGTCGCCGGCGCATTGGTGACAGTGACCTGCGACGTGGAGAAGGAGAACGATTGGTCATGTACGAACGCTGTTCGGTGGCGTATGCAGGAGAAGACGGAGCAGAACGAAGCAGCGGTGGGGAGTACTCCGAAGACGCAGGCTCGGGACGCGCAGCCATGCGGCGACGGCACCGACGGGCCACGTGTCCAGGGCAACCACAGTAGAAACAAATTGGGCGATTGTCAGAAGTACGCCACGGGTTGTAATAGCGCGGAGTCGCAGGATGAAGCGGAGCCGTTTGAGGAAGCGGTGCATGGCGTTGGACAGGCTGCACGGGTGGTAACGGCTCAGGCGGAGGCCGCGCAGCCACTGCCGCGTAGGTCAAAGGGGCTGGGACAGACGGTTGGCTATATTGTAGTGGTGCTCCGACGTATGTCAAAGGAGCGACGGCAGGAGCTTCAGGAAGCGTAGGAAGTGCTTCTGCGACTTGTTCGCGGATGACTTGCTGCAACTTTGGCGCCAAAGAAGAGGAAGCGTCAGGACGATGGGGAACGAGGGACAGTTGACGGGCAACTTCTTCTCGAATGAACTGCTTGATTTGTTGCAGCAAGGGGGACTGTTCTTCGTCAGCTGTTAAAGCTGCAAGAGGCTCCTGGTGTGAGAGCGAAGAACGAGTGATTTGACGGTGCTTGCGTAATTCCTCAAAATTTTGGCATGCATTGATGACGTCGACCACGGTTGCTGGGTTTCTGGCCAGAAGCATCTGGCACGCGTCATCGTCGATTCCTTGTAAAATATGACTAATCTTGGCCTGTTCTGTCATTGAAGCGTCCACGCGCTTGCACAGATCTACAACATCTTCAATATAACTCGTAAAAGTTTCGCCGGGTAGCTGTGCACGGCGGCGCAAGCGTTGCTCAGCGCGCAGCTTGCGCACTGCAGGCCTACCGAAGATATCGGAAAAAGTAGTCTTGAAAGCAGACCACGAGGAGATATCGGCCTCGTGGTTGCGGAACCACAGGTTGGCAACGTCCGTCAGGTAGAATATCACGTTATTTAATTTGAGACCGTCGTCCCATTTGTTGTGCGTACTGATCCGCTCATATGATGACAGCCAATCTTCCACGTCGTGGTCGCCGGTTCCGCTGAAGATAGGAGGATCACGCTGGCGCAAAGCTCCAGCGCAAAACACGGCGGATGAGGGGCCGGTTGGACTGGGGGTGGTAGCGTCGGTCATTGCTTGTGTCGGGAGTGTGCGGCTTCGAAGCTCCAGGACGGCAGGAAATCCTGACCTCCACCAAGTGAAAGGGGGTGTTTACTGTCCTTTAACAGGGATAATAGCCCTCTCCAAGTTGCACAAAGAACCACACAAGAGCACAGCCAGTCTAGGCCTTCCACAAGCGAGCTCGAGCAGCGCAGCGGCACTTTGTCGTCCTTATCCTCGTCTTCGTGGTATTCTCTCCTACTTCATCCTTGTCTTCGTATATCCTCATGTAGTTCACTACAATATAAATAAATACCATGTTGCCGAAAGTAATAACCAATATCGCACAATAAAAACAGAAGAGAACTGCTCTTCCCAGAGCGTATGAAAGGTTTGAGACATCGACTTAATACTGCATTCCTCAGTGCTAGCATGTAATTGGCTTCATATCACGTACATCTAAATTGATTTTTAAAGAAAAAAACAAATATCTGAAAGAATTATTCCGACATCTGGCCACAACAATTTTCATCCTATTGATTTGTGCGTCTCGAGCAGACTGGAGCACAAAACAGGCATGTTCACTTCGCCACACCAATTCGTCTGTCTAGACACCAAAATGTCGAGCCGGAAACCATCTCAATACTTTTTAGCTCATAAAAACATGTAGGAGAACGCTTTTCAAATTTCGTTTTCTGCTCCTGAATAAGTTAAGAATCCCTTAGTCTCCTCCTTCCTCCTGCATTGCTTGATTTCACTAGAATTTGAGAGAGAAATAAAGGGCCCCAGCGGAGCGAAATCATTTTTTTTTCATTGCGCTGTACTGCATACAGGCACCATATATTTTTTGTCTCTTCTATCTCAGCATATGGTTAACATGCGCAGGCTTTTTCCTGTTTACCAGTTGCGTCTTATAAGCTGTGCCGTCCATTTCATCCTGTTGCATGTTTTACCGCTACACTAGCACCATCACCTTTAATTCTGTTAGAAGAAACAAGCAGCACAAGACCAAAGAGAGGTTGTTCTGGAAAATACAAGAATATAAATTTACAGGACAGGAATATAAAACGATAACGTACAATTCGAAAGGGAGGACTTCGATAAAATGCACAGATGGTATTGTGCCGGTTTTTCTGGTTTGTTCATGTTTTTTTTTATCTGTCAGTATCACGTCCTCTAACAATTTCGCTGCACCATTTCCTGTTAAGTTTCCGTGCAATGTACAGCGGGGTCCTTTATCGAATTTAAGGCAGCAGCCGTGACGTTATCGCCTGGAAACGGGAATGCACAAGACACAGTTCTGGTCCGCGCCTTCTGCGCAAAGATAATTTGCTTCACTTTTTAGTTTGCTGGTTTCCTTGCGGCATCGGACAAAAGCACCGCCGGTCAACGTGAGTTATGTGCTTTCCGCGCTCCTGGGTGTTTGAGCCTGCGGCAAGCATCGGCACAAACAAGTGAGAGGAAACGGGGGTGGCAGGCGGGGGGCATGAGGAGTTCGTGAAGTAAAAAAAAAATCTCCTTCCTAGTAGACCAGAGGGAAGCGTACTCGGGCTTCGGACATTACGGTGGAATGCCGAAAGCTGGGCAGGGGCTGCGGCATTCGGTCGTCCGATTGGGGGGTAACCAAACACCGAGAGTCGGCGGGCACACCGCGGCAGTGTGCTCGAGCTCCGCGTCAAAAGGGGCGCTCTTCGAAGACAGCCGCGGCAACAGCGAAAAGCCTGGACCTCACTATTTCGACGTCACACAATGACGACCTCACTCAACCTGAAACTCACGCGTGAGTTTGAGGTTCAATTTGGTGACCTCACACAAAAAATTTCTAGCTGTCACCGACCTCACCTCGACCTCACCTCAACCTCACCTCATTCCGTGAGGTTTAGGTCATTTTGAGGTTCAGGTCAATCTCATGAGGCCGAAACCTCAAGAGGTTGTCCACCTCTGCTTAGGAGACACCCTCAAAGATCTGGAAGACGGCGATGCGCATGTGACGCCTTTGTTGCCACTGCGCAGAAACTTTGTTCTCCAGTAGAATGCGGCAGCGTAGTAGGTACATCAAGCTCAGGACTAAGTTTTTTTTTTCATAGTTTCTAGCGACCCTATTATTCTACGACGCGCATCACCAAATGTGGCGGTAGAGACAGAAAAGAAGGGTGTACGACTGAAAACCGGCCGAGAAACTGGGGTAATCAACTTCAAAACAACTCCCTTCTCTTTCCTTCGCAGCATTCTCCGTCCTCGAGCAAAGAGGTTGCAGTCGGAGTGATTGCCCGCGCCGACCATTAACGCGCGTTATAGGTGTTCACTCAACGACGGAATGGACAGGAGCGAGGACGGTTGTTGGTCACTTTGCTTACTGGCGCCAACCGATTTCCTTTCGGCTTCTGCGGTGGCTTATTCGCCCTCTCGGACTGCATGATTTCGATGGCCTTTTCTAGATTTAGGTGTATGCTGCACGTGCCCCCCCCCCCCATTTCTCTCCTCAAATATGTGTGCACAACACTAACCTTGGTTTAAGATACGTTGTTCCTATGCTATGCTCAGAAGGTTAAATAAAGATCAGGCTTCCGAGATAGCACAGCTTTTGCCACTTTGGTCGTGAAGGAGAGCTTTGGCTTTAAAAGAAAACAGTCCACGGCTCTCCTCCTCCTAAGCAGCAATATGTACTTAGCAAAGCCCGGCACGTGAATTATGAAACAAAAATAAAAACGAAAAAAGCAGATGACTCAAATGCCTCGAACAGTGGCCAAATAATCCCGATCTTGGTAAATAGACGCAGATATACGGAAAGTGGCGCACTCTGTATTTTTACGTCAGTTATATCGACCTATCATTGCGGATTTAGGGTTTGTTGGTATTTTTCAGGAAGTCCAATTTCCCAAGTGGAAGCGAGATTTTACAAGTACCAATAATAACAATCACTTCAGTGCGAGCTCATTCCAAGGAGACCGTAAAAACACAGGGAGCATTATTGTTGTAGCATTTTTATGACTTCGAATAAGTTCTTAGCAGGTGTTATACATTTTCATGCTTAAAACAAAGAAGCAGAACTCTCCTGCTATTTTCACCTGACTTCAGTTCCGTTTATTACCTTAATTAAAACATAGAGGCATTACATAAGGCGTAGGTTCTTATACAAACACTAGTGATCATGGTAATTAGTTACTGGGAACAATGGTCAGATAAAAGTTGCGAAAACGAAGATGGTCATTTTCGTGGATTTCTTGTAGCAATTTCGTGGAGGAGGCCGTTCCAGTCTATGGTGGTTCGAATGAAAAACGAAGCAGTAAAGGCGGTCGTCCGGCGTGTGGGTTCGCAATGTGAAGTGGATGACTGGTTCGTTAAGATATGCGTGCTGCTGCTGTGATTAATGGGGCTTGATTAAGTGATGACAAAAAAAAAAACGTGACACAATAAAATGCTGGAAATGCGATGTCGACATAAAAGTGTCGATACACCGGATTCTGTTTTTAGGGATCAAAACCTGATTTTCTATGAGTATGATGCATGAATCAATGTAACAGCGCAATCTTTAACCAATTCTTTTTGACGAGATATGCTTGATTGGGCTCCAGATGTGTCGCATGCATTTTAAATTTTTGGCCTAACAAATGAATTATAAGCCAGTAGTTTTGAACACGGCGGTGCATTCCACAAATTCTCTGAGTTTTTGTTAGATGTTGATATAATGTTACTGACGTATGTCCTGACGTTACTGACGTATGATATAATGTTACTGACGTATGGCAGTGGCACGGCTGCTCCTTGCCACTGCCAGCAAGTCGACCAGCGGCTCGTCGCCCCTCAAAGCGTCCCTCCCGATCCACTGGCGCTGTCGAAGACACAACCGGGGCCATAATTCTCACCAAACTCGGCGGGCCTGCACCACGTGTCGGCAGAAGAGGTTCCTGGAAGTCCAAAGGGAACAGCGATGGGCTGAATCGCGTCCATGCCACGGATAGAAGGTTTCAGGCCTGGGCATGTGTACGCGCTGGCGGCCTAACCAGACGCGGACGCCCGCCTGCCCTGAATTTCTAGCCTACGAGGCGGCTGCGGGCCAGCACCGGAGACGCAAGGAGGATTCCTCTGTTACCGACACCGCCGAACGAGCGCCGCCACTGCCAGGTTCTAAGGGCCCACGCAAGCGGGGGCCCCCCTAAAGAAAAAGGAAAGCAAGGAAGGCCTGTAGAGAGGAACACGGCCAACCGTCATGAAAGGAGTAGCTTAAAAGACGCCGAACGAAGAGTTTGTCAGTTGGAATTTCTGTAATGTTTCTTCCATGTAGCCATTAAATCAGTTTGTGAAGTTTCACCGGAGTTTTATTCTGTGAGCAAATTATGCCAACGCAGACACGACGACAACAACGATTACGACAACATGTGCGTCCCAAGACAAATCATGAATAGGGTTACACGTAAGCATTTACAAGAATGTACCTGTTGAAGCGGGGGGTTAACACTTGCGTAAGGAAAGAAATAGGGAGCGCGATGGTGCGAGAAGGACAGGCAAGTGAATTTGCTGGTGATTACGGTCATTAGTGTAATATTGCACCATTCTGAATAGTTCTTAAACAAGTTCTAGAGAGCAGATTGGTGCGATGCGTTATAGATAGTGCGGTGACACAGTCGTCCGCAAATATGCGTATATTAGAGGAGACACATTAAAGTGAATCATTAAAATATATGAAAATAACAGGAAGCCAAGAGCAGATACTTGCAGCATACCGGAAGTTACTGGGAGGGGGCTAGACAAACTATTGTTGACCGAAACCATTTGCGTAAGAATATACAAAAATTCCCGTATCCACATCAGAACATTAGGATCCAGGTTTAGTAGTTGAACTTTTAGTTGTAAGCGGTAGTTAGGCACTTTATCAAATGCTTTCTCTAAATCCAAAATAGATTGCACCGATTCGCACATCGATGACCAGGTTAAGACGCAAGTCATGAAGAAAATAGTTAATTGGGTTTCACAGGAGAAAGCTATGCGAAACCTATGCTGTGACGGGTGAAAATAGTTGTTACTATCTAAGAAAAAATAATTTGACAGTAGACGACGTGTATTATGATTCTGCATGACACGCTTGTTAGCGAGATAGTTCGATAATTTAATGAAGAGCTTCTGTTGTCTTTCTTGTAGATTTGAATGACCTATGCCACTTACCAATCATCCGGAAAGGTAGTGAAGAAAGTGACTGAGAACAGTAATGACAGGCAATAAGCAGCCGGGTGTCTTGTGTTTCTTGGAATTTTTTAGTTCATACCTTCATGCCACACGATGATGATAGTGAAGTCTTCAGAGTTATGGATGAAATTCCGTCTTCATAAACTGCGATGCTTAGTATGACACCTTTCATATTGCAAAAAGAAAAAAGAAAAAGAAAGGGCCTTTTGATTTCATTCGAGAATACTGAGGAAAATGCGGAATTAAATGTGCCAGCACATTCAACGGGTGTGTCATTGGTGAGGGTAAGTGCGTATTTTGGGTTAGAGTGTATTACTTGCCAAAACAATTTTGGGTTAGTACGCAACAAAATTGGAAGTGTAGTATTATAAAAAGGACGTTTTATGCTGCGAATGACAGTCAAATATTCATCTTGAGCTACCTAACATATAGTTTTGCAATCAAATTGTGTTGCCGCTATCTTCCCAATAGAGGCGCTTATTTTTCGAATTTTTTTTAAAGAATCAGTAAAGCATGGTTTTTGGTTACTTGTACGAATGTTGACGGTTGGTATATGTTTATCAGGTGAATCATTTATTTATTTTTAAAGATTGCCCAGTTATCATGTGTCGATTGAATGTCATATGTAGCTTGTTATGCAGGAAAGTAGGTCTTAAGTTCTTGATTTATCGCCCCTTAATGACTATTTTCTTAAAGTGTTACAGTCTTCTTCAAGGTCATATTTGGTATTACAAGAAAAAAGAAGGCGGCTGGAATGACATTTTGGTCTATAATTCTCTGAAGGTAAGTAATGAATGAGACGGCATCGGGTTTACTAGCCAAAATAAAGTCAAGAATGATTTTAGATTGCGATAAGGTGCGCGTTGGTTCTGAAAGCAATTGTGATAAATTACCGTTGAAATGTACTTCAATAAAGTTGCCTTTTGCGGAACCTACTATTGATGCAGGTGGAAGATTACGCCATTCTATGTTTGGGAAGTTAAAATCCCCGAAAAGGAGGATAGAGGCACTTGGGGTAGCTTGCTGTGGGTTCGATTAGGTTGTTATTTTGCTCATTAGAAAAGTCATGGGTGGAATGGGGACACCTGTAGGAGACTCCTAGTAACAGTGCTATTGGTTATGAATGACACGGTAACTTAATTATTCCGGTCTTAGATTAGACGTTGTGGGGCTCCGCAGCCTCTTTAGGTGTTTTAAACCGCGCGCGCGTTTTCCTATTTCTGTTGTGTTTGCGCGAGCAGCGCGTGTGCGCATGAGTGAGCAGATAATCTTGGGAGAGGGCCACTAACACTTCACGTGAATCCCTCGTGCTCCCAAAAGGAACTTCTCTCCCATGCATGGTGGATGTTCAACCTTTGTCATTGATGGTGCTCACCGCCCCTCTGCCTCAGCGTCGTGTTTCGCCAGACGTCTCTCTTTCTGTTCTCACAAAGACTATTAATCCCAACCTCACGCCAAACCAACGCCAAGAACTTCTGACATTACTTCGACACCACCAAGCCATTTTTGATGCCACTTCCCCACTACTGGGACGGACAAGTGTGGCGCACCATCGCATCATTACTGAAGGTAACTCTATCGTTCGCCGACGGCCTTATCGAGTTTCCCTCTCTGAACGAAAAGTAAATGAAGAAAATGTAAATGACATGCTCCATCGTAATATTATTCGTCCCTCGACGAGCCCATGGTCCTCCCCAGTAGTGTTAGTTAAAAAAAAGGACGGCTCGGTACTCTTTTGTGTTGATTACCGCGCACTCAACAAAATTACCCGCAAAGATGTATACCCAATGCCAAGAATTGATGACGCCCTTTACTCTGTCCAAGGCGCCGAACATTTCTCGACTTTGGACCTCCGCTCAGGTTATTGGCAAATACCTATGCACGAGGACGATAAAGGAAAACCCGCTTTCGCAACTCCCGATGGCCTTTACGAATTTAATGTTAGACTTTTCGGACTTTGTAACGCACCAGCGACATTTGAAAGAATGATTGATACTGTGCTTCGTGGCCTAAAATGGAGAAGCTGTTTATGTTACTTGGATGACATTGTCATCTTTTCGTCAACATTTAACGACCATCTCACGCGCCTGATTGAGGTCCTCGCGTGTCTCGCTTCAGCGGGCCTTCAGGTCAACACCAAGAGGTGCCACTTTGCACAGAAGGAAATTGAAATATTGGGACATCTAGTCAGCCATTACGGCATTCGTCCAGACCCTGAAAAAATCATCGCGGTCTTGAACTTTGCTCGTCCACAACGGACTACAGAATTGCGCAGTTTTCTCGGCCTGGCGTCTTATTCCCGGCGTTTTATAATGCATTTGTAATAGGGCGTTTATTGACGCTCAGATGGAGAGCTGTGAGGACAGGACCTTGCAACGGCGAGCCCAGCGTACTTCTTTGTCTTCGTCGCACAGCGCACAGGTGCATGTCGATGGCTGAAGTGCTGACTATCACAGTACATTTTCCCCCCGGGTAAAAAAAAGGAGCCATCCTGGCGACTTATGGCGCGGAAAGCACAGCGGGGTCATAGAATGGCTTCAATCGGTTCACGTGAACTGTTTCACGACCACGGCGACGCAAGTCCGCAGAGGGCGTGATGGGCTCAACTACGTAGTTGACTGCAGATGTTTGCTGGAGGACCCTATATGGCCCGTGGTAGCGCGCAAGAAGCTTATTTGAAAGGCCAGGGGTTGTGGAGGGCACCCAGAGCCACACCAGTGTGTCCGGGAGATATGACGAAGCTTCGCCGGTATCACGGAGGTATTTTTGTTGCCACTGATTTTCTGTTGTGAGAGAGCGGACGAGCTGACGGCATTCTTCTGCGTACGTGACGGCATCGGATAGCGGGGAAGATTCGGAAACGTCAGGGCGGTAGGGAAAAAGTGTGTCCATAGTACAGGGTGGCTCGCGCCCGTAAAGGAGAAAGAATGGAGAGAATCCAGTAGTGGCCTGTGTCGCGGTGTTATATGCGTAAGTAACAAACGGTAGAAATTGGTCCCAATTGGAATGGTCGGTGTTCACGTACATAGCCAGCATGTCACCGAGAGTGCGGTTAAAACGTTCGGTCAGTCCATTCGTCTGAGGGTGGTACGAGGTAGCGGTGCGGTGTATGATGCGGCATTCTTTCAGGAGAGCCTCAAGAGCGTCTGATAAGAAAACGCGTCCGCGGTCACTGAGCAGTTCGCGAGGGGCACCATGGCGAAGAACCAGGTTTTTCAGAATAAAGGCAGCCACGTCGCGTGCGGAAGCAGAGGGCAATGATGATGTCTCAGTGTAGCGGGTTAGATGATCCACTGCCACGATAATCCAGCGGTTGCCAGCTGAAGTTGTAGGAAGGGGACCGTATAGATCTATGCCGACACGATCAAACGGACGGGCAGGACAGGGCAACGGCTGCAACGAAGCAGGGGACTTGAGAGGAGTTTTTCGGCGTTGGCAAGACTGGCAGGAGCGGACAAAATGGCGGACAAAGCGGTACATTCCACGCCAGAAGAAGCGTAGACGCAAGCGCGTGTAGGTTTTCAACACTCCGCCGTGGGCGTACTGGGGATCAGTATGGAAAGCAGCACAAATTTCGGCGCGGAGATGACGGGGGATAACTAAAAGCCACTTCCTTCCGTCGTGAAGATAATTGCGGCGATAGAGCAGCCCGTCACAAATTGAAAAATGGTGAGCTTGGCGGGCAAGCGCCCGAGACAGAGGACCTGGAGAGTGACTTGAAAGAAAGTACAGAAGTGGAGATATCCACGGGTCGCGCCGCTGTTCCGTGGCCATGTCAATAGTGGCAAGCGAAGACAAATCGTAGGCGCAGATCTCATCAGGCAACGAAGAGGGAGGCAGCGGTGAGCGCGAAAGAGCGTCCGCGTCAGTATGCTTGAGGCCTGAGCGATATATGACACGAATGTCATACTCTTGGAGGCGAAGAGCCCAGCGAGCAAGGCGGCCGGACGGGTCCTTGAGGGACGCCAGCCAGCAGAGAGCGTGATGATCAGTGACCACATAAAATGGTCGGCCATAGACATACGGACGGAATTTGCCGATGGCCCAAATAATGGCCAAGCATTCTCTTTCCGTAACAGAATAATTGGACTCTGCCTTGGTCAAGGTGCGGCTTGCGTACGCCACCACATAGTCTCGGATACCAGGTTTGCGTTGGGTGAGAACGGCGCCTATCCCAATACCGCTAGCGTCAGTGTGAATCTCAGTTGGCGCATTCGGGTCGAAGTGGCGGAGGATGGGAGGCGAAACTAAAAGACGGCGTAAAGTGTTGAAGGCGTCATACAAGCAGGTGTCCATGCGCAGAGGTCGGAGCTGCCGGAGAGGAGCTGGATGAGAGGAGCAATAATAGAGGCGAAATTTAAGATGAAGCGGCGAAAGTAGGAGCACAGGCCAATGAAACTTCGTAGCTGCTTCAGTGATTTTGGGCGTGGGAATTCGGCAACTGCACGAAGTTTGGTGGGATCGGGAAGAATGCCATCCTTAGAAACGACATGACCTAGAATTGTTAGTCGGCGAGCAGCAAAGCGGCACTTCTTCAGATTCAGTTGGAGGCCGGCGGTAGCGAGACAAGTGAGAACGTCCTTCAGTCGGAGCAGGTGGGATTGAAAATCGGTAGAAAAGACTACGATATCATCGAGATAGCAAAGACAGGTTCGCCACTTGAATCCACGAAGCACAGTGTCCATGAGGCGTTCAAATGTGGCCGGGGCGTTGCAAAGCCCAAAGGGCATGACGTTGAATTCATATAATCCATCTGGTGTGATGAAGGCAGTTTTAGAGCGGTCAGCGTCAGCCATTGGCGCCTGCCAGTAGCCAGATCGTAAATCCAACGAGGAGAAAAATTCGGCGCCCTGCAAGCAGTCTAGTGCGTCATCAATGCGTGGCAGAGGATAGACGTCCTTGCGCGTGATCTTGTTGAGCCGGCGGTAGCCGACACAAAACCGGAAGGAGCCATCTTTCTTAGGTACCAACACAACTGGAGACGCCCAGGGACTGTGGGCTGGCCGAATGACACCACGACGGAGCATGTCGTCCACATGATCAGCAATTACTTGGCGCTCCGAAGCCGACACGCGATAGGGGCGCTGGCGCAAAGGTGCAGTTTTACCGGTGTCGATGGTGTGCTCTACGACAGACGTGCGGCCCAAGTCAATTTGAGGAAAGTCGAATGAAGAAGCGAAGGTCTGCAAGAGGGCGACAAGTTGATCACGTTGCGCAAGTGGAAGATCAGCATCAATAGCATGTTGGAAAACGTCGGAGGGCGTCGAAGCGGGCGCAACATCGCAAGAGCACAGACTAACGTCGAAGGAGGGGGTTGAGTCAGCAAGAGTGGTGATATGACTGGGATCAAGCTCTTCAAGACGTCCAATGCATTCGCCACGGAGCAGGACTGCTGGGCAAGAAAATGGATTCGAGGCGTAAAGTGCACTCTTGCCGTCTTGAACTTCGAGAACTGCGAACGGAAAAAGGAGGCAGGGATGACGGGAGGTGGCTTCGGAAGGTGTAAAAATCGCAGTCAAAGGAGTTACCCACTCACAAGACAGTGGTACGAGGGCAGCAGAGAACGGAGGAATGTCGGCGTCATGGGCGACGAGAAGTTTTGCAGTGCGGGGAGGGGTATCACAGAAGGGGGCATCACAGAGGGGGGCGAAGGCAATTTGCGCACGAGCACAGTCAATAACGGCTTGATGAGTCGATAGAAAATCGTATCCGAGGATGATATCATGCGAGCAGTTCGGCAGAACAATAAACTCGATGGGGTACAAGACGTCTTGAATGAGCACACGGGCTGTGCAAGATGCGGAGGGGTGAATGTGCTGTGATGAGGCGGTGCGGAGCGAAAAGTCGGAAATCGGAGTGGTCACTTTGCGAATTCGACGGCAGAGCGCTTCACTGATGACGGAGACGGCTGCACCGGTATCGACGAGAGCGAGAACTGTGGCGCCTTCTACAGAAACTTTGATAACATTAGCGGGACGACATGGAGGACTTGAGGAATTCGAAACAAGCGCAGTTCTTGCCCCCGGAACTGCGACTGTTAGTTTCCCTCAACGGTGCTGGTAGAACGTCGCAGCATTGGAGAAAGCGATCGGCGCCGAGGAGAATGTGATCGACGAGTGGTATAGGTTTGGCGATCTTGTGGGACAAATTGAGAACCGGGCGGAATCATTTGCGAGCGTGAGTCGGTATCGTACGGGTAAAGTCGAATGTCAGGCTGTGAAGGTTGGAGGCGCTGGCGACAAAGGCGCGCAACATGGCCCGGCCGACCGCAGGCATAGCAAATCGGAAGGTTGTCCGTAGTACGCCAAGGTTTCATAGGATGTGGGCGAAACCTTGAGGGTGGGGCTTGAAACGAAGGCTCAGCATGCGGCGGTGAACGGTAGGCAGGGACCTGCACATAGGAGCCAGACGTGGGCGAAGGTGGTGGCCTAGCCGTTACTTGGGCATACGTGAGAGGTGCCGTCACAGGCGGCACCACGGGGTTGGACGGCAAGACATCAGCGACGTGTTCTTGCACGACACGGCGTATAGCAGGGGCCAAAGATGGAGCCAGTTCAGGAACGAGGCGGCCCGAGTCTTGAAAATGGGGAAGGAGTGAGATTTGACGTGCGACCTGTTCACGAATAAAATCTTTGATCTTTTGATTCAGCGGGCTCCCTTCAGAAGTTGGCGAACCACCCAGGGCTAATGCGGATACGCCTTCGTCGCACACACTGGAGCGGCGCCTAGAAGCGCGCCGCTTGCGGAGCTCGTCGTAGCTCTGGCAAAGCTTCACGAGTTCACTAACGCTGGTGGGATCTTTCGCTACCAGCATCTGGAAGGCGTCCTCAGAAATGCCCTCGAGGATGTAGCGGATTTTGTTTGCTTCCGGCATGGCCGGGTCGACTCGTTTGCAGAGATCAACGACGTCTTCTATGTAGCTGGTAAAGGTCTCATCAGCGCGCTGAACACGATCGTGTAAACGTTGTTCGGCACGAAGCTTACGCTCTGCCGGGCGGCCGAACACTTCCGCGAAATTCTTTTTAAATGTCGACCAAGATGACAGGTCAGCCTCATGGTTGCGAAACCACAGGTTCGCCACGTCCGTCAGATAGAATATGACGTTACTGAGCTTGTATGAGTCATCCCACTTGTTGTAGCTGCTTACTCTTTCATAGGATGACAGCCAGTCGTCGACATCTTGATCGGCCGTGCCGCTGAACAGGCAAGGGTCACGCTGGCGCACGACGCCAGCACACATGATCGTGGGTGGAACGGCCGGCAGCGTCGAAGTGGACTCGTCTTGCATGGCGGTCGTAGAGGGTAGTTTACGGCTTCGCAGTTCCAGTTTGGGTGGGATCGTTTCCGGCACCTCCGCAAATTGTAATAGGGCGTTTATTGACGCTCAGATGGAGAGCTGTGAGGACAGGACCTTGCAACGGTGAGCCTAGCGTACTTCTTTGTCTTCGTCGCACAACGCACAGTTGCATGTCGATGGCTGAAGTGCTGACTATCACAGTACACATTTTGCAAGTATTGCTGCTCCACTTCATGAACTACTTAAAGCACGCAGCCCTTTCGTGTGGACAGAACAGTGCGAAGCTGCTTTTAATAACCTGAAGCACGCCCTCACATCAGACCCTGTTCTTCGCCACTTCGGTAACAGCGCTCCAACTATCCTGCACACTGATGCCAGTGGTCTCGGTCTTGGCGCTGTACTTCTGCAGCGCGATGCAACTTCGCGTGAGAAAGTGATTGCCTTCGCCAGTCGGACTATCACTCCATCTGAGAAAAACTACACCATTACCGAGCAGGAGTGCCTTGCCGTCGTATGGGCTGTCCAAAAGTTTCGCCCCTACCTATACGGTCGGCACTTCCCAGTTGTGACCAATCATCATGCCCTTTGGTGGTTGTCTTCGCTCAAAAATTTGACAGGCCGACTTGGCCGTTGGATTCTACGCCTGCAAGAATACAATTTCGACGTCACTTATAAATCGGGTCGCCAACACCAAGACGCTGACGCTCTTTCTCGCTATCCACTTTCGGAATCGGCTTGCTGTTTTTCTTCCCAATGCATTTCCACCTATGACCACAGCCGACCATCTCTTTCCCCGACGTATATTACAAGTTTCACTTGACGACTCTGAGAACAAACACGCTCTCCGCTCACAGCAATTAGCCGATGCCTACTGCCGTGAAATCATCGACCGCCTTATTGGCGCTTCGGACCCACCCAATGCTCGGCTTCGCCGACAACTCCGCAATTTCAAGCTCGAAGATGGCATCCTATTCCGCTTCGTGTATTGCCCTGATGGAACTCGCTGGATCCCAGTCGTGCCGCGTGTGCTTCGCCCACGTATACTGGCGGCTCTCCGCGATGACGCTACTGCAGGTCACCTTGGTGTTGACAAAACCTACCACCACATGAAAAAACGATTCTTTTGGCCTGGCCTATCTTCCAGCGTTGCCAAATACGTCGCATCCTGCCCTCTGTGCCAACCTCGCAAACGTCCGACTTCTTCGCCCGCTGGCCTTCTACAACCTGTTCCCTGTCCCGCCACGCCATTCGACGTAGTCGGCATCGACTTATATGGTCCCCTACCTCTCTCCGAGGGGGGTAACCATTAATTTATAACAGCTGTCGACCACCTTACACGCTACGCTGAGACAGCACCTGTACCGACCGGTTCCGCTCAAGAAGTAGCAAATTTCTTTTTGCGATCAATTGTATTGCGTCATGGCGCTCCTCGGCTGCTCCTAAGTGACTGCGGGACGGCCTTCTTATCGACAATCGTTGCCGAAGTTTTTTACGCGTCATCCACCCTTCATAAGACAACCTCAAGCTACCATCCCCAGACTAACGGGCTGACTGAGCGATTTCACCGCACCTTATCGGATATGATCTCCATGTACATCACACCGGATCATCGAAATTGTGACACTATTCTACCATTCGTCACTTTCGCCTATAACACAGCAGTACAGCGGACTACCGGTTATTCTCCATTTTTCCTCGTTTATGGCGGTCCTCCCACTACAATTCTCGACGCTTCCTTCTTCTCTACGCCCGACTACTCCACATCAGTACCTACCCAGTTCTTATCTCGTGTGGCCAGATGACGTCATCTTGCCCGCCTGAACACAGCAGCGTGCCAGGAAGACCGGAAGAGTCGCTACGATTCTACGCATCGCGTGGTCTCTTATCGTCCCGGTGACGAAGTACTGCTTTATACACCACTGCGCACCCCTGGCCTTGGTGACAAATTCCACCACCGCTACCTTGTTCCCTACGAGATCATCAGCCAAACTTCTCCAGTTAACTACAAAGTCACGCCTGTTGATCACCCAGCCGATCGACGCCACCGTGGTACTGAAATTGTTCATGTTTCTCGCTTGAAACCGTTTGTGCGCCGCGGTACATCGGTTAGTTAAAAGCGGCCAGTCTGGCCGCTTCCAACCCCCCGGGCAGATTGTGTGAGCCTTCTGTGGACCTTCTTTCATTTTTACATGCCATGATCTTCTTCTTTCATTTGTACATACCATCATCATCGTCGCGCGGCGCCGGCTCCGGCGCGCGCCTGGGTTCGTGATCAGATTAAAACGCTAGACAAGGCTTCGCTGTCCTTGCCGTCACGACCTCGCCGTCTCGACCTTGCCTTCTTTTACAATAATAATAATAATAATAATAATAAAAATAATTGGTTCACATGAAAGGAAAGACGCAGTATCTGTCACAAGGTTTCTGTGGACATCTGAACCGAGCCGTAGAGCAAGGAAGGAATGTGAAAGAGAAAGTGGAAAGAGAGAACGAGGAGCCGTAGCGGAGGGCTACGGAGTAATTTCGACCACCTGGGGAACTTGCAGTGACATGACACACCTCGCGGACGCCTCTTGGTTTCACCTCAGTCGAAACGCAGCCGCACCCCAACACGGAAAGGCATACATCAATCTATCGGAAAGTTGAAACAACTAATGAGCTCCTCCTAAATATCGCATTAGGAAGTAACGTAATCGTCGGCAATTTTTTTCTTTATTGCCGCCGCAATTGCATAGTCGAAAAGAAAAGCATTAACTACCAAACCAATGGCGCACAAGGCGCAAAGGTTTTCTCATCATTGTCTTTGTCTTAAAAAAACTGTTTCTCAGCAAAAGTTTTATTACACGTTTACATTGACATGTGGGATGACAAATTACCAAAACTGAAAACGTACATGGTTAAAAATGGTACTTAGCATCAAAGTTGCAAAGAGAGTTGGAAAGCATCTACGCGGACGATGTGACCGTCTGGATGTGCGAAGGGAACGACTCGTACATCACATCCAGGCTCCAAGAGGCAGCAGATATAATCAGCAAACACGCGGAGGACGTAAGTCTATGCTGTTCGCCAGAAAATTCGGAGCTCCTGGTAATGACCAGCAGTAATGGGAAGATAACTACAGATATCAAAATTAAAGTAAACGGGAACGAAGTCCCGAAAGTCGATAAAATTAGAATATTAGGTATGATTATCAACCGCAGGGGTAGTAAAAAAAGCCTGATTAAGAAATTAAAAGATCAGGCGGAGCTCGTAGTCAGATTATTTACGAAGACGTCCAACAGAAGGAGTGGTCTCACCGAGGCTAGTAGACTCAGACTCGTACAAGCTTTTGTCACGAGCAGAATCTGCTACGCGACTCCATCCCTAAATATCAACAAGACCGAAGAACGCGAATTAAATACCATAATTAGGAGATGCACGAAGTTCGCTCTAGGACTCCCCATAATTACTTTTAACGACATTCCAGAGAAAATTTGGTTGCATAATGAGTGGAAAGAGCTAGCTAGCTGCGGAGGTTAGGCTGTCCCAGACAGAGCGACTCGCAGGAGCGCCGGCGGGTAGAGAAATCCTCGACTGGGTAAACCTACTAGCGCCCGGGGAAGGCGAAAGTGTCAGAGAAAGTATAGATTGAGAAATCAGAAAGCATCTATAAGTCTCGCCCATACCGAAGAACATACATTCTGTACACGACGAGGGGAGGAGGAAAAGCAGAGCTAAGCACCTCGCTAACTAATTGGACAAATTCCCGCCGGGATCTGTCGCCTACACCGATGTATCGATCGGGAAAGAAGGCGACGTAACCTCGGTCACCCTATTGGACACCGTCATCGCCATAGGAATCGAAAGAATCCGAGATCTACGGCAGGTAGAGGCGGAGGAGATTGCAATAGCCATTGCCATTGCACGACCAGGCGTGAAACACGTCATCAGCGATAGCAAAGCGGCGGTTAGGAATTTTAGCAAGGGTAGAGTCAGCAATCGTGCTGCAAAAATTCTGAACGAGTCGTCTCTCGCCGAAAGCGTGACCATAATCTGGACCCCAGCACACGCCCGTCTCGCCGGCAACGACGCTGAACTCACGTTCGCCCGCTCCTCGCTACCTAGGGGTGCTGCGGACGTCTCCACAAGAACGTTTAAAAGCAAATAATGTATTGGTACGTTTAGGGATGTTACCGACAACCTGGAGAAAGACCGGAGGATATATCCGCCACCGGATAGATCCCTGAGTAAAAAGGAATCATACGACTGGAGACGACTCCAAGCTCGAAATTTGTTTGGCCGCTGTGGAGGAGTTGGACGGCTGCCAGAGGGCGGAAGAGGGATGGTGCAGAAACCGCAATTTGCAAATTTTGCGGCCATATGGCAACATTAGATCACATAATATGGAGATGCGTTCGAGCCCTAGGGCGCAACGCGATTAAAGCTAGTGACGAATGGGAGACCACGCTAAGAAGCTCCGAAGAAAAAACAGTGATTCGCCGTCCGCCTGGCGGCTGAGGTTGAAGACCTCTTCTCCTAGACGGGGCCGGGTGTCTTCCGGCCGTGGTACGACAGACTGCCTCCCCGGACGCCTCCGTGCGAACCCAGAGGTGGCTGCCGCGCCATATTCGGCGCAAATAAATGTTCTTCCTCCTCCTCCTCCGCTGCCTCGTGCGGACCGAAGAGAAAATAGAGAAAAAAGAAAAAGAAGAGGGATCAGCCGTCGTCCACCACCGAAGCGTTGGCGGGTGCTATGACGCCCTACATTTGCGATAATGCGGCCAGTTGTGCGGCAGCACTAAAATCCCCGAGTGGTCGAAATTACTCCGTGGCCCTCCAATGCGGCACCTCATTTTCTCTTTCTGCGTTCTCTCCAAACTACTTCGCTTCTCTGACGGCTCGGTTCAGCTGTCCGCTGAGTAGCCTGACAGGTACTGCGCCTTTCCTATAAACCATTTTATTTAGACATGAAATGGACGCGGGATATATCGAATTGTTACGGAATATTCGCTACCAATACAGGATATCGCGATGGGTTAGCCTAGAAGCCCTGTGCCTCTTTTAGAAATAACCGCACCCACAAATGGTCCATATTTGAAATGGCCTGTGCTGCGATATAAACTATCCAGTTTTTATTAGTATGGCAAACTCTTTTCTGAGAGATCACGTCTTTGGCGCTATAGATGACCTAGCAGCTTTTTAAAAGCTGTCTTATGAATTGTCAGGATTCGTCCCAATACATAGAGTAAGAAGGCTACACAAGTGATATTGTTGCAAAGAACCTGTATGAGATAAATTTTCAGTGTATGTACATGACTGAGGGCTTGTCAGACCAGTAAGTGTAAAAAACAATGTACTTTAGTTTTGTAGAATAATATGAAAAATAAATTTTTTTTAAAAGTATAGTTCACAAAAACACTACCACGTGTCTCTCGAATTTGAACGCCTCATTCACTCCTTACAATCCTCCTACGTGGTTGGGGGAGACGCGCCAGCAGTATTCATGCTTTGTGCGTTCACGCCCAGCCCTTAGAGGCCAGTTTACTATTTTCTGTTTTTTTTTTCCCACCTATGGTGTCCCAGGGACAGAAAGGATCAGCCCCTCAAGGGTTGATCAAATCCATCTTCATGTATACTCTTTTCGTGTAATTAAATGTATTTCTCCTCCTCCTCCTCATTCGGTTCAGCACCGTAAAAAGTTACATTTTTTTTTTCATAAAACACCGCGTATTAAGCACACTCCCCTGTAATCGAGTGTGCGAAATCTCAGGGCAGCATTTTTGTCTATTTCAGTATTTAAATTTTACAATTTGGTCTTTTCTAGAGAAGCGACAGAGGATTAAGCATCAGGTTTAACCAGAATTCGTTTCGCTCGCTAATCATTCCATTATCTTTGCACCACGCTGCTACAAATACCTGCGCTATGTCTGGTTCGCCCACCCTTTTCACGACGGCACGCACCGCCACATTACCCTGCCAGATCCCTCAGGCTTATAAACGGTGCTCGTTACACAGCTCGTCGCTGTTCTCGGTACGGTCTACGCAATGAATGCTTGAATGCAACAAGTGAAGTGACGCGCTGATCTCCAGCGCGATGCTGCATTTGAGAAATCTGGCTATTTTAAACACAGAAACGCGAGCGTCCTTCCGAAGATGGCTAAAAAAATAAAAATAAAAAGGGATGCCTCGCGCTACCGCCACAATGCCGTGACAAAACTTGCAGATCACGTAAGTAATAGGCTGTCAGATAAGTGAACAAGAGTGCATGCTCCTTAAGAATCGCGGACCCGTACCGAATTCCTGCTAGGAGTGACGACTATAATCAAAGCAAATAAGTTTTCCCGCATGGCTGCATATATAGCCCCTACCACCGCTGCAGCGCGGCTCCCTTGGAATGCTTGTGCACTTACTCCACTGCGGATGAGTCGCATAAATCAAACACGTAGTGATTAGAGTATAAGCTTTGCTCTTCGCACTGCAAATACCTAGGTCATGTGGCGCCGCAAATTTTGCCTTCAACCGAGAAAAGAAAATGCACGGGTCTGCCAGGTAGCTCTAGTTGAGCGACCACCTCGCGCGGACAGAGGAGTAATGAGAGAAATAAAAAGAAACAAAGAGAAAGAAGCTCCTCGCAACAGCCGCCAGCGAAACGTTGGCGGGTGCCGTGACGGCACGCATAATAAATACCAAAACGCCGGTGGCAAAGCAGCCTCCGCCGAAAACGGCCACGGAGGGCCGAGAGCTATCACTGTTCTGAAAAGCGAGAGCATTTGCAGCGCTATATATACGGCTAGTCACGTGGTCTGGCGATCACGCCATCGACGCAAGAGAAGCGAGCGCACGCGCTTTCTCACGCCACGCGCACGCGCAGCCGCTCCTCGTGGTTTCAAGGCCATTGCGCTGCTTTGCACACCTTGGAGGGATTTCGCTTTAGTTTGTTGCTACAAGGGCTTGCTCTGACTGCGTGGCTGCCACACCTTGTTTGTGTCAGCTTAGCCTAAAAGCCCTGTGCCTCTTTTAGAAATTACTTCACTCGCAAAATTTAACTTGTCCGTGATTGACAAGCGCATGTGCTGCGCTATAAACAATCCAATTTATCTTAGTATAGCAAAATGCGTTCTGTGGGATTGTGTCTTCGACACTATAGATGGGTTAGCGTGGTGTTAAGCACTGTAACTTGAAGTGAGGAAAGAGTCTTCAAGGTTTGTGTCCGTAACTTTCCTCGGCTCGCGTGCGCACAGCTTTGAAACGGCTCATCATTTGATGATACGCTATCACTGATATGCGAAAGCGCTGGACAAAGCCAAGGTTGCCGCGGCCAGGAGGTTGTCCTTGAAGTCCATGTAAGACGCCCGATTACTGTCCGCAGCATCCGGTGTCATACGCGACCGCTGGCGGATGCGTTTTGATTGAGGCTCAAGTAGAAGTCAGTGCGCTGTACAACCCCAGCGGATGTGCATAGGCATGTATGTACTTAGGAAGTGGAGGGTCCTCGCTGTTTTGCGGAACCCACGCAAAAAGTCATGCTTCCGAAGCTGTATGGGATAATTACAATGTTCTACACAAATATTCATGAAGAACTGACAACGCCAGTGGCAGGAAGTATTCCTCCGACGATTTTCTACAACATTTATCCTTGTTGTGAACGGCATAGTGACCGCACCTATCCTTACGTACTTGGAAGGGAGGGACGTACGTTTAATGTTATGATGGTCTGATTCCATAGAGTAATAAGGCTACGCAAGTGTTAATGTTGCAAAGTTCCTGTATTAGATATATATTCAGTCTATGTCGTGAACATAAGTGGTATACAACACTCAACCGGTGGCGGAGCTCGGGAAAACTGCATTGCGACTTGATCTAACAACAGCTATCGGGATCGAGACAAAAGTGGCGGTGGCGCATTTTATAAAGGTGCACATGTCACGGCCGCTGTCTCTACCGCTATATGGCATTATTATGCCGTTTTCCCCGAGCTCCGTCACTGGCTGAGTCTCGTATACCACTTTTGTTCACGACTATACATGACTGAGTGCTTGTCAGACTAATATGTGTCCCAGAGAAATGTGCCTGAGGATTGTAGATTATTATGAAAAATAAAAATCTTTTAAACGGTCAGTGATCCGATAGTTGTTACACGTGGAATACGGCAAGGATGCCCACTCTCATCTATTCTCTACGTGCTTTGCAAAGAGCCTTTATTGCAGCAGATCCAAAACTACAGATCTATACGTGGTTTCCCTCTCCCAGGTCAGGGTGAGGTGATGGTTTCAGCAGTCATAATCTGCGAGTGCTTGCCAAATTTGCTCCATACCAGTCTTACTCTTCTTGTTATTTCCCATTCATGGTCCGTATCTGCGGTTGCTACCTGTCCTATGTGGACATATCGCTTTACTACTTCCAGTGCTTCGCTACCTAACGTAAACTGCTGTTCCTCCTCGAGACTTTTGAACATTACCTTAGTCTTCTACATTTTGATTTTAAAGTCTACCTTATTACTTTTCCTGTCTAGGTCATCAATCATTCTTTGCAATTTATCTCCCGAGTTACTTAGTAAGGCAATGTCATCAGCAAATCACAGATTGCTGAGGAATTCTCCATCTACCCCTCTCCCTAACTGCTCGCGTTTCAAATCTTTGACTACTTCCTCTATGCAAGCAGTGAATAGTTCTGGGGAGATCGTGTCTCCTTGCCTAGCACCTTTGTTTATAGAAAATTTGTCACCTTATGCAGAACTATGGTCGCTGTGCAGTCACTTTAAATATCTTTCAGTACTTTCATATACGGCTCGTCTACAGCCTGATTTCGCAATGCCTGCATGACCGCCGAGGTTTCGACTGAGTCAAATGCTTTTTCGTAATCAGCGAATGCTATGTATGAGGGCTGGTTGTATATCCTGAGAATTCAATTACCTGGTTGATGGCATGGATATGAAGAATAGTAGAGTGCACCCTTTCCGAAAACCTGCTTCATCTTTTGTTTTATTGCCGTCTAAAGTTTTTCTGATTTTATTAGCG
The DNA here is from genome assembly GCF_055883805.1 of Amblyomma maculatum. Lineage (NCBI taxonomy): Eukaryota > Metazoa > Arthropoda > Arachnida > Ixodida > Ixodidae > Amblyomma > Amblyomma maculatum. The sequence goes on along the minus strand of NC_139353.1, from coordinate 151,228,257 downwards.
ATTATCTTAGCCCCTTAGGATAGTTGAAAGTGGTTTGGCTTTGATTTTATTAGCCTGATTTTATTAGCCTTGTATACCACGTATCTTAGCCTCCTTAGGATAGTTGAAAGTGGTTTGGCTTTGGTTTGTCTCATTTGCATTTGGTCTCATTCATTCATGACTTGTCTAATACGCACAATATACACATAAAGGTATATATGTACGTCTTTTACGGGGAACGTTCGGAGCCTAGGCAACAGTTTTGTTTGAGACTCCAGGTCACCGGATTTTTTGGCGCCATTATTGTGCTCCGTTCTCCTAGGGCTGAAATTTGGTGCTTCGACGAAGCCCACGATGAAGCGCAGATAAAACTCGCTGACCGGAAATGCGATCAACAAATAATGGAGGCCGAGAGGCACATACGAAGAAGCAATAATTTATACGCCGTGTGATCGCATCGCGACTCCTCAAGGTTCCTGGCTGGCTTATACGCTGGCTGGCCTAAGCCTGGTAGCGAAAAAAAAAAGAAACTGTCAGAGATCATATTGCAATAAGCGAGTAATTGTCACTGGCATCTTAATCAGCGTATCCATGTGGCATAAAATATTTGAGAAAGTTATGTATACCTTCAATTTGTTGATGTATCTTCGTCAGTGGCGGAAAATTGAAAAGCTGCCCATGTGCAGAGCAATGTTTTATCCCGTTAATTAAATAATATATAATTAAATTATTAATAATTTATACTGTGGCCTTGTTTCCAAGACCTTGGCAGGGTGGATACAGAAAAAATAAAAAAAAACGAAGTATACAAAATGCAGCGGTACATAACGGAAGACGCATGACGTACTCACTACGTGCACACACAAGCATCAGCTGAAATGCGACGCAACACAAAAACACAACTGTAACTGAAAAAATAAATACAAAAAGATCAAACGCCACATAAACACAAATGAGATTGAAATAATAGCACTGAGCATTGGGTTACAATGTTGTTAGTTAGATTGTTCCATTTATTAATACTTCTAGAAAAAAAATCAAAACTTGAAGCAATTCTTTCTAGTAAGTAATGGTGTTATTATCAGCGCGTGGCGTTGTCACGTAGTGTAGCCAGCATAAAAACCCAAAGGGATCGTATTAGCCCAAGGGAATGATATTAATTGAGAGCTTCCCTCCTGGTGTGCCCCTTTCCCTCTTGTTTTTTTTTTACGCCTTCCGTCCCTCTTCTCTCATGGAGAGGTTGGGGTGGCAATGGGCACAGGCATCTTAACGCCGTCTACCTTTCCTCCCAACCAATTTTTCCAAGGTTAAACGTTGTATCTTGAAGCTCGACGGCGTGTGACAAAACTAACTATGCGAGTCTGGTTGGCACCTGGCAATTGATCTGCCTGTGAATGCAACGCGCTGGACAGACGTGATCTCTGACGCATACATACACATAGAAGAGCCGTAAAGCAAACAGCAAACGCAGAAAGAAGTAATTATACTCCGAAAGGCATAGCCTATTATTGTTATTTGTTTTGTTTTCAGCTGATTCATAAAACTGGTATAGACGACTAATGTGTTGTTGATCTCCGTTGCTGGTACACCATGCGAGCGAACATAAGCAATTTAAATAAAGTCCAGAGCTAAACATGTTACGTTCAGTATGGAGCGCACCTTTACGTCTCAACATGTCGAGCCCACAAAGTATTTGGCCATTGTTGTCCCTTGGGGAGCTTGTTGAGAGAACGTCTTAGTCGCGATGCCCTCTAGGAACGAGGGGAACGAGGTCTACTGAGTTCTAGACTAAGGTGGCGCAACTTGTAAATAATCTTTGAAAGCGCAGCTGTCGTCGTAGCCGCATCGTATGTCTCACCGACGGCCAAAGAGCGCGTACCATGCGCACCCGTGATCTCACGGTGCACTTCTTAGCCGCGCGGCGAGGAAAAAAGAAATAGGCACGAACATCGGCTAAATGCTTGCGGCTAGCTTTAGTGCTCATCGTTTTTCTCGTTTGCGTTCTTGCGCCGCACCTGAGTGTAAACGCCAACGAGTTAGAGACAAACGCGAACGCTAGCTGGTCAGAAAAGCACTTGCTGGTAAGACGGCTGACTACCGTTTTCTCCTCTGTTCATATGATGCAGCGGTACGTCATAACTCAACCAGAGGCGGTTGGCAGGCCTGTGCATTTTCTTTTCCACCTTCCTACAGTCGCAGCAACAACCAAGCGGCTTTTTAAACAATGTGTTCCTCCAAAATACTTCCCAGGTCGTATCTGGATTCAGGGCGTTTGTGGTGGTAATGTATCAACATTTCACTGTGGTGTTAGTGAAAGTGTGAAAATAGTGAAATAGTGAGAAATCATGAGTAAACTTCACCAGAGTACCCAGGTTCGAACCCTACAGCCGGCAGCTGCGTTTTGGCAGCTACAGCCAAAATGCCCTATTACTATCAACGTTCCTTATGAATAGAGAAATGTCACCAGGATATGCTGAAACTCCAACCTCACTCTGATCTGGAAGAGGGAAACCACGTATAAATTTAAAGTTTTGGATCTGCTACAATAAAGGCTCCATTCAAAGCACGAAGAAAATAGATAAGAGTGGGCATCCTTGCCGTATTCCACGTGTAATAGATATCGGATCAGGGTCTTTCAAAAATAATTTTATTTTTCTTACTAATCAACAAATTTTTCTCGGACGCTTATTGCTCTGACAAGCACTCAGTCATGTACACTCAACCGGTGGCGGAGCTCGGGAAAAGTGCATTGCGGCTTCATCTAACAACAGCTACTTAGCATCGAGACAATAGTGCCGGTGCCCCATTTTATCCACATGCATATGTCACGCTCGCTGTCTCTACCCCTATATGGTCTTATTATGCCGTTTTCCCGAGCTCCGTCACCGGCTAAGTGTTGTATATCACTTTTGCTCACGAGACACACTGAGTATGTATCTCATACAGGAACTTTGCAACAATAACACTTGCGTAGCCTTATTACTCTATGAATTCAGACCATCACACCTTAAAAAATACTTCCCTTCCTTCCACGTACGTAAGAATAGCTGCGGTCATTATGCCGTTCACAACAAGGATAAATCGTCTAAAAAATCGTCAGAGGAATTCTTCCTCCCCGGTGTAGTCCGTTCTTCATTTAAATTTGTGTAGAACATTGTTCTTATCCCATACAGCATCGGAAGCATGACTTTTTGCGTGTGTCCCGCAAAACAGCCAGGACACTCCAATTCCCATGTTCATACATGTTTATGCACATAATAAATTCTACACAAAAATAGAATTTATTGGGTACATACATACATAGAAAAACACACATTACTCACAAAACAAAGCACTATACAAAACAGTATAGGTTACATATGCATAATAAACTAAAAATAACCCGATTCCCCTGAGAGGAGAAAACAGTATAAACGAGGAGGTTTCTTAAAAAGGACGACAGGCATATCATGTCTGCTGCCTCGTACAACATAGAAGCGTGTGTGCCAGCGCCCCGCAGAAACCGCGTCTCGCCATCAGTTTCTAACAGTCCAGACAGATACTTCCAGATGACGAGGCGCAGCCTCTGCAAGGCTAGGTGCATTGCTCAGCGAGGCACCTGCGATGCCACAACGCAAACGGAACCACACAGAACACAAGGTGTTTAAAAGGGGTGCGTCGGCGCCTTACGCCGAGGTTCATGCGGACGTTAAACATCCTATATGTGAGCCGCCACATTGTTCTCGCAACTACACATTCGAAAAAACATGCGTGAGACTCTCGGGAGCACCGCAGTTGGCGCAGTGTTCATTGGGTACAACACCCCATCTGGCAAGGCGCTGTCTCGTGAGGAGGACGCCCCAGCGCCTAAGTCAGTCAAAATCTGGCACTTCATTAGCAGCCAACAAGCTGCCCACGCTCGCCATTTGCGTACATCGGTCTCTCGTTGCTCATCAGCTGAAACCCTGCAAACGGCTAATAATTGGCTGGAGCGTATGGCTGGTAGGTCGGCTACATTAACATCTCACAGGTCTGCATATAGAGTCGACTTTATCTCGGCAACCTCGCGGTAAAAAGGCAGAGGTCTTTCCGCGTGTGGACCGAGGTATTTTTCGGGTGTAAGCACACGACGCGCCGTGTTCATCCAGTACAGGATTAGCGAGCGACCAGGGTAAGATTCGTCAGCTAATGGCCTCTCTACCAGCCTTAACGCGAGCACTCGAGCCACTGTCGGGATGCACGGAAGGCCAAGGCCTCCCCTGCTCCTCGGAAGGTGTAGGATGTGACGGGCGACTAGCGCTGTCCGGCCATCATAAACAAAAGTTCCTATAAGGGACGCGAGTCTGTTCACCACCCGGCGCGGGATTGTCGCGATACGCGCCACTAGAAAGGTGAAAGCGCACGCTCGTGTCTTGACGACGCTAACTTTAGCATCGTGCGCGAGGTTCAAACTCGCTGCGTCAGAAAGGGCGTGCGTGGCTCGCGAGAGAACTACGTCGCATGTCCTGGGGGAGACTCCGCTTGGCTCAAACAGCACGCCAAGCACACGCACTGCGGCCACAGACGGTACGGCCGCGGCTTAAGGGCCCCTGAACTGACCAAAGCGGAGAGCAGTACTTTTCTTCGGGTGGAGCTGCGCTCTTGATACAGCTGCGTTTTCTTAAAAGATGTTCAGAAAAAAACAAAAACAAGGAAGCTATCATTTTCACGCACGAAGAGTGAGACGTCTTCTGGAAGTTGAGGAAGCGGCGCACAGAAGGAGCCGACAGCTTCTTTAAAATGCTCCTCCTGGTCGAGGCCTTGCGACGAAAAGAGGGCCGAGAAATGCTAGCTAAACGATTTGCGGATGTCCGCGGGTTTCGAAGACGTCGTACCGTCCGCAAATGTGATGCTCTCCACGCGCGTTCGCCTGTTACTGCTCTGGCCAACGGCTCGAGCGTGTCCGAGGTCCGCGGCATCCTCAAGCGGCACGTTTGATGGTCCCGCTGAGTGATGCGCGAGAACTGTCTTCGAGGATGCGGTGATAACGCTCGCGCAGCGTTTCGAGATATTAGCGCATCGCGAACGTAAGCGTTTCGCCGCCCCGTACGATGCGCATATACGGCGCAGAACGTCATTCAGCATGGTCGTCATGCGGACACGGCGCGCCTTCCCCGCACTCACAAGAACATCGCGCCAGCGTGTTTTCAGCGCGTCCCAGGTAACAGGTGTTATGTCACTAACTGTTGCCACAGATAAGCACAACTCTCGGCGTATATCAGTGAAACACTGTTCATCGCGTAGTACCGCTGCATCGATGCGTCTCATCAGGGGGCTGTTTGCACGGCACAGGGCTGCTCGCAGAGTAACCGTGACCGGGAAGTGATCAGTTAGTTTAAGGTCTGGTGGGAAAGGCAAAAAATACCTCGCACTGTAGCAAGTCAGGTGCCATGGCGGAGGGGATGTAAACTCGATCTATTCGGCTCGCGCTCTGGCCCCAGACTTGTGTTGCCTCGAAATGGTCTCTGTGAAGAGTGACCCACGTGTCCTCTAAGCGTAATGATCGCCCTAGTTTTCCGTGTTCTTTCGCGTGGCAATTGGAGGCGCCCTGACCAGGCTCCGTGATGTCGCGCATTGTGTGTAAAACACAATTGAAATCCCCGAGCAGAAAGTGGGGCACGTCGTCGAGAAAGTATGTCATGATGGTTCGAAAAAACTAGTTTGTCAGACTACGCGTGACTGGCGCGTACACGTTGACAAAACGAGTCTTGCGGCCATCCAGAAAAAGGTCAACGAGAATCACGCGCCCATCTATGCCATAAGTGCAATGAGCCCTGTATGGTGGTGAAAGAAAGATCCCGCCTATGCCACAACACCGTGAGTCCGTTAACAAAACAAAGGCCTCGACATTGAAACGAGAACGAAAGGAAAGGACATCGGTGGGGGTGCGGAAGTTGCACTCCTGCAAAACCAAAACATCTACTCGATGCGAACGCGCAAGATGAAGCACCTTCCTTTGCTTGTCAGAGTGACGAAACCCTTGCACGTTAAAGGAAGCAAAACGGAAAAAGAGCCATCATAAAAAGGAGGAGGAACAAAGACTACTATACATATCACAGAAACAAAGAAACGGATGCGAACATAACAGACTCGCGGAAAAGTTCGTCGGGCAAAGACTGTAAACGTGTCCGCTAATCGGCACTAGGGAGGCGCTCGGGGAGTTGAGTGTTGATTGCTTCGGGCCCGGGCATCGACATGGTCCGTGTGGCGCGCCTCTGAGCAAACAAAACTACAGTCACACACACACACACACACACACACACACACACACACACACACACACACACACACACACACACACACACACACACACACACACACACACACACACACACACACACACTGCATGGAACGCACGCAGGTCAACCTCCGCAGGCCGCAGCGACACAGCCGAGGCGACTATTAGCCGGGAGCGAGAAGCGGTGGCCGCTGGTCGGCGCCGACTGAGCCGCGTCGAAGCCACCGCCAGACCTGCGAAGAGGAGGAGGAGGGTGCGGCCGTTGAGCCTGAGAGGCAGCGCCATGGTGGTTACGACTCGGCGTCCGAGAAGTCCATCTCGGAGCCGTCTTGTGCCTTCCGCACCTTCTTATGAGGCGCTGATGCTTTCGAGGAAGATACACAGCTCTCTGTACCGGACAGGTGACGCTTGCCGTCGTCCGCTAAGAGCGCTTTCATAGCGCGGTCCGTACTCAGGCGTTGCGGCCTCGCGGAGCCAGAGCGTCGTGTCACCGTAACGCCAGACAGGGTGGCTTCCTTACTCGGGAGGAGGGGGGCAGAAGCCGCGGAGTGGAGGAGGCGCGGGGCGTTCAGCAGAGCCTCCAGGTTTGCCGACTTCACATGTGGAGCGGGCGTCTTCTGCAGGTTGTCGCCATGCATCTGCTGGCCCGCCACAGGTTGCGACTCCAATGCTCGGGACTCAGAGCCGGGTACGTCTGAGGAATTTTCGGAGTCGCTCTGTTAGGTTGTCCTCTCCGTCACAAGCTCGCTATCGGGGGAGGGCTCCGTGGTTGCCCCGTAAGAGAGGGCCTAAGACGTGGTCGTCAAGGCCTCGTCGTCGTCCTTCTCTGCATCCCTGCAGGGCTCCTGGGTGTCGCCGTACAGCTCCAGGTTCGCGGCCTTTCCGGGTTGTACGCCAGCCTCCGAGGACGACTTAGCAGCCGCTGCATAAGAGCGTGGTAGAACACAATCCGACGTTGGATGTTCGCCGCCACAGCGCTTGCACGCGGAGTGGCAACTCGCAATATCATGGCCGTAAACGCTGCAACGACCGCAGCGCGCCGCCGAACAAGCAGCGCCAATTTGGCCCTCAACGCCGCACTTGGAACACACGCGTTTCATTCCTCGATACTCCAGCTTCACGCCGGTCCCAGTTACCATCTGGAAGTTGGGGGGTGACCGCGTCATTTCCAACTTGACCAGCCGCGTCCCGTTCAGGACGTGGCTCCTTGACTGGAACGCTACTTCTGAAACGGATCGGATTTTTCCTTACGGGGAAATCGCCGCAGCGAGAGCCTCGTCGCTGGCGCACGGGGGAGGACGATAGACCATCACATAAACCACAGGAGTTCCCATCTACTCCAGCGGCACTTCTTTTCCGGCGAGACGCAGGACGCCTGTCGCCACCATTTTGGTCGCTTACGCCATGGCGGACACGGCGCCCAGTACACGAAGACCTCCAAAGTGCTGCAGGTACTGCAGCCCCCCTACTCCTCAAACTCCACGATAGTGTCGATGAGGCTGTCCGCAGGAACAGGTTCCGGAACTGTGAATGTGAAGCACTGCGCCTTGGACGGGCGCAGTGCCGGGGCTGGTCGTTCCATGTCTCTATCCAGGGCCCGGGCAGCCGCGATAGGAACGCGGCGCCGGACAGGCAGGTCCTCCGGGGAGAGTGCAGGAACACTACGGTGCGCAGCAGCCTCCTCAGCAAACACGGGGCCACTACACTTTGATCTTAGCCAAAAGGCCGAGATATTCGGCAATCACATAGAGTTCGACGACAGCGCGCTTGCCTTGTCAGATGGAAGGAAGGATGCACTAAGTACTATCCTCGTGTGAGGGTACAGACCTCAACCTGCGACCATCATCAACCTACGGCAACCCCAGGCAAGGCCTCCCGCACAATAAGGTTTAGGGGTTTTTTTGTTGTTTCGGGGAGTGGGCTTTTCCCAGCCAAGGGGCTCATGCAACCCGGCCTGTTCCCACCGGGGCAGGGTCGCAGTGTACATGCACTACGTCCGCACCACCCCGCTGGGTCGAAGACTGACGCGAGCAAGTCTTCTAATATCAAACTTCTAGTTTTCCGTTTTCTTCTTTGAAGATCACCATGGGGTGTCTCTTTGATCATAGCCAAAAGGCCGAGAAGCGATCTCAACCCAAATTCCGAACGTAGAGTTTACGAACCCGCTAGCTCATCCATATTGTTCAAGACGTGATCGCACAGAACACATTTTGCGAAACTAATATAAATTGGATTGTTTATACCGCAGCACATGTGGTTTTTTGATCGCGGACAAGTTAAAGTTTACGAGTGCAGTGATTTACCGCTGATTTAGGCTAAGCTGACACAAACAAGGTGTGGAAGCCATGGAGTCTGAGCAAGCCCTTGTAACAACAAACTGACGCGAAATCCCTCCAAGGTGTGTAAAGCAGCGCAATGACCTGGAAACCACAAGGAGCGGCTGCGCGTGCGCGTGACGTGAGAAAGCGCTCGCGTCTCTTGCGTCGGTCGCGTGATCGCCAGACCACGTGACTAGCCGTATATATAGCGTTGCAAATGCTCTCGCTTTTCAGAGCAGTGTTAGCTCTCGGCCCTCCGTGGCCGTTTTCGGCGGAGGCTCCTTTGCCACCGGCTTTTTGGTATCTGTTATGCGTGCCGTCACGGCACCCGCCAACGTTTCGGTGGCGGCTGTTGCGAGGTGCTTTTTTCTGTTTGTTTCTTTTTATTTATCTCATTACTCCTCAAATTTATTTCTCTAATTACTCCTCATTTCTCTCATTACCCCTCTCTCATTACTCCTCGCTCAACTGGAGCTAGCTGGCAGACCCATGCATTTTCTTTTCTCGGTTGAAGGCAAAATTTGCGGCGCCACATGACCTAGGCATTTGCAATGCGAAGAGCAAAGCTTATACTCTAATCACTACGCGTTTGATTTATGCGACTCACCCGCAGTGGAGTAAGTGCACAAGCATTCCAAGGGAGCCGCGTTGCAGCGCTGGCAGCGGCTATATATGCAGCCGTGGGGGAAAACTTAATTTCTTTAATTGTAGTTGTCCCTCCTAGCAGGAACTCGGTACGGGTCCGCTATTCTTAAGGAGTATTCACTCTTGTTCATTTATCTGACAGCCTATTACTTACGTGAGCTGCAAGTTTTGTCACGGCATTGTGGCGCTAGCGTGAGGCATCTTTTTTTTAGCCATCATCGGAAGGACGCTCTCGTTGCTGTGTTTAAAATAGCCAGAATTCTCAAATACAGCATCGCGCTGGAGATCAGCGCGTCACTTCACTTGTTGCATCCAAGCATTCATTGCGTATACCTTAGCCGAGAACCGCGACAAGCTGTGTAACGAGCACCGTTGATAAGCCTGAGGGATCTGGCAGGGGAATGTGGCGGTGCGTGCCGTCGTGAAAAGAGTGTGCGAACCATACACAGAGCAGGTATTCGTAGCAGCGTGGTGCAAAGATAATGGAATGATTAGCGGGCGAAACGAATTCTGGTTAAACCTGATGCTTAATCCTCTGTCGCGTCTCTAGAAAAGACCAAATTGTAAAATGTAAATACTGAAATAGACAAAATGCTGCCCTGAGATTTCGCGCATTCGATTACAGGGGAGTGTTCTTAATACGCGGTGTTTTATGAAAAAAAAATAGAGCTTTTTAACGCTGCTGAAGCGAAGGAGGATAAGGAGGAAATTTACATTTAATTACTCGAAAAGAGTATATACATGAAGATGGATTGGATAAACCCTTAAGGGGTTGGCCCTTTCGTCCCTGGGACACCACAGGTGAAAAAAAAAATAAAAAAGAAAACCCAGAAAATAGCAAACTGGCCTCGAAGGGCTGGGCGTGTGGCGTGAACGCACAAAGCATGAATACAGCAGGCGCGTCTCTCCCCAACCACATAGGAGGACTCTAAGAAGTGAATGAGGAGTTCAACTTCGAGAGACACGTGGTATTGGTTTTGTGAACTATACTTTTAAAAGAATTTTATTTTCCATAATATTCTACAAAACTAACGTACATTATTTTTACACTTACTGGTCTGACAAGCCCTCAGTCATGCACATACACTGAATATATATCTCATACAGGTTCTTTGCAACAATGACACTTGTGTAGCCTTCTTACTCTATGTATTGGGACAAATCTTGACAATTCATAAGACAGCGTTTAAAAAGCTGCTAGCTCATCTATAGTGCCCAAGACGTGATCTCGCAGAAAAGAGTTTGCCATACTATGAAAAATTGGATAGTTTATATCGCAGCACATGCCACTTCAAATATGGACCACTTGTGGGTGCAATGATTTCTAAAAGAGGCACAGGGCTTTTAGGCTAACGCATCGCGGTATCCTGTATTGGTAGCGAATATTCCGTGACAATTCGATATATTCCGCGACCATTTTATGTCTACATAAAATGGTTTATAGGAAAGGCGCAGTACCTGTCAGGCTCGTCAGCCGACAGCTGAACCGAGCCGTAAGAGAAGGGAAGTAGGTTGGAGAGAACGCGGAAAGAGAAGAAGAGGTGCCGTAGTGGAGGGCCACGGAGTAATTTCGACCACCCTGGTGTTTTAGCAAATGTAGGCCGTCATAGCACCCGCCACCGCTTCGGTGGTCCACGGCGGCTGATGCCACGCGCGCCTTATTCTTTTATTCTTTTTTCTCTATTTTCTCTTGTGTCCGCACGAGGCAGCGGAGGTGGCTCAGCTACAGAGCCAGTAGCAGGCCCTTGCATTTTCTTTTCCTTCTTCCGACAGTCACAACAAGAACAACCCGATGTCTGAAGCCGATTTAAACTTTTACCTTTCCGAGGTACTTCAGGTGTCCACAGAAACAAGTGTGACAGATACTGCGCCTTTCCTTTCGTATAAACCAATTGTACCGGTAAACACTGACGCGTTCAACAGAACGCTGCTAGTGTTCAACAAGGTGCGCGCGGTATTAATTAATTGAGACACAGCAAGCACGATCCTGTCGAAACGCCCTACTGCTGCACGATATTGCATGATTGACTAAGTTAAACTGTCGGTATTTTTTATACTGCACTGACAACGTAGAGCACACGGATCCCTTCCCGTTTCGATCCACCAAAACAGAGCCGCCGGCAGTCGGGCTTGAACCTGGGAACTCCGGTACGTTATAGTCACGCTTACCTCGATTACAGTAGAGTCAGATATTTTTTCGAGTACGAAATCACTAATCCGTAGGTTCAGAGCTTAGCAAACTTGTCTAACGCTTGTGTGTCACCTCCGTGTAGACGTCCACCGAGGATTGCGGCAGATGCTCCGGTTTTCTTTTCATAAATACAAACCAACAAAAGCCTTTCTCGCCTGTGTCGGTAAGGTCGCGTCCGCAGCCGTTGTGTCGTTCTCAGAAGAGTTCTAACGAATGGTTGTGATCGATAGAGGATGATATAAGGATGAGGATGATAGAGGATGAGGATGAGCAAAAGCTAACGCTAGCGCAGCACGGAGTGATCGGACGCGTGGCGTACCGGCTCCGTCGATTTTAGGATGGAACCGTGGAAATCTTAACTCCTTCGAAAACTGCGCATCTGCATCCTTGAAGGTAGCATGATCCTGGCAACACCGATCGTATCCAGGTACGCTCAATTTTCGGCCAGTTAGAGCGACTCTTCTTATCAACACGTAGCGGATGAGCTATAGGCACCGTGCAGAAACCCAGGGGGCAGCACTCGCGGCGAATAGGCAGCTCCACGAGTGAGCGCCGGAACAGTTGGGTAGGGAGACGCGCGGCCGCCTAGGCAGGGCGCGCGCTTGAAAAGGCGGCCTGCGCAACGAAATGGTAGCAGTTTTAGCCAGCTAGAGTGACGTAGCGAAGCACAAACGATGCGAGAACCACACGACACAAGACGCAGAGACAGAGACGAGCCCTGGACGCCCGCTGGGCGTTTATTTCTAGGCTGGAAACACGCGAAACGGAAGACGACTGGAGAAGCGCGCGCAGTTGGAAAAGGCCGAGCAAAAAACAAAGGGGGTGGGAGGGTGGGGGCGTAAAAAAACACGGTAAAAATGTAGAAAAATACAAAAAAAACATTTGTGGCGAACAACCCTCCTCCCAAGTGTGGTACAGCTTCACAATGGCCAGCTCGAACGCCTCATGCTGGGGTGGGTGAGATAAAAAAAAAAGCAAGCTGCGGGGAATCGAGCGGCCGAGAAGGGTGGAACGAGTATGGGAGAAGAATAGGAATGAATGAAGCTGTAGTCGAAGAAGAGAAAAAAGCCTAAAAAAAGGGACAAGCCTTGAAACTCGAGAACGCGATTACCGGGGCCTGAAGATGCCGTAGGCACTGATATTACGCAGACGGATTTTGAAGAGCTTAAGCTGTTTTCTGGTGAGGCGGTTGCCACTTTTCTCGACGATGAAGGAAAGTATGGCAGATGGCACGCGGTCGCTGATACAGCGACACAGCTATGAGAATGGAAACTGCCTGCAGCACCGCACAAACGATCTGCAGTTTCTAATACGCATTCATGTCTTCCTCTGTCACTTGTCAGAATTGTACCATGCTTAATTTTCTTTTTCGTTGAAAGAACGTCCTGCCTCATCCCGACATGAATGCTAGTTTTCTTTCGTTTTTTTTTAACGATCCTTAATGCCTCTTTAACGGTACTTTCAAGTCCTCTGCCACAAAATTAAGTTATGACAGGGGAATGTGACAGGTGGCAGCCAGCCGCTCGACACTTGTTTGGAGCAGGATTGCATGTAATGAATGCAAGATCTGTTCAGAGTGTCCACGAATAATTAAGAAAAACATTTTTTTTTATTTTTTTTAATTATAGTCTCGATTGAGCAGTATCGCATGAGAAACAGCTTATCATTCGAGGTTCAATAACTCAGTAGACATCGAAATGTCATTAACACAACTAAATGAATAAAGCGTATGGAATGGCACCTCCTGAATCACATCTACAGAGGAGGGCGAAGTGGACAGCGAAAGATGGCGAGGAAAAAAATATCAGGCTGGAGGACGGACAAAGGAAGCCGCCCAAGAGGAGAAGGAAAGTAGCGGCATAAGCGTGGAAGGAAAGAGTCTGGGAAGAAGAAAAGGAACAAGCTGAGAGGAGGAAAAAAAAATAATGAAAGCAAGCAAGCAAAAAAAAAGTTGCCAAGGCAAACTCGCGAAACTAATGCGCGAGACATAGTAAATGCGCCATTTAAACACTCCATTCCTGTTGATTACTCTCTGCATTGTACTGGTGCTTATGCAAGCTATCGTAGACAGGGAAATATAGACCACAGGACAGCATAAATAAAAAGTATGCAATGAACAACTGCATCCACGAGCGCCGCCCACAGGCGCGCACGGCGGTCCCAGTAGCGCTGATGCCTATGAGCTGCCCAATTTCTTTAAATATTATAATTTTTTTTTGCGGTTTGAGAAAGGGTGCTAATGCAGGTGAAGGTATAGTGTGTCCTCTTTCGGGAAAAATGCTTCGCGGTAAATCTGGACGCGGCAATACCCGGGCATGATTGCCAGCTCACTCGATGGAAGGCAGCGATTCGCCTTAGCGTCGCTTCGCTTCGTAAAGCTTATTCGGTGACGCGAAAAATATCTGATCAGGCCAGTGAAAATGTGTGCAACGGCACCAATCCAAGGTCTGCAACCTAGCAATTCATTTGTGACCATAGAATGCTGCGAATCGAAAGAACGAACGGCGAATGCGCCCCACGCACAGCAGATCTGCCGCGTCTCCGCTGCACGGCAGGGCGCACGTCTCCCTACCAAACTGTTCTTCCCGCCGCAAGGGGCGCGCGCGTCGCACCGCGAGTTACTCCTGCACGGTGCCTATAGGCAACTGCTGCGGCTCCCCCGCCGCTGGCCGTAGACGCCCGCTAGAGGACGGGTAACCCGTTTTTTCAGCGTAGCAAGCTGGCCTTTTTCAAGACGTCGACAACCGGCGTCGTCGCCAGCAAAGCGCACGTGGAGCGGCCAAGCCAAAGAGTCCTCTGAACAACGCAGACACGGGAGGCGCCGCGCTCCGTCTTCGAAAGCAACACCGATTTCGTGCCCACTTTCCAAGTGGACGGAAAAACCAACGGTCATGATGAATACTGACGACTTCGTGATCGTGATCAAGCCATGTACGCACTACAGTCGCCTTCAAGACAGCGTTTCAGCAGGGTGAGCTCGGCGCTGTCATTTCACAATACATCGGTCGGAAAGAGACAGAACAAGGGTAGAGTGGAGGGGGGAGGCCTCAATTCGGTGGTCGAGCCAACGTTTCGACAAGTGGACTTGTCTTCGTCTAGGCAGAGCTATCATCACTGGCAGTGGTTTAAATGCGGTTTTGCTTCCGAGCAAGCTGGGGACGGAGAGGGAGGAGGGTCAGTGAGAAGAAAGGAGGTCAAGGAGTGCAAAAATAAAAGAAATATTTCTTCAGCGCATATTTCTCAGCCTGGAATCGGTGATCATGTGGCCTGAAAGAAAAAATAAAAACCGGCAGCAGCAGGAAAAGCCGCAATGCGGGGTGGTTATTAGTGGATGGATTCCTCTTAGGCGCATTAGACTGGGTAGACTAGGGGTTGTGGGTTGGTCCCCTCCCATCGCGGTGGTAGTGGACGTGGGAAATCAAGAAGAGGACGCTCGGTGCCTTGCACTCCCCGTACCGTAATCACGCTCGGCACTTGCTGGTTATACAAGGTCCAGTGGGCTCACAAAACGAGATTAGATACAAAACTAAAAAGAAAACGTGACGGAGCGCAGAAAAAAGACTTTCTTTTCTCTTCTTCCTCCATTTTTATTTCCCGCATCTTGTCTTAGCACGTGCTTTGAAGGCCCACATGCTGTCATGTGTACGCTCCAAGTAGCTGAAATGTATATTCATATTCACACATCTTTCCCTTGACGTCCACCTTGAGAGAGCCAGTTGCAGCCGTTATGCTCTCGTGTAAACCATTTAGTCACTGCGAAGATTTGTGGCTAGCTCGTGATTTTCGTGCAACGCTTGTGGATACCGGCGCCTCGCGATGCAGATAGAGACAGGCTGCACGTGAAATAAAATAAGCAAAATGACGCCGCGTGTTCTTGCAGCGATAGTTACTACAGACTGTAATCGACAATATTTATATTGCTTCCTGCTCAGTTCTTGTGTCGAAGACCTGAATTAACAAACTAAGCGGTTCCATTGCTGTTTATATATCCATTGGTTAATATGAATGTATTTTAAATGAAATGTGCAGTTAGGACGTTGTAATCACACTCGCAGTCTAGAGCAGCTTTGCCTGTTCGGTAGTGTGGCACGGAAGAAACGGCTGCCGTGAAAAGCTGGATTTGATTGGCAATACGAGAATTGAAAAGTAGCATCGCTAAGGCCCCAGACGGATACACTTGTGTTCTGTAGATGTTTATGAAAAATAAAATTTTCTTCAACCATGCGCAGGGGAAACCTGCTGCTTTTTTAAAATGCACATACAGTGTATTTTGCACCATATTTATGTTTTATGAGAATGGAAGTCAATAAACATCTCTTTGCAACTTTGATGCTAAGTACTATTTTTTAATCATGTATATTTTCAGTTTCGGTAATTTGTCATCCCACATGTCAATGTAAATGTGTAATAAAACTTTTGCTAGACAAACCATTTTTAAAACAAAGAAAAAGATGAGAAAACCTTTGCGCCTTGTGCGTCAATGGTTTGGTAGTTAATGCTTTTACTTTCGACAATGCAATTGAGGCGGCACTAAAGAAAAAAATTGCCAACGATTACGTTACTTCCTAATGCGAAATTTGATCAGTTTTTTTCAACTTTTCGATAGATTGATGTATGCGTTTCGGCGTTGGGGTGCGGCTGCGTTTCGACTGAGGTGAAACGAAGAGACGTCCGGGAGGTGTGCCATGTCAGTGCAAGTTAAAGATTCCCAGGTGGTAGAAATTACACCGTAGTCCTCCACTAGGGCTCCTCTTTTTCTCTTTCCACTTTCTCTCTCACATTCCTCCCTTGCTCTACGGCGCGGTTCAGATGTACACAGAAACCTTGCGACAGGTAAGGTACTGTTTCTTTCCTTTCCTGTGAACCGATTATTATTATTATTATTATTAAAACGGTGTAGGGGAAAATACGCACTCTCTTTTGTACTGAAATTCAATTTCATCTATTGTTTACATAAGGGCAAGAAGGCATTACATAAGTAGGGGAGTATCGGTCTTCCTATGGCGAGCTTCCTTGAAACAAAGCACAACACAGAACACACAACATGGGGTTAGCTTCGTATATGCGTTAGTCGCCTGGTGACGTCATCACCAGTCGTGACGGCATGAGGTGATGTGACATCATGACGACGTCACATGTGGTCATGTTTAATGACCAGAACAGACGTCATAATGATGTCAAATCCGGTGATGACGTCACAGACGAATCACGCTCACACGAATTTGACCCCGCCGGGCGTTCGAACCAGGCGTCCGTGCGCGCTATTCATGTGGCGCTTCCTCGAACGCCGCACCACGCAGCATTACAGACTCGATGCAGCAGGCGGCGTTTAAAATTGGTTTACAGGAAAGAAAAGGCGCAGTATCTGCCACAATTCTCCGCCGACACCTTACCCGAGTCGTAAGAAAAAAGAGGAAGTGCTTCCGAACACCGCGCAACAGACGATTTCGCCTCATCGCACTTTAGTAGTCCAAAAAGCTCGCGATGGCATAAATAGAGCTGTCTCTCATTGCTAAACAAGGATGACCACAACAAGCTCAGCCAGGCAAACGTACCTCTCGCAACGTATATCCTGCCATAGCTGAGCTAAGCCACTGCCATTTTTTTTCCATAACGAACATTTAAAGGAATGCGCGATCTCTCACCGCTGCATTGTGGTTGCATGGCTGCCACACATGCAAGGTGTGACAGCCGTGCAGTCAGGGCAAGCCCTTGTTGCAGCAAACTAACGCGAAAACCCTCCGAGCTATAACTTCCAAGGTCAGCAAACCTGTGCAATGGCCTTGAAACCTCGAGTAGCGGCTGCACGTGCGCATAACGTGAGCATGCGCGTGCACTCGCTTCTCTTGCGTCGGTTGTGTGATCGCCAGACCACGTGATTAGCCCTATATATAGCGCTAGCTGCCCTCGCTTTTCAGAGCGGTGTTAGCTTCGGGCTCTTGGTTGGTTGGTTCACTGGAAGGGAAAGGCGCAGTATCTGTCACACTTGCTCTGTAGACACCTGAACCGCTCCGTAAGAGAAGGGAGGAAGGTGGGAGTGAAAGTGAAAAGAGAGAAAGGGGAGCCGTAGTGGAGGACTACGGAGTAATTTCGACCACCTGGGGATCTTTAACGTGCGCTGACATCGGACAGCACACGGACGCCTCTTCGTTTCGCCTCCATCGAAACGCAGCCGCCGAGGTCGGGTTCGAACCCGGGTACTCCGGCACAGTAGTCGGGCGTCTT
The DNA here is from genome assembly GCF_055883805.1 of Amblyomma maculatum. NCBI lineage: Eukaryota > Metazoa > Arthropoda > Arachnida > Ixodida > Ixodidae > Amblyomma > Amblyomma maculatum. The sequence continues at coordinate 151,210,643 of NC_139353.1, read as the reverse complement.
ACCACTGCGCCACCCCGACGGGGCAACTTCGGGCTCTATGTGGCCGTTTTCGGCGGAGGCTCCTTTGGCACTGGCGTTTTAGTATCTGTACCTGTTGGGCATGCCGTCACTGCACCCGCCAACGTTTCGGTGGAGGATGACGGATGCTGCGAGGCGCGTCTTTCTGTGTTTTTTACTTTTTATTTCTCTCACTACTCCTCTGTCCGCGCGAGGCTAGAGCTATCTGGCAGACCCGTGAAATTTCAAGGTAAATGTGAAATAAAACCTTTTCTCAACAAGCAATTCTTTAACCGTGTGTGGAGTAATTACCCTGCGTTGCCCCATATTAGGTTATAGTTATGGTGTACAAATAATTCACAGTGAACATCCAGAAAAGCACGCCCACGCAATATCTTCATTTATTGTGTCTAAGACTCTTACCTAAACCCTAGGAAGAGGATATAAAGTATCTTAACTAGCCAGTGTAGACCTTCTACTCGAAGACCGAGACAGTGTCCAATCCTTGAAAATTTCACAGCTTCAGAACTTTGTGGAAACCCCCATTACAGTGTCTGCACACAGATCTCTGAACTTTCTCCGTGTAGTGATATCCGAAAACGACTTCTTGAACCTCACAGAGGAAAAAAATGCTAGAGGGACTACAAAATCAAAATGTGACTGACGCGCACAGATTCAAAATAAGAAAAGACAACAGGGAAATACCTACCAAACACATTGTCCTGACTTTTGCAACCTTACAACTTCCTGAATTGATTTAAGTAGGGTACATCAATGCAAATGTTCGACACTATAAACCCAACCCCAGATGCAGCTTTAACTGCCAACGTTTCGGACATGGCTCACAGAGTAGCAGTGGCCGCAAAACGTGTGCTAGATGTGCTGCAAAGGATCATGTATCCGATGCCCGCGCTGCTGCGCTGCACTGCGCAAACTGCGAGGGCGACCATCCCGCTTATTCTAGGTCGTGCCAGTCATGGAAAAACGAAAAGGAAATTATAACCCTAAAAACGACTGAAAACATCAGCTTCAAAGAAGCACGTTAAGGAATCAAAGACGAAAACCCGTTTGTTTTCACTGCGAAAGCAAACTACTCCAAAGTGGCATGGCGGGGCGACACGCCACACTTGGATCTGGTTCTTGCTCAGGCTGTGCCTCAAACAGGACCACCTCTGCTTCAAACAGGGACAGCGAACGTTGCCCTATCAGCTGAGAAACAGGGTCCACTGGCCCCTCAACCAGCTGCCCAAAAAGCTTCTTTGAGGAAGGAGAAGCCTGAAATCTCTGCTCCCGCAGCTCGTCTGCGAATCTCCAGCGCCTCCGAGCAGGCGATCAATACTACCCCTCACTTGCCACCGCTCCAGCGGTGGCACTCTCTTGAACGGAAAAAAAGATGAATACTACCCCTCACTTGCCACCGCTCCAGCGGTGGCACTCTCTTGAACGAAAAAAAAAAAGAGAGCGAAATAAAATAACAGGACTCGACAATCAGGAAACCTAAGTTTTTAGTTCCATCCTCACAAAGCATTTAACATGGCATTTCGGGTCCACTGGAACTGTAGTGGACTCATTAGGAACTACAGTGCTGCAACCGATTTTTTTAATTCACTTGCCCCCGGTTGCTCCATGTTTAGAAAAGACGAACCTAGGGTCTAAACCCACAAATATTCCAAAAAAGTATAGTCTTTCGCTGCGATTGACAGCAAGCAAATAGGCTATCTGGAGGTGTAGCTATTATCATTCAGAATTCAGTTGCCACTCATCAAAGTGACCTCAAAAACTAATTATGAGGATTTTGCGGTCACTATCCTTCACTTGCCCACAGGATTGGAGGAGGTCAGTTTACATCCCCATTCCAAAGAAAGGCAGTGCCAAAGATTGTTCCAACTACCGCACGATCGCGCTTATCTCGCATGCTAACAAGGTGATGTTAAAAATCCTGCAAAGTAGGCTGCAGCAGTATGTGGATCGGGAGCTTCCGGACGTGCAAGCTGGGTTTCGCAAGGGCAGAGGAACTAGAGACCGAATTGCCAACCTTCGCTGGATCATGGAAAAAGCAAGCGAGTTCCAGAAACCCATTTACTTCTGCTTTATTGATTATGCGAAAGCGTTTGACTGCGTAGATCACAGCAGATTGTGGCAAGCTCTCCAAGAGATGGGAGTTCCAATTCACCTCATCTGTCTCCTCAGGAACCTTTATGAAGGGCAAGAGGCCACAGTCAGAACTGGGCATGGTCTTACTGATTGGTTTCCGATTGAGAAAGGGGTGAGGCAAGGCTGCATACTGTCGCCCTGCCTATTTAACCTATATGCAGAGTGCATCATGAGGAAGGCCGGTCTGGACGAGTCTTCAGCTGGAGTGAAGATTGCTGGAAAACGTATCAACAACCTTAGATATGCGGATGATACCACTTTAATGGCAGAAAGTGAAGTGGAACTCAAGAGACTTCTGATGCGCGTACAAGAAGAGAGTGAGAAGTTTGGGCTTAAACTGAACATTAAAAAGACGAAGATCATGGCGTCTTGCCCTATCAAGTCCTGGAGCATCAATGGACAAGAAGTGGAAGCTGTGACAGATTTTCTGTTCTTGGGCGCCAAGATTACCTCGGAAGGAGACTGCAGCCATGAAATTAGGAGACGCCTGCTTCTGGGAAAGAGAGCAATGGTTAGCCTTGACCGCCTAGTAAAGAGCAGAGACATTAGTCTGCCAACCAAGATCCGTATAACCCGTGCTATGGTCTTTCCAGTTGTGATGTATGGATGCGAGAGTTGGACTGTGAAAAAGGCTGACCGCCGAAGAATTGACGCGTTTGAATTGTGGTGCTGGCGAAGACTCTTAAGAGTTCCTTGGACTGCCAGAAGATCAAATCAGTCGATATTGTCGACCATAAACCCTGACTGCTCATTGGAGGGTCAAATTCTAATGTTAAAGCTCAGCTACTTTGGTCATCTGATGAGAAGAGAGGAGTCGCTGGAGAAAGATTTGATGTTGGGAAAGGTTGAGGGTCGCCGGAGAAGGGGTAGGCAGCGAACGCGATGGTTAGATGGCATTCTCGAGGCATTGCAGATGAAGCTATGTGATGTTAAGAAGATAGTGAGAGACCGGAAAGCATGGCGTGACATGGTCCATAGGGTCACGAAGAGTCGGACACGACTGAACGCCTGAACTGAACTGAACTGATCCCTCACCACAAAAAATACCATTATGTTCTGTATGCCTTGAACCTCATTCTCATGTCATACTTCATTACCTGAAATCAATTATTAAACAGCTACTAGAGCGTTATCTAGTATTTGGAGATGTTGATACACATTCTACTTTTTGGAGAAGTAAACAAACTGATAGCAGGGGTCATTTTTTAGAACATTTTATTTTGTGCAACGATGTTTGCCTGCTCAATACTGGAAAGCCTACTTACGGCTCGCCAAGTACTGGAGCAGTGAGCTGCTTCGATCTGTCTTTCAGTTCACCGTCAATTTTTACAGATATTAAATGGGATGTTCAGGACAACCCACAGGGGAGTGATCATTTCCCTGTCACAATCAGCTTAACACCTTCACCAGCCATCACGCTTAACAAACAACGATGGTGGGTCCATTATTTCTGGTCATTACTTCTGGACATTATTTCAATCAAGAGCTAACCTCGAAAACATTTAATCAAATCACCTCAGCGTAGATGAGCTTAATGAAAAGATTGCAACTTGCATCATAGCTGCAGCATACTTGGCTATCCCGCAGTCCTCAGGAGCTGGGCGAAAAAATCACAACATCTGGTATTCGTGAGAATGTAAAGAAGCAAAAAGAAAACAAAACAAAGCCTGGGGAATTTTTCGCAGGCACCCCACGAATAAACATCTCATAAATTTCATATATATATATATATATATATATATATATATATATATATATATATATATATATATATATATATATATATATATATATATATATATATATATATATATATATATATATATATATATATATATATCATAAATAGTTCAATCACATCAAAACAAATTTGGGAGCAAGTTCGTAAACTTGATGGAACCTTCTCTCCTTTCACAATTCCATTTCTTACAGATCCCAGCACGCAAACGAGCATAGACGAACAGGCACCACTTTAGGCGAACACTTTTCTTCATTATCAAGTTCATTACACAACACAAAATCCTTCTTAAGATACAAAACTTCAGCTGAAAAACAAAGACTTCCAACAAGTGGGAGTGGAAATAAACCTTACAACTCCTCGCTCACAGTACAAGAAATAAATACCGTTTTAGCTGCGGGTAAAAAGATGGAGCCTGGGCCGAACGAAATACTCTAAATGCTAGCAGATCTCTCCACACCTGCGATAGGAGCCCTTGTGAAATTTTTCAATAAGATATGGGTACATGGAAAGATCCCAGAAACATGGAAGAAAGCATTTATTGTGCCTTTCCTGAAGCCAGTAAAGCCACTCAATGCTCTCGGTAGTTATAGACCTATATAACCTTTACAAGTTGCCTTGTAAAATCATTTGAAAGTGTTTTAAATATTAAGCTAACCTTTGTCCTTCAATCTCGGGAACTTCTAGACATTCACCAGTGTGGTTTCAAAAAAGCCTGTTCTACAATGGACCATTTTGACCGCCTTGAAAACACAGCCCATGAGGCATTTATTCTTAAGCAGCACTGTCGTCTTCTTTGATATGGAGAAGGCATACGATACGACATGCAGGTTCGGCATCCTTCGCGACCTTGCAGATTTGGGCATCCGTGGTAGAAGGCTGAACTGTCTAAAATACTTCTTTTGGAATCGCACATTTCGTGCGTGCTTATGCTCAACTTCTTCAAGAAAGTTTATGCAGGAGAATGGGGTGCCACAAGGCTGTATATTAAGTACAACTCTCTGCATGGTAAATATGAATTCTTTAAATAAAATATTCCCGAAATCTGTAATGTATTCACTGTATGTCGACGACCTATTGACAGCATACACATCCTCCAATGTATCAGCATGTGAAAGAAAAGTGCTGCTTAGCATAAACAAGCTGGCGACATGGACAGATCAAAATGGACTTAAGTTTTCACCACAAAAAACAGTGGCTGCTCTATTCTCTCTGCGACGAGGGTTACAAACCGACTCTAACTTGCACCTAAATGAAACAATACTGCCAATAAAAAACGCGCACAAATTTCTTGGTGTAACTTTTGACAAGAAGCTCACTTTTTGGCCACATATCAACAACCTCAAAAAGTAAGCTTCCCAATCCCTGAACATACTGAAAGTACTATCACACAAACGCTGGGGCTCTGACAGAACATGTATTTTACGTGTCTATCACTCAGTAGTACGCTCTTCTCTGGACTACGGATGTGTCGTGTATGGGTCAAGAAGACCTTCTTACTTAAAACATCTAGATCCTATACAAAACCTTGGCCTTCGGCTTACAGCTGGTGCATACAGAACATCCCTTGTAAATAGCCTCCATGTAGAAACAAATGAACCACCCCTCCCAGACAGAGGAACAATACTTACGTGTGCTTACGTGCTAAAAATAAGGTCCATCCCAAAACACCTCTGCTACTCTATAGTCCCAAAGTGCCCATCTAAAACACTTTTTAACGACATATTTTGAACAAATATGCCAGGAACTAAACATACTTGATACACAAATTGCCCCTTAGTACAGCTTCGCTTCTGTATGCGACCTCTCACTAAAAGTAGACGCCACCTGATCATATAATACAAGAGTTCCTAGCCTTAGAGGAAAAGTACAAAAACCACGAGGCATATTATACAGACGGTTCTAAAACAACTTTTTATGTTGGCAGTGGTGTATTAGAAGAAAAAACTAGAAAAAACAGTTAAGCTACCTATGTGTGCAACAGTTTTTACCGCCGAATGTTATGCCATCTCCTTAGCTACGGAAAAAGTAATAAAGTGCAACATTGAAATAATATAATCTACACAGACTCACTTAGTGTGATCAAAGCACTACACGCCAGAAATGCAACCCAACTCTTATTAGGAAATATAATATGTTGCATAAGAGCAGCTGAAACACTGTGACACTAAATTAAATTCTGCTGGGTGCCAAGTCGCGTAATGATAAATGGAAATGAAAGAGCTGATGCATGTGCTGCAGCCGCCCAGAATGTAAAAATAGAATGAGTAAATGTACCTTATAAAGATGTCATAAAACCTATACAAAGAAAATTGAAAGAGAAATGGCAGGATTCATGGGACAAAGAAATCAACAATAAGTTACAAGTACCGAAGCCCGTTGTAGAGGAATGATAAACCTGTAGCCACCAAGTGTGTTTCATTGAAGTGGCTCTTTGTTGTCTTCGTATCGGTCACACACATCTTACACATAACGTTTTACTAACGAAACACAATCAGACTACTTGTGAAGAATGCGGAGAGGTGCTCACAATCAACCACATCCTAATCAGTTGTACAAGACTTGAAGACCTATGACAGAAGCACTTCGCACAACTTTACAATGAACATATACCATTCCACCCAAGCTTACGTTTAGGAGATAGGTCACTCGTTGACACTTCCTGCATAGTTTCGTTCCTAAAAGAAGCAAAGTATTTTAATAAGTTATACAACCTATAATAACGTTTTAAAGCCCTTTAGCCAAGTTCAGATTTTAAACCTTGCTTTTGGCGCATGATAGCCTTAGGTGTCCATGTGCCATAAAACACAACACATTAATTTAAGAGTTCATGGGCACAGCACCCACAGATATGAAACTGGAGTAATGTGATGCCTATCTTATGTATCCCAACTCGGTGTTTTGTCTGTAGCCATTTTTGTACGAAAATAATACGAACGTTTCTTTTGGCGTTCAAGTAATCGTAGCTAGATTACATATAGGTTTACTTTAAGATTCAAGTAAGCAATGGGTAAATGTCAGATAAGCATTTTGCATAAAATGTGTTTCCACAGGCTGCAGATGCATGGATTGTAAAAATTGATGAAGCATCAAAGTTTATTTCTTAGTCATGCAATACAGCACTATGCTACCTCCAAGCCCTAAGGTTCTACAAGGTAAAGAGCACCCTTTTCCTCGAATTATATGATCTTCTATAGTCTTTAGGGGTGTTATTTGGATACGCTAGGTGGCTGAGAAGCAAGCCTTGTTGTCTGGTAAAGATGGTACGTGCAATAATTGCAGTGAAGTAATCCTTTTGATATCTGAGCCATTCAAGAGAATGTTAAGTGTCATAGACTCTACTGTTTTCGCAGCATTATGCAGACGCTCTTTAGCCTTGGAGGTTTCAGCAAAGTAGGTTGATGTGGACAGCAGGCCTTTTCAGCTGCATTGTTAAAAAGCACAGTCTTAATAATGAAAAGTACTAGCAGTAAATGAAAGAGCACTATGGTTCATAGAAATTGTACGAAGACAAAATTATGAAAAAGAAACCCTCCGGAAACAGCGTATAAATAGAATCACTTCACACAGGAATTGGCAAGTGAAATTAGAGAAAAAATGACTAAATTCCTTTATCAAAGATATGTAATATGTTAAGAAACATGTTTAAAATGACAGAATAAAAATAACAATCACATGCTGTTCTACTGTCTAGTAAAAAGGTCTAACACATTAAAGACAGGGCAAGTGACTCTTCTTATACCATGCTCGAGTTATTAGCCCCAAAAATGTGCAAAAGTATATTCTTACTCAAACAGAATCTTTTTTCTCTCATAAAATATCTTCCTAGTGGTACTTTGCAGTCATAGAGAACATGTTATATATCATGTAGCCAGAAAAATTCCAAACTCAGAAGCTGGTGCCAAAAAAATAATAAAATAAAGAACTCTCTTGTCACCCATCTTACACAAGCGGTGCCTTGATCCCTTAGCTTGAAACCATTCCAGTCGAAAAGTAATGGGTGAGATACCATGTAACATATGTTATGGTCCAAATGATTTAGCATCTGAATGATAAAGGCACACACATCCAGGACGTGTTCCTTCCCACAAATGATAACTTCTGTGTAGAGTGCACAGTAGGGGAACCAAAGGTGGCATAATAACTCCACTTTCACTTCAGTTGTTAAATCACTTTTCTGGTGCAAGCATCAAAAGAGCAAGACGAAAGTCAGGCTGACGAACCATGCAGGACAACGGAAAGCAGTCTTATGGTTTAATTTCCTGTCTGCCTTTTTAGCAATTTTCTTAGCGTCTTTTTTATGTTCGTTTAACCCTGTAACTGGGTTGGAAGTACTTCGTCGAAAGGTAGACACAAGCCAGACGGGCCGAGCAGCGTGTAAATACGACACAATACGGTATTTACACTAAGAAGCTTCTTGGTCACAGACTGTCTGCGGAGCGAAAATTCCCGAGGACCTCGCTAGAGAACGAGCTTATGGTATCCGATTGCCTAGACGTAGATACACACCCGAAAGGGGCGACGCTGCACGCAGGCTTTTCGAAGGCTTCACTTATCACGCTCGCACTCTCGAGGAAAGCAAATGCCTACGTGCACGACACAGACAGTCGGCGTAGCGACATAACGCGTAAACGCAAGACATCTTGCTGCTGAAACTGATACCGAGCAATGCAAGCGGCACCATCATTCACGAAAGAATTGTTGCACTAGTCAGTGAAATGCGCCGTTAATTTAAACCCACTATCTCATCAAATTCGCATTTGTTTTTTTTTTTGTTTTTTTAATAATCGTGATGACCTATCACACTACGAATAGAATAAGATTATATTCGGAAACGAAAAAATACTGCAGACTGAAAAAAAAATAAGTTTTAATGCTGATCGCTATCAAACAGCGGCAACAAGCGCGACAACCTGAGGCTCGCCCGATGAGCGGTGCCTTTCCATTCACGAATGGCGAAATAGTTGGTCCTTGCCTGTAGCAATATGTAGTGCCAACTTGCTTCCGTCTCTCAGAAGCATTGGCGAAAAACACGTCGCTTTTCTCCACGGTAGACTTCGTAAACACATTCGTCAGCTGATCACGATTTTTTGTGGACCTTCAGCGACGCCGGCGCCTGAACTTCAGTCTGATAGTCTCTGGTGCACTTGAATGCTTGAACCATGTCAGAATTAAGCGCGAACCGTCATAAATGCGACCGCTTTTCACAAAACACTACAAATTTCATCACAAACAAGGAACAGCAATGCAATTTTCAGGGAGAGTTAAGTGCCCAATATTTCCGTCATTTTGCCCAGTGTGATGATGATGATGATGATGATGATCAATTGACCACTGACCATTCCATTTTTATCGGGTGGGCACGGTGTTGGTGCCCAGGTCATAGAAAGAAACCACAACAACACAACATACGAAAAAAAGAAACACGATGCTCGAAAAGAAAAAAAAAACATCGAAGAGCACACAGCAACGCACATCAAACACTTGACTGATTGACTTATAGGAAGGGAAAGGCGCGATAACTGTCTTATTGTTTTCTGTTGACATCTCAACCACTCCGTAGGGAAAGGAAGAAGGTGGGAGTGAAAGTGGAAAGAGAGAAAGAGGAGCCGTAGTGGAGGGCTACGGAGTAATTTCGACCACCTGAGGATCTTTAACGTGCGCTGACATCGGATAGCACACGGACGCCTCTTCGTTTCGCCTCCATCGAAACGCCGCCGCCTAGGTCGGGTTCGAACCCGGGTACTCCGGCACAGAAGCCGAGCGACATACCACTGCATCACCCCGGCTTTTTTTTATTGCATTAATCTTTTACTGATGTATGTTTAACACTGCACCACCCCGACGGGGCGATCAAACAATTTGTTCAAGTGTTTGAACGCCCCGCCGGGGTGGTGCAGTGGTAAGACGCCCAACACTTGAACAAATTAGGCCTTCGTAGAGCGAGGGTGAGAGAGAAAGCGGAAAGAAAGAGGAGCTGCAGTGGAGGGCTACGGAGTAATTTCAACCATCTGGGGAACTTCAACTTGCACTGGCATAGGACACCTCGCGGACGCGTCTCCGTTTCGCCTCAATCGAAATGTAGCCGCCGGCTGTCGGGATCGAGGAGGAGGAGGACAATAAAACATCTTTATTTATTCAGCGGGGGGGACCCTCAGTCCAGGGTCCCGTAGGCCGCGGCTGCAGTAACAGCGCGGCGAGCAAGTCATTGCTGGCGCTCCGGGCAGGGGTCCTGCAGGGTGGCCTCCCTATCTTCAATGCAGGGGTGGGAGAGTGGACTGAGAGAAGGGATAATTTGGCACGCCCAAACCATATGGTAGAGCGTTGCCCGTTCAACGCGATGTGGGCAGTCAGGGGAATAAAGGCAGGAGTACCGGAAGTTTAGGAAAATTGAGTAACAAAGGTATTAGTTTGCAGGCGGCGGTAAGTTGCTGCTTCTTGAATAGACAGGGTACAGGGGGTGGCAATGCACATCGAACAGCCTGTAGTGTTCTAGCAGATCTGTGAATCGGGGAGGCCTCCCCTCTTTCGGGATGGAATTCAGGTACTCCCGCGCAGTAGTCACGCGTCTTACCACTGTACCACCGCCATGGGGCACCCCCTCCCACTTCCTCCTCGGCGGCGACACCGCGCGAGCGCCCCCCCCCCCCCTTTTTTTTTAGTGGCGTCGAGGGTATTCTCCGGGGGCCCAAGCGCCGGCTCGGCTTCAGCTGATCCCGGTGCGTGTATCACAAGCCGAAACGCAGGGCCAAGTCGACTTGACTAGCTAGCAGCGTCAGCGGCATCATTCAGCTGCTGCCTATCTATTCGTCGTGCAACGTTTCTATGGGCCCACGACCTCCCGATAACTTAATTTCTCTCTTCGCTCCTCCTCTAGTGCCACCCCTGTGCGGCTGCAATCAGAGCGCCGGATCGGTGGCGGCGTATCTCGATATTTGCACCGCCCTAGCCGAAACGCATACCTCAATCTATCGAAAAGGTGAAACAGCTGATGAACTGCTCTCAATTTTCCCATTAGGAAGTAACGTAATAGTCGGCATTTTTTTTTCTTTATTGGCGCCTCACTTGCATAGCAGAAAATAAAAAGCATTAGCTACCGAACCAGGGATGTACAAGGCGTAAAGGTTTTCTCCTATGTTTCTTTAGCGTAAAGAATGGTTTGTTTAGAATAAGTTTTATTACACATTTACCTTGAAAATGCACGGGTCTGCCAGCTAGCTCTAGTTGAGCGACCGACGCCGCCTCGCGCGGACAGAGGAGTAGTGTCAGGAATAAAAAGTAAAAAACAAACAGAAAGACGCGCCTCGCAACAGCCGTCATGCGCCACCAAAACGCCGGTGGCAAAGGAGCCTCCGCCGAAAACGGCCACAGAGAGCCGGGAGCTAATACCGCTCTGAAGAGCTAGTGCAGCTGCAGCGCTATATATAGGGCTAGCTACGTGGTCTGGCGATCACGCGACCGACGCAAGAGAAGCGAGCGCACGCGCATGCTCACGCCATGCGCACGCGCAGCCGCAGCTCGTGGTTTCGAGGCCATTGCGCATGTTTGCAGACCTTGGAAGTTATATCTCGGAGGGTTTTCGCGTTAGTTTGTTGCTTCAAGGGCTTGCTCTGACTGCACGGTGGTAAGACGCCCGACTACTGTGCCGGAGTCACCCGGTTTCGAACCCGAACTCGGCGGCTGCGTTTCGATGGAGGCGAAACGAGGAGGTGTCCGGGTGCTGTGAGATGTCAGCGCACGTTAAAGGTCCCCAGGTGGTCGAAATTACTCCATAGCCCTTCACTACGGCTCCTCTTTCTCTCTTTCCACCTTCACTCCCACCTTCCTCCCTTCCCTTAAGGTGCGTTTGAGGTGTCCGCAGATAAGAAGTGAAACAGCTACCGCGCTTTCCCTTCCGATAAATCAATCAGTTATCTGTATACACGGCTGCCACATCTTGTATGTGTGGCAGTCATGCAACCACAATACAGCGGTGAGAGATCGTGCTTTATTTTAAATGTTCGTTATGGAAAAAAAAATGGCAGTGGCTTAGCTCAGCTATGCCAGGATACACGTTGCGAGAGGTACGTTTGCGTAGCTGAGCTTGTTGTGGTCATTCTTGTTTAGCAATGAGAGCAGCTTTATTTATGCCATCGCGAGCACTTTGGACTACTAAAGTGCGATGAGGCGAAATCGTCTGTTGCGCGGTGTTCTGAAGCCCTTTCTCTTTTTCCTTACGACTCGGGTAAGGTGTCCGCGGAGAATTGTGACAGATACTGCGCCTTTTCTTTCCTGTAAACCAATTTGAAACGCTGCTGATGCCTACTGCACTGAGTCTGTGTGGCGTTCGAGGAAGCGCCAGATGAATTGCGCCGCAGATATTATTATTGTGTTCTCTTAAGCGCTCGTTAAGGCATCTGCCCGTCTGGCCGACGTACTGTTTGCAGCAAGATAGTGGGATGGAGTAGATAACACAACAAGAGAACACAATAGTAATGTTTTTAACTCCGTTAAAGGGCATCTCCGCATCCATTGCAGAGATTGTAAAAGTAACGACTGCCAGCCTTATTTCCAAATAACAATAGTGTTAAATAGGCATTGGGACAAGATAACCCGTGAAATTATTGAGGGCGCACAAATCGCATGGCCAAATGACGCCTGTGTCAGCAGCGCGTCCTCGGCGTTGTCAGCAAAGGAACTTAGATATCTAGCTACAGGGAAGTGGCGTGGTGGCATCACACGTGTTTTCAAGTGTATAATCAAATGTGTATCGCTTCCGTGTTTTCTTTTGTTGTTTGGAGCCTGATATATATATATATATATATATATATATATATATATATATATATATATATATATATATATATATATATATATATATATATATATTACTACGTTCCGAGCAATAAACATCAGTTGCAAGTCAGCGCCTGTCCGTGTTGTCTTCCTTCCGTCCTTGTCCAAGTCGCGCTGTTCTTCAGAAAATGGCATACCAACTTGCACAAGCATCAGTCGTCATGATGTCACATCACCTCATGCCGTCACGACTGGTGATGACGTCACCAGGCGATTAACGCATATACGAAGCTGACACCATGTTGTGCTTTCTGTGTTGTGTTTTGTTTCAAGGAAGTTCGCAGTATGAAGACTGATACTCCCCTGCTTAAGTAATGCCTTCTTGCACTTAAGGAAGCAATAGATGAAATGGAATTTCAGTACAAAAGAGAGTGCGTATTTTCCCCTACACCATTTTAATATTAATAATAATAATAATAATTGGTTCACATCAAAGGTAAGACGCAGTATCTGTCACAAGGTTTCTGTGGACATCTGAACCGCGCCGTAGAGCAAGGGAGGAATGTGAGAGACAAAGTGGAAAGAGAGAACGAGGAGCCGTAGCGGAGGGCTACGGAGTAATTTCGACCACCTGGGGAACTTGCAGTTACATGGCACACCTCGCGGACGCCTCTTCGTTTCACCTCAGTCGAAACGCAGCCGCACCCCAACGCGGAAACGCATACATCAATCTATCGAAAAGTTGAAACAACTGATGAGCTCCTCTCAAATTTCGCATTAGGAAGTAACGTAATCGTCGGCAATTTTTTGCTTTGGTGCCGCCTCAATTGCATAGTCGAAAAGAAAAGCATTAACTACCAAACCATTGACGCACAAGGCGCAAAGGTTTTCTCATCATTTTCTTTGTCTTAAAAAATGGTTTGTCTAGCAAAAGTTTTATTACACGTTTACATTGACATGTGGGATGACAAATTACCAAAACTGAAAACGTACATGGTTAAAAAATGGTACTTAGCATCAAAGCTGCAAAGAGAGTTGCAAAGCATCTACGCGGACGATGTGACCGTCTGGATGTGCGGAGGGAACGACTCGTACATCACATCCAGGCTCCAAGAGGCAGCAGATATAATCAGCAAACACGCGGAGGACGTAAGTCTATGCTGTTCGCCAGAAAACTCGGAGCTCCAGGTAATGACCAGCAGTGATGGGAAGATAACTACAGATATCAAAATAAAGTAAACAGGAACAAAGTCCCGAAAGTCGATGAAATTAGAATATTAGGTATGATTATCAACCGCAGCTGTAGTAACAAAAGCCTGATTAAGAAATTAAAAGATCAGGCGGAGCTCGTAATTACATTATTTAAGAAGACGTCCAACAGAAGGAGTGGTCTCACGGAGGCTAGTAGACTCAGACTCGTACAAGCTTTTGTCACTAGCAGAATCTGCTACGGGACTCCATTCCTAAATATCAACAAGACCGAAGAACGCGAATTAAACACCATAATTAAGAGATGCACGAAGTTCGCTCTAGTACTCCCCATAATTACTTCTAACGACATTCTAGAGAAAATGTGGTTGCATAATGAGTGGAAAGAGCTAGCTAGCTGCGGAGGTTAGGCTGTCCCAGACAGTGCGACTCGCGGGAACGGCGGCGGGCTGACAAATCCTCGACTGGGTCAACCTACTAGCGCGCGGGGAAGGCGAAAGTGTCAGAGAAAGCATATATATAGATCGAGAAATCAGAAAGCATCTATACGTCTCGCCCATACCGAAGAACATACACCCCGTACACGACGAAGTGAGGAGGAAAAGCAGAGCTAAGCACCTCGCTAACTAATTGGACAAACTCCTGCCGGGATCGGTCGCCTACACCGATGCTTCGATCGGGAAAGAAGGCGACGAAACCTCGGTCGCCCTATTAGACACCGGGATCGCCATAGGAATCGAAAGAATCCGAGATCTACCGCCGGTACAGGCGGAGGAGATTGCAATAGCCATTGCCATTGTACGACCAGGCGTGAAACACGTCATCAGCGATAGCAAAGCGGCGGTTAGGAATTTTAGCAAGGGTAGAGTCAGCAATCATGCTGCAAAAATTCTGAACGAGTCGTCTCTCGCCGAAAGCGTGACCATAATCTGGACCCCAGCACAGGCCCGTCTCGCCGGCAACGAGGCTGCCCACATGCTCGCCTGCTCCTCGCTACCTCGGGGTGCTGCGGACGCCTCCACAAGAACGTCTAAAAGCAAAGAATGTATTGGTACGTTTAGGGATGTAACCGACAACCTGGAGAAAGACCGGAGGATATATCCGCCACCGGATAGATCCCTGAGTAAAAAGGAATCATACGACAGGAGAAGACTCCAAGCTCGAAATTTCTTTTCGCCCCTGTGGAGGAGTTGGACGGGTGCCAGGGGGCGGAAGAGGGTCGGTGCAGAAATCGCAATTTGCAAATTTTGCGACCACGTGGCAACATTAGATCGCGTAATATGGAGATGCGTTCGAGCCCCAGGGCGCAACGCGATTAAAACTAGTAACGAATGGGAGACCACGCTAAGAAGCTCCGACGAAAAAACAGCGATTCGCCGTCCGCCTGGCGGCCGAGGCTGATGACCTCTTCTCCTATACGGGGTCGGGTGTCCTCCGGCCGCGGTGCGACAGACAGCCTCTCCGGACGCCTGCGTGTGGACCCAGAGGTGGCTGCCGCGCCATATTCGGCGGAAATAAATGTTTTTCCTCCTCCTCCTCCGCTGCCTCGTGCTGACACAAGAGAAAATAGAGAAAAAAGAAAAAGAAGAGGGATCAGCCGTCGTCTACCACCAAAGCGTTGGCGGGTGCTAAGACGCCTTACATTTGCGATAATGCGGCCAGTAGTGCGGCAGCACTAAAATCCCCGGGTGGTCGAAATTACTCCGTGGCCCTCCACTGCGGCACCTCTTTTTCTCTTTCCGCGTTCTTTCCAAACTACTTCCCTTCTCTGACGGCTGGGTTCAGCTGTCCGCTGACAAGCCTGACAGGTACTGCGCCTTTCCTATAAACCATTTAATGTAGACATGAAATGGTGCGGAATATATCGAATTGTTACGGAATATTCGCTACCAATACAGGATACCGCGATGGGTTAGCCTAAAAGCCCTGTGCCTCTTTTAGAAATCACCGCACCCACAAGTGGTTCATATTTGAAATGGCATGTGCGGCGATATAAACTATGCAATTTTTCTTAGTATGGCAAACTCTTTTCTGCGAGATCACGTCTTGGGCACTATAGATGAGCTAGCAGCTTTTTAAACGCTGTCTTATGAATTGTCAAGATTCGTCCCAATACATAGAGCAAGAAGGCTAAGCAAGTGTTATTGTTGCAAAGAACCTGTATGAGATATATATTCAGTGTATGTACATGACTAAGGGCTTGTCAGACCAATAAGTGTGAAAAACAATGTACTTTAGTTTTGTAGAATAATATGGAAAATAAAGTTCTTTTCAAAAGTATCGTTCACAAAAACACTACCACGTGTCTCTCGAAGTTGAACTCCTCATTCACTTCTTACAATCCTCCTACGTGGTTGGGGAGAGACGCGCCTGCAGTATTCATGCTTTGTGCGTTCACGCCCAGCCCTTCGAGGCCAGTTCGCTATTTTCTGTTTTTTTCCCACCTATGGTGTCCCAGGGACAAAAAGGACCAGCCCCTCAAGGGTTGATCGAATCCATCTTCATGTATACTCTTATCGTGTAATTAAATGTATTTCTCCTCCTCCTCCTCATTCGGTTCAGCAGCGGAAAAAGCTCAACTTTTTTTTTTCATAAAACACCGCGTATTAAGCACACTCCCCTGTAATCGAATGTGCGAAACTCCAGGGCAGCAATTTCTCTATTTCAGTATTTACATTTTACAATTTGGTCTTTTCTAGACACGCGACAGAGGATTAAGCATCAGGTTTAACCAGAATTCGTTTCGCCCGCTAATCATTCCATTATCTTTGCACAGCGCTGCTACGAATACTTGCGCTGTGTATGGTTCGCGCACTCTTTTCCCGACGGCACGCACCGCCACATCCCCCTGCCAGATCCCTCAGGCTTATCAACGGTGCTCGTTACACAGCTTGTCGCGGTTCTTGGCTAAGGTATACGCAATGAATGCTTGGATGCAACAAGTGAAGTGACGCGCTGATCTCCAGCGCGATGCTGTATTTGAGAAATCTGGCTATTTTCAACACAGCAACGAGAGCGTCCTTCCGATGATGGCTAAAAAAAAAGGATGCCTCACGCTAGCGCCACAATGCCGTGACAAAACTTGCAGCTCACGTAAGTAATAGGCTGTCAGATAAGTGAACAAGAGTGAATGCTCCTTAAGAATCGCGGGCCCGCATTCCTGCTAAGAGTGACGACCACAATTAAAGCAAATAAGTTTTCCCCCATGGCAGCATATATAGCCGCTTCCACCGCTGCAGTGCGGCTCCCTTGGAATGCTTGTGCACTTACTCCACCGCGGATGAGTCGCATAAATCAAACACGTAGTGATTAGAGTATAAGCTTTGCTCTTCGCACTGCAAATACCTAGGTCATGTGGCGCCGCAAATTTCCTTCAACCGAGAAAAGAAAATACACGGGTCTGCCAGGTAGCTCTAGTTGAGCGACCACCTCGCGCGGACAGAGGAGTAATGAGAAGAATAAAAAGAAACAAAGAGAAAGAAGCTCCTCGCAACAGCCGCCACCGAAACGTTGGCGGGTGCAGTGTCGGCAGGCATAACAGATACGAAAACGCCGGTGGCAAAGGAGCCTCCGCCGAAAACGGCCACGGAGGGCCGGGAGCTAACACTGCTCTGAAAAGCGAGAGCATTTGCAGCGCTATATATACACCTAGTCACGTGGTCTGGCGATCACGCGACCGACGCAAGAGAACCGAGCGCAGGCGCTTTCTCACGCCATGCGCTCGCGCAGCCGCTCCTGGTGGTTTCAAGGCCATTGCGCTTCTTTGCACACCTTGGAGGGATTTCGCGTTAGTTTGTTGCTACTAGGGCTTGCTCTGACTGCATGGCTTCCACACCTTGTTTGTGTCAGCTTAGCCTAAAGCCCTTAGGCTAATGATGTCCCAAGTGGCTCTTAGGCTAAGGGCTTACGCTAAGCCCTTAGCCTAAGAGCCGTTTGGGACATAATTTCTGAGTACAGGGAAGACTGAATCTTCCCAGTGCGTTCTGCCGCTGGCGTTCTGCGGTATGCTGTTTTATACCCTCGGCTTGCTACGCAGTGCGCGGCAGTTCCGGCGTCAAGGACGCGCAGTCGCTGCCCCGCCGTCCTGTCGAAGCATGCTTGGGGCCTTCAATGCGACACCTCGAGCATACTTTATGCACGGCTCCGTACTTGCACATTACCGTAAAGCCTTAAGGACGAGAAGTTCGGGATGGGCTTTTGTACGTCTACTCTAGCCTTTCGAATACAAGTGACGACGCCTATGCGACCCTTGAAGTCCGGCTCATTGCTTCGAGGTTGTCTGCAGCAGAGTGAAGGCATTTGTTCCCTCTGGCACACACACAAGTAAGTGGCTCTTAGGTCCAACAGGTGGCACGTTATATCCAAGCAGCTGTATGTGTGGAGAAGACACCAAAATGCCCAATAACTATCAATGTTCCTTATGAATAGAGAAATGTCAGCAGTATATGCTGAAACTCTAACCTCACTCTGATCTGGAAGAGGGAAACCACGTATAAATTTAAAGTTTTGTATCTGCTACAATAAAGGCTCTATACAAAGCACGAAGAGAATAGAAAAGAGTGGACATCCTTGCCGTATTCCACGTGTAACAGCTATCGGATCAGGGACCTTTCAAAATAATTTTATTTTTCATAATAATCTACAAAACTCAGGTAGATTTCTCTGGGACGCTTATTGCTCTGATAAGCACTCAGTCATGTATAGTCGTGAACAAACGTGGTATACAAGACTCAACCGGTGACGGAGCTCGGGGAAAACGGCATAATAATGCCATATAGTGGTAGAGACAGCGACCGTGACATGTGCATGTGGATAAAATGCGGCACCGCCACTATTGTCTCAATCCGGTGTTGCTAGATGAAGTCACAATGCAGTTTTACCGAGCTCCTCCACCGGTTGAGTGTTGTATACCACTTTTGCTCACGACATACTCATGAATATATATCTCATATAGGAACTTTGCAACATTAACACTTGCGGTGCCGTATTCCCTATGGAATCAGACATCATAGCATTAAAAAATACTTCCCTCCCTTCCAAGTACGTAAGGAAAGGCGCGGTCACTATGCCGTTCACAACAAAGATAAATCTTGTAGAAAATCGTCAGAGGAATTCTTCCTCCCCCAGTGTTGTCAGTTCTTCATTTTAATTTGTGTAGAACATTGTTCTTATCCCATACAGCATTGGAAGCATGACTTTTGCGTGTGTCCCGCAAAACAGACAGGACCCTCCACTTCCTATACACGCCTGTACACAAAATACGGCCCTTCAAGGAAAAGTGCTTAAGAACCCGTTAGCTCATCTATAGTGTCCAAGACGTGATCACACAGAACGCATTTTGCTATACTAAGATAAATTGGACTGTTTATATCGCAGCACATGTGCTTTTCAATCGCGGACAAGTTCAATTTTGCGAGTGCAGGGATTTCTAAGAGAAGCACAGGGCTTTTAGGCTAAGCCGTGGCGGCATCCTATATTGACATAGAATATAGCAGCTATTTCATGGCTCCAACAAAAATTGTAAATTGCTTCATAGGTAAGGCGCAGTATCTGTCGCACTTTTGCGTGGACACCCAATAAGCAATAGGAGCTAGGTGGCGAGCGAAAGAGGTGTCGCAGTGGAGGGCTACGGGGTAATTTTGACAACCTGGGGATCATTAAACGGGCACTGACCTCCCACACGGACGCCTCACCGTATCGAATTCATCGAAATGCAGCTGCCGGCTGTAGGGTTCGAACCTGGGTACTCTGGTAAAGTTTCGTCATGATTTCTCACTATTTCACTATTTTCACACTTTCACTAACACCACAGTGAAATTTTGATACATTACCGCCACAAACACCCTGAATCCAGATGACGACCTGGGAAGTATTTTGGAGGAACACACTGTTTAAAAAACCGCTAGGTTGTTGCTGCGACTGAAGGAAGGTGGAAAAGAAAATGCACAGGCTTACCAACCACCTCTGGTTGAGGCATGACGTACCGCTGCATCTTATGAACAGAGGAGAAAACGGTAGTCAGCCGTCTTACCAGCAAGTACTTTTCTGACCACCTAGCGTTCGCGCTTGTCTCAAACTCGTTGGCGTTTACACTCAGATGCGGCGCAAGAACGCAAACGAGAAAAACAATAAGCACTAAAGCTAGGCGTAAGCATTTAGCACATGTTAGTGCTTATTTCTTTTTTCCTCGCCGCGCGGCTGAGAAGTGTACCGTGAGATCACGGGTGCGCATGGTACGCGCTCTTTTGCCGTCGGTGTGACATACGATGCGGCTACCACGACAGCTGCGCTTTCAAAGATTATTTACAAGTTGCGCCACCTTAGTCTAGAACTCAGTAGACCTCGTTCCTAGAGGGCATCGCGACTAAGACGTTCTCTCAACAAGCTCCCCCAGGAACAACAATGGCCAAATACTTTGTGGGCTCGCCATGTTGAGACGTAAAGGTGCGCTCCATACTGAACGTAACATGTTTAGCTCTGGACTTCATTTAAATTGCTTATGTTCGCTCACATGGTGTACCAGCAACGGAGATCAAGAATACATTAGGCGTCTTTACCAATTAGGTGAATCAGCCGAAAACAAAACAAATAACAATAATAGTTTATGCCTTTCGGAGTATAATTACTTCTTTCCGCGTTTGCTGTTTGCTTTACGGCTCTTCTATGTGTATGTATGCGTCAGAGATCACGTCTGTCCAGCGCGTTGCATTCACAGGCATATCAATTGCCAGGTGCCAACCGCACTCGCATAGTTAGTTTTGTCACACGCCGTCGAGCTTCAAGATACAACATTTAACCTTGGGAAAATTGGTTGGGAGGAAAGGTAGACGGCGTTAAGATGCCTGTGCCCATTGCCACCCCAAACTCTCCATGAGAGAAGAGGGACGGAAGGCGTAAAAAAACAAGAGGGAAAGTGGCGCACCAGGAGGGAAGCTCTCGATTAATATCATTCCCTTGTGTTAATATCATCCCCATGGGTTTTTCGGCTGGTTACGCTACACGACAACGCCACTCGCTGACAATGACACCATTATTTACGAGAAAGAATTGCTTCAAGTTTTCATTTTTTTTTCTTGAAGTATCAATAAATGGAACAATCTAGCTAACGACATTGTAACCCAAGATTCACTGCTATTATTTGAATCTTATTTGTGCTTAAGTAGCGATTGATCTTATTGCATTTATTTTTCCGGCACAGTTGTTCCTTTGTGTTGCGTCGCATTTCAGCTGATGATTGTGTGTGCACATTGTGAGTGACGTCATGCGTCTTCCGTTATGTACTGCTGCATTTTGTATACTTCGTTTTTTTTTATTTTTTCTGTATCCACCCTGCCAAGGTCTTGGAAACAAGACCACAGTGTAAATTATTAACTAATTAATTATATATTATTTAATTGACGGGATATAACATTGTTCCGCACATGGGCGGCTTTTCAATTTTCCGTCACTGACGAAGATACATCAACAAATTCAAGGTATATAGAACTTTCTCAAAAATTTCGTGCTACATGGACACGCTGATGAAGATGCCAGTGACAATTACTCGCTTATTGCAATACGATCTCTGACAGTTTCTTTTTCGCTACCAGGCTTAGGCCAGCCAGCGTATAAGCCAGCCAGGACCCTTGAGGAGTCGCGATGCGATCACACGGCGTATCAATTATTGCGTCCTCGTATGTGCCTCTCGGCCTCCATTATTTGTTGATCGCATTTCCGGTCAGCGTTTTTTATCTGCGCTTCATCGTGGGCTTCGTCGCAGCACCAAATTTCAGCCCTAGGAGAACGGAGCACAATAACGGCGCCAAAAAATCCGGTGACCTGGAGCCTCAAACACAACTGTGGCCTAGGCTCCGAATGTTCCCCGTAAAAGACGTACATATATACCTTTATGTGTATATTGTGCGTATTAGACAAGTCATGAATGAATGAGACCAAATGCAAATAAGACAAACCAAAGCCAAACCGCTTTCACTTATCCTAAAGCGGCTAAGATAATCGCTAATAAAATCAGGAAAACGTTAGATGGCAATAAAGCAAAAGATGAAGCAGGTTTTCGGAAAAGGTGTGCTCTACTATTCTTCATATCCATGTCATTAACCAGGTAATAGAATTCTCACAATATACAACCAGCCCTCATTCATAGTGTTCACTGAATATAAAAAAGCATTTGACGAAGTCGAAACCTTGGCGGTAATGCAGGCATTGCGAAATCAGGCTGTAGACGAGCCGTATACGAAAGTACTGAAAGATATGTACATGGCTGCACAACAACCATACTTCTGCATAAAGTGACAAATTTTCTATAAACAAAGGTGCTAGGCTGGGAGACACGATCTCCCCAGTACTACTCACTGCTTGCCTAGAGGAAGTAGCCAAAGATTTGTAACGGGAGTAGTTAGGGAAAAGGGTAGATGGAAAATACCTCAGAAACTTGTGATTTGCTGATGACATTACCTTGCTAAGTAACTCAGGGGATAAATTGCAAAGAATGATTGATGAATTAGACAGGAATAGTAAAAAGATAACTTTGAAAATCAATATGTAGAAGACAAAGGTAATGTTAACAGCTTCGGGAAGGAACAGCAGTTTACGTTAGGTAGCGAAGAACGGGAAGTAGTAAGCGATATGTCTACTTAGGACAGGTAGTAACCGCAGATCCGGACCATGAAGGAAAATAACAAGGAGAGTAAGATTGGTATTGAGCGAATTTGGCAAGCACTCGAAGATTATGACTGCTGAAACTCTCACCTCACCCTGACCTGGGAGAGAGAAACCACGTATAGATCTAAAGTTTTGGATCTGCTACAATAAAGGCTCTATAGAAAGCACGAAAAGAATAGATGAGAGTGTGCATCATTGCCGTATTCCACGTGTAACAACTATCGGGTCAGTGACCATTTAAAAGATTTTGTTTTTCTAATAATCTACAATCCTCAGGCACATTTCTCTGGGACACATATTGGTCTGATAAGCACTCAGTCATGTACAGTCGTGAGCAAAAGTGATATACAACACTCAGCCGGTGACGGAGCTCGGGAAAACGGCATACTAATGCCATATAGCGATAGAGACAGCGACCGTGACATGTGCATGTGGATAAAATGCGGCACCGCCACTATTGTCTCGATCCCAGATAGCTGTTGTTAGATGAAATCGCAATGCAATTTTCCTGAGCTCCGTCACCGGTTGAGTGTTGTACACCACTTTTGCTCACGGCATACACTGAATATATGTTTCATACAGGAATTTGCAACAATAACACTTGCGTAGCCGTATTACTCTATGGATTCAGACATCATACCATTAGAAAATACTTCCCTCCCTTCCAAGTACGTATGGATAGGCGCGGTCAATATGCCGTTCACAACAAGTATGAATCGTCTAAAAAATCGTCACATAAATTCTTCCTCCCCGGTGTAGTCCGTTCTTCTTTTAAATTTGTGTAGAACATTGTTCTTATCCCATGCAGCATTGGAAGCATGACTTTTTGCGAGTGTCCCGCAAAACAGCCAGGACCCTCCACTTCATAAGTACATACATGCCTATGCACATATAAACTCTACACAAAATAGAATTTATTGGTTACACTCATACATGCAAAAACGCACATTACTCACAAAACAAAGCACTATACAAAACAGCATAGTTTACATATGCATAATAAACTAAAAATAACACGATTCCCCAGAGAGGAGAAAACAATATAAACGAAGAGGTTTCTAATAAAGGACGACAGGCATCTCATTTCTGCTGCCTTGTACAACATAGAAGCGTGTGTGCCAGCGCCCCGCAGAAACATTAACATTTGAAAGGTCTGCATCTAGAGTCGACTTTATCTCGGCAACCTCGCTGTATAAAGGCAGAGGTCTGTCCGCTTGTGGGCCGACATATTGTTCGGGTGCAAGCACACGACGCGCCGTGCTCATCCATTACAGGATGAGCGAGCGACCAGGGTAAGACTCGTCAGCTAATAGCCTCTCTACCAGCCTTAACGCGAGCGCTCGAGCCACTGTCGGGATGCACGGAAGGCCAAGGCCTCCCCTGCTCCTCGGAAGGTGTAGGATGTGACGGGCGACTAGCGCTGTCCTGCCATCCCAAACAAAAGTCCCTATTAGGGACGCGAGTCTGTTCACCACCCGGCGCGAGATTGTCGCGATACGCGCCACATGAAAGGTGAAAGCGCACGATCGCGTCTTGACGATGCTAACTTTAGCATCGTGCACGAGGTTTAAACTCGCTGCTTCAGAAAGGGCGTGCGTGGCTCGCGAGAGAACTACGTCGCATGTCCGGGGGGAGACTCCGCTTGGCTCAAACAGCACGCCAAGTACACGCACTGCGTTCAAAAACGGTACGGCGGCGGCTAAAGGGCCCCTGAACAGACCGAAGAGGAGAGCGCTACTTTTCTTCGGGTTGAGCTGCGCTCCTGATACAGCTGCGTATTCTTAAAAGATGTTAAAAAAAACAATGAAGCTGTCATTGTCGCGCACGAAGAGTGAAATGTCGTCCGCGTATGCAGATAAAACGACAGTCTCCTGTCCTACCGTTGGAAAACCTCGAATACGCCTGTCCGCGGCGACCCTACGCAGCAGCGGGTCGAGCGAAAGTATGAAGAGTACCGGAGAGAGCGGGCACCCCTGACAAGCACTCCCCGCGTAATCGGAAAGTTGCGGGCAATTCCGCCATTCCGTACTTGTTCACTGCTAAGATCTGCGTAAAGGCCGCGTAGGAGCTGAACGAATTCGTCAGGAAATCCAAATGAGCGGAGCACAGCTAACAAGTAACCATGTTCTGCGCAGTCGAAGGCCTTTGGCTGGTCCAAGGAAACAAAAGCTCCAGTGATCTGTTTGGCACAGGCGTATTCGAAGACGTCTCTCGTCAGTGTCAGCGAAGCGAACACCGATCGTCCAGGTACCGAACAGGATTGGCATGGGCTAACCAAGTCCTGAAGGTAGATTCTCACCCTACGGACTAGCAATGTGGCTACGAGCTTATAGTTGGTGTTAAGGAGGGTAATCGGTCGCCACGATGAGGGACTCGACGGCGTCATGCCCTCCTTCGGTATAAGAACGATACGACCGGCACTGAACGAGGGTGGCTTGGTGCCGCTCTCGAGGAAACAATTTACGAGCTTAAGTAAAGGACCGAGGATGTCAAAGAAAGTAGAATAAAAACCGGTTACAAGTCCGTCAGGACCGGGAGCGGTCGACTGGTTCATGGCGCCTAAGGCACAACGCACCTCCTCCAAAGTGCCGAAGATGCGTCTTCTGGAAGTTGACGAAGCGGCCCACAGAAGGAACCGACAGTTTCTTGAAAATGCGCCTCCTGGTAGAGGCCTTGCGACAAAAAGAGGGCAGCGAAATGCTAGGTAATCGATTTGCGGGTGTCCGCGGGTTTTGAAGACGTCGTACCGTCCGCAAACGTGACGCTCTCCACTCGCGTTCGCCTGTTACTGCGCTGGCCAACGGCTCGAGCATGTCCAAGGTCCGCGGCATCCTCAAGCGGCACGTTTGCTGGTCCCGCTAAGAGTGATGCGCGAGGACTGTCTTCGAGGATGCGGTGATAACGCGCGCGCAGCGTCTCGAGATATCGCGAACGTAAGCGTTTCGCCGCCCCGTACGATGCGCATACGGCGCAGAACGTCATTCAGCATGGTCGTCATGCCGACACGCCGCGCCTTCCCCGCACTCACAAGAACATCGCGCCAGCGTGTTTTCAGCGCGTCCCAGGTAACAGGTGTTATGTCACTAACTGCTGCCACAGATAAGCACAACTCTCGGCGTATATCAGTGAAACACTGTTCATCGCGTAGTACCGCTGCATCCATGCGCCACATCAGGGGGCTGTTTGCACGGCACAGGGCGCAGAGTAACCGGGAAGTGATGACTTAGTTTAAGGCCTGGTGGGAAAGGCAATACCTCGCACTGTAGCAAGTCAGGTGCCATGGCGGAGGGGATGTAAACTCGATCTATTCGGCTTGCGCTCTGGCCCCAGACTCGTGTTGCCTCGAAATTGTCTCTTTGAAGAGTGCCCCACGCGTCCTCTAAGCGTAATGATCGCACTAGTTTTCCAAGTTCTTTCGCGTGGTAATTGGAGGCGCCCTGACCAGGCTCCCTGATGTCGCGCATTGTGTCTAAAACACAATTGAAATCCCCGAGCAGAAAGTGGGGCACGTCGTCGAGAAAGTATGTCATGATGGATCGAAAGAACTCGTTTGTCAGACTACGCGTGACTGGCGCGTACACGTTGACAAAACGAGTCTTGCGGCCATCCAGAAAAATGTAAACGACAATCACGCGCCCATCTATGCCATATGTACAATGAGCAGGTGGGAGCTTGCAGCTGACTACGCCGAGCACTTAACGAGACTACATGACGTCGGAAAGTTTGAAGTTGTCAAGTCGTTTTTCACTGGAGCTGGAAAAGTGAAATAAGAGTCAACCTTATAGTGCTCTTTGATGTTGAGTCAGGTAAGCTACACCCAGGCCACGCAGGCAAGTTCATACGGCTTGGTTAAAGCGGGGCTGTGTATGTCGGACGGTAACCTACCCCTATTGCAAAAACCAGCGTCTCCAGTGCGAAACCAGTACGATTTCCGCGCTGGTTTTGCACTGGATCTGCTGGGCACGCTGGAGGTCTGCGATATTCACTGGAGCAGTAACGGGAAGACACTGGTTGCACTGGTGCGATGGAAGAAAAACGCTGGTATTAGCTTTTTGACGCTGGGTGGGTCGCTGGCATCCGCGATGCACTGGGATAAGCGCTGTATGTGCACTGGAGCCGCACTGGTCCCAGTGTCCCAGTATAGGCGGTGCGGCCAGCGGCGTCACCCGGAGTAGCATCTCCTCAGGGGCCAACAGGGCAACAGCGTACTCGCAATCGACTATCGGGGCGCATATGAAAAATATGGTTCAAGCAAGCGCTTTTTGCTTCGAAGGCGTTGCGCATTTGTAAGAAAACAAAGGCCGTGTCTTTTTTTCTAGAGTTTCCATGTTTCGATAGGTCGTTTCGATCGTTTCGAGAGAGACCATGACCGCCGCGCCTCTATCTCATGACACACTGACGATTAACGCACAACTAAAGCTGGAATTGAATAATGTGGGCTACCAAGCATAACAAACTTCACAGCTGATTTTAAGGGCACGCTAACACAATGATTACCACAAAAATGTTAAATGCGGGCTCAATCGCAGGCGATCGTAGCCTGCACCACGGCCCAGTATAAACAGCAGAAAGAAAAACTAAAACGAGGAAGAGAGTAGTTTACCGAGCGATGGGCCCATAAGAGAAAAAACAACAACACACAGCGCTTGTAATGCATAATATTTGGCGTGTTTCTCAAACTTTTGCGCTCCTTCTTACTCTGCGTATGAAGCAGCCGAGCCCTCTGTCATCGCAACGCTTCCCGAAATGTTTACATACAAATAAGGTTTATAGTTACTCGCAATATAGGGTCATCGCTGCGGCACTTGCCGGTATTGAAGCTTGGTCGCACTTTTTTCTTTGAAGGTTTGTACTAAAGCTCCGTGTTCAGCGAAAATTACGCCCACGGTAGCAGAGCACCACCGAAGAGCCGGCGTTGGTAAATTTGCCAGCGATGTCAAACTCCACATGTTAAAATGATTCCAGTGCACAAAATAGCGCGCAAAGGCACCCAGAACATCATTTGCAAGTGCTGAGAGCAGACAGCAAGCTCCAATGATCAAGAAGTTGTAATTGTTAGAGCGGTAGCGATAACCTGTAGACTGCGAAACATAAAGTCCCAACCTTATAAATGCGGGTCATGACATAAAATGCACAAATGTTTCGAAGAAATCCAGTTCTCGGCGTGTATCCAATGCAAACATTGGATCTGTCAGTTTTTCAAAAATGGGACTTGTTCAAACAGGAAACCAAAAACTTAGCAATTGAAGCCTCTGCAAGAATCGCGTTCCTAAAGAGACACCACCTTCGTGAGCTTGGGCGCACTCTAACTGAGCTACATGAGCTAGAGAGGGTTAGCCCGGGTGCCTATGTTGAAGAAATTAATAACGTAAAGGCAGAGCTTCAACAAATTGCGACGGAAAGATACAAGGGGGCCCTAATAAGATCTAGGACTCGAAGGTTTCTTGACGAGCAACCTTCACGTCGGGCCCTCAGTGATGAAAGAGAGAATGCTCTTACGAAGGAAATATTGGAAATTCAGTATGGTGGTTGCACATATAGTGATGCTCCTAGTATTCTTGCTGCTTTCTATGATTATTATCGAAAGCTGTTCGGCAGTTGTAAAGATCCAAATCAGGGTTTCGATTATAATTCCTTACTTGAGAACTTTCCTCGACTAGACGATGAGAAATGTGCTGTAGTAGAGGGACCCATCACTTTGGAAGAAATTAAATCAGCCATTTCAGACCTTCAGAACCAGAAATCTCCTGGCCCAGATGGTATTACTAGCGAATTTTATAAAACATTTTCGCCTTGCCTAATGCCTGTTTTGATGGAAGTATTCCAAGCATCTTATGATGTGGGTTTCCTGCCTCCCACTTTCTATTCAGGCCACACAATATTAATACCCAAAAGCAAAGATACTAATCGGTTGAAAACTGTTGAAGGATATCGTCCAATTTCCCTCTGTAATGTTGATTACAAAATTTTTGCCAAGGTCCTTTGTTCTCGTTTGCACCTGGTTATCATGGACTTGATAGGTTCGCATCAGGTGTGTGGTATCAGAGGGCGCAGTATTCAAACACACATCCATATTGCACGTTCAGTAATCGAGACAGTATCAGATGAGACAGGCCAAGTAGCTCTGATTCAAATTGACCTGGCGAAGGCGTTTGATAAAGTTCGGCACAATTTCTTGTTCGCGGTCTTGGAGAATGCAAACATTGGTGACGTTTTGCTCAAAGGCATAAGGCTGTGCTATATGAACTCGTATACAAGACTAATTGTTAATCAGGAGCTAACGAAACCAATACCACTGGAATCATCTGTTCGTCAAGGATGGCCACTGTCTCCACTGTTGTTTGGCTTATATCTGGAACCCCTCTGTCTCAGTGTAATTAACAGTGCAGCCATCCATGGTTTCTCTCTGGCTCAATGTGAAGTTAAGATTTTAGCTTACGCGGACGATATCGCCCTCTTTTGTTCTGACGAAAAGAGTGTACTTGAACACTTGGCTGAACAGTTCTGCGATGTATCAGGCGCGGCCCTTAATTTCGATAAATCCAAAGGTTTTTGGTTGGGACACTGGGGCACTAGACCAAGCCAGTTTGGAGGCATATGCTGGGACTGTAGTCCTCTTCAGTACCTAGGGGTTCCGCTGCACCAAGTTCGTAACAGCGCAGCCTACTGGGATTCACAAATCGTGCCTATGCGGCGACAAACGCAGGCTTGGATGGGTAGGGAACTCTCAGTGTTTGCTAGGGCACAGGTCTATAACATATTTTTGTTTGCAAAGCTTGCGTATGTCCTTCAAGTCCTGCATTGTGCGAGGAGCAAAGTACAAGTTATACACAGAATATTTGCAACATTTGTGTGGCGCTCTCAATGGGAGCCCATGCGGCGTGACAACTTGTTTCTTCCCTTAGAGTCTGGTGGAGTTTGCCTTGTTCACTTGTTTGTGCATCAACTTGTCTCCCGTTTTTTCTTTTTCAAATCGGCAAACCATCCGTTTCTTGTAACTGTGCTCATAAGGCGCCTTAGTCCACATTTGCCTTACTTATTCGCACCAACTGGGCAGGCTCGTGAGGGGCATTTACGGATACTCCTTAAGGAGGTTGCTGACACTTTCAATTTTCTCACTGTGCGTTTCTCTGTAGATTACCTGTATAGCCTCTCGAGAAAGCAGATGACCCAGGCTCTCACTGAGTCTGTTCCCTACACCGTTGTATCGGCAGCCTTATCTGGGGTTTTAGGACACCACTGTTCTAAAGCGTGTTAGCCAAATGTGCATTCAGGCAGCTGCAAAAACCTTCATTTTCAAATTACATACAGCGACGTTGCCTGTCAAGACATTTCTTCACAATAAGGAGATGTTTGTGCCCTGGTCGGTAAATTGTCGTCTCTGTAACGTGCCTGAGACAATTGAGCATTGCTTTATTCTGTGCCGTGATGCTATGTGTTTTTGGGACATACTACAAAGAACTCTTAAAAAGGACATTGAAATTACGCCTTATACAATTAGATTTTTGCCTCCTGACAAAAACTCTGTCGTGCCTTACGATCTATTTGTGTTGATGGGACTGTTCAGCCTTTGGAAAAGCCGCATGATCGACAGGCATGCAGAGCCACCAAGATCGTCGAAATCCGTGTTTCGGGAGCAGTGTGCTTTGGTGAGAAGTGTATATGCTGCACGTGAAGAACCTCCAAACTGGATGCCGTATCTAGACGCATGTGTATGTCTCCCAGACTTTTGATGTTCTAATGATTGTGCATTGTCGGGCTGAGGATATGACGGGCTCGTATTAAGCAGCCCGGTAACTTTAGACATGGACATGTTTAAGTAAGTGGAGTTGTTCCTTTTTACGGAAGTTTTTCCATGCAATAAAGAAAAAAAAAATTCACGGCGTGGCCAAGTGGTTAGCGTGCTGAGCTACGGGTTAGTATGTGCCTAGGGACTGAGTTCGAAGCGCGTTTGGTGCTGTCATTTTTTTTTCTTTATTTTACTCAGTTTTTAGGTTTTTTTTATGGACCTAACTTGTTTCGTTACTTTTTACTTTTTAATTTCTATCCCACGCCTTTTTTTCTCCGGGCGAACAGTGCCGCCAGTGCAAAGCGTCAGTATGCCGCGTTCCAGTGCGCCCAGTTTCCAGCGTCATACTGGGACCATAATCAGGTATGGCGCTGGGGCGCTGGGACCAGTGGCACTGGTTTTTGCAATAGGGACGACCGGTAGCTGGAGGACGTAATTACTTTGTACTGTACCTAATCAATATGCATGATATATTAGAGGCAGGAATTTGGGGATTGATAAATGGTAAATAAGCGAGCAAAGACTACATGCACGCAGCCCTTGATGGCGGAGCTTAAGTGTACTCACAGCTGTTGTTGGGGCGCTGGGACCAGTGGCACTGGTTTTTGCAATAGGGACGACCGGTAGCTGGAGGACGTAATTACTTTGTACTGTACCTAATCAATATGCATGATATATTAGAGGCAGGAATTTGGGGATTGATAAATGGTAAATAAGCGAGCAAAGACTACATGCACGCAGCCCTTGATGGCGGAGCTTAAGTGTACTCACAGCTGTTGTTCACAAAGTAGACTAGTCATTGTCATAGGTACATCATTACAAAGTTTAATTAATTTTGAAATTCTTTCAAAATATAGTAGAGTGCAAGCAGTAAACGAACCAAGAAGGCAGGCGCCATGAAGCATCGCCTTGTACTAAGCTTGTACGGAAGCTTACACTAAGTGGACTCTGGCATTTCAAACTCTACCTATGTCTACATTCCTCTCATGACTAACTTGGGCAACGATATGAGATAGACTCTAAACCATGTGGGGCTATCTTGATATGGAATGGTGTGCATTATTGTATGTTCTGAAGCTGCACATGGAATATGCGTAATCTCCCTCGTGGAGGGATCCGTTTAATTTAAACCACCGACGTTGCACAGAACCAGGGTATATTTGCTTTTTGTTCCCATAAAAATTCTCTACCACTGCAAGAATTTGACCGATGATCTTGGGGTCAGCTAGCAGCCGAACGCCAAAGCTACAGAGCCACCGCTGCGGCTACATGTGCTTCCCCTAGAGAAAAATCCCATATCGCGACAAACGGGATTGAACCGCTCCTGTATTATCCCGTATAAATTTCATTCCGGTGTGACCAGTCCTGTACGAAGCTTACTCGGGTTTATTTCGGACAGGTCATGTCCGGTATGAGTTTGAATCCGGACGGTACGGTCCGGTATAGAGTTAATACAGGGCGGACCATTTCCATTATGCATCTCATACATGACATCCCAGTCCGGTATGGATATGAAATGGCGGACCAGTCCTGTATTGACCTCATACACAAGACAGGCCACGTCAGGTTTAACAGAAACCGGACAAACCCGATATGAATGAAACTGATACGGGACAGAGTATTTTCGCTTCTCAACACAATTCGGGCGGATCGTGAAGCTCAACCAGGATGACCACGTCGGAACATGTCTTTGTGCTAAATAAACATGAAACCATACATATTATACGTTACAACTTTTCTGTATATGTGGAGTACGCGTTTTTTCTCAAATACCTAGAAGATAAGAAGATGGGTGCGCTAGCAAGTACACAAACGCATCGCGTTTTGCTTTTGCGTGTGCAACAGTCGCTACAGCTTGTACGAACTTGCGGTGCATCTTCATATCTGCGACTGAAGATCTGCCACCTTCAACGCGAAAGTGCAAGCAAGAACGTAGTGTTTCGTTAGCGAGGATGAAATACGCTCGAGAATAAATGAAACATATCGCTGACAATCGAAATATGCACAGGTCAGCCGGACATTGGGAGTCGCTTCCTCGAGTGTTTACGTACGCAAAACACTTGGTCAGAAGTAAGTTCATTGATGTAGCGGCTCCGCTGGCAGCAGGTGAAGCTAAAACAAGTAGTATTACAAGAGTTGGTGCACCGCATATATCTATATGTAGCAAAATTGCGCGCGTTCGAAGACGATGACAAAACACATAAGCACTAGTAAATTGTGACATCCCGAGGTTTGTCTGCAAGAAAGCGATACATTGTAAAGATGCGGGACACGGATAACCCTGCGTGATAGCCCGGAAAAAGATTCAGCGTGTTTGAATGGCGATCGTTCAATTACAACCACAAATTCTACAGGCTACAAAAATACACAAACTACGAAAGAGCAGTGTAGACTACATAAGCAGAAATATAACCGCTGCCTCCGTATGCTTCCGTGGTGTAGGGGTTAAAGTGCGTGCTTGCTGACCGAGAAGACCGAAGTCTAAAAAACGCGCAAATTTTTTTCTTTTCCATTTTTCTGTCTTTTTATTCTTTTTTTTTCGTTTTCAAATATTATTGTATTATTCTGTAGCTCTGCATGATTTTTGCAGCCTGGCGTCCAGTTTTTCTTGTGAAACAAAGGCCGCGGACTATACAGGAATTTTTGAAATGAGAGCTCCGCGCGGTTTAATTTCGGTTAAGCCTGTATCAATTAACCAAAAACCGGACGAACGTGTCATTTCCGGAACTGATACCAGGCAGAGTTTTTCCACTTCTGAACAGAAGCCGGGCCGATCGATGAAACGCAACCAGAATGACCATGCCAGACACGCCAGCGCACTAAATAAGCATGATACCAAACATATAGAACTATTCTCTATACGAAGACACGCATTGTTTCACAAATACCTCGAAAATACGAAGCCGTTGAAGTGTGCACTAGGAAGCATGTACGCGCGTCGCGTTGCTTTTGGGCGTGCAACAGTCACTGCAGCTCGTACGATCTTGCGGTGCGTCTTCATATCTGCGACTGAAGATCTGCCACCTTCAACACGAAAGTGGAAGCACGAACGTATCGTTTCGCTAGCAATGACAAAAAACTGCTCGATATAAAATAAACAAACATCGCTGACCATCGAAAGACGCGCAGATAGCCGCGCACCGGGCGACGCGTTCTCGAATGTTTACGTATTGAGACCGCTCATTGGAAGTGTATTCATTGACGTCGCGGCTCCACTCGTAGCACGTCAAGCTGAAACGCCCTGTATTAAAAGTATTTAGTGCACCGGATATCTATGTATGTAGGAAAACTTACAAGCGTTCGTAGACGATGAAAAACACATCAGCACTAGAAAATTATATCTTGAGGTTTGCCTGCAATAAAGCGACGCATTATAAAAATACGAGACATTCGTAAACCATCGTGATAGCCTGGAAAAAGATTCAGCGTGTTTAAAGGGCGATCAGTGAATTACGGCCATCAACTCTACAGCGAAAAAAATATACGAAGTACGAAAAAGGAAAATTAGCTACACATACTGAATAACAACCATTGTAACTCTAAACCACTGTATACAGAGTAGTGAAGAAGACGAAGACGCTGTTCAAAGCGGTTGCGTTTCGCGATGTTCTCAACTCAAAGGCTTCAATCGGCCTCTGGACGAGGTACTGCTCAGGCTAATGCCAGCAGCAATGAATACCGGATTGTTTTGCCACGTCTCCTAGCAGGTAAGCTGGTCGCTGACTCCGTTTTCTTGCATGCGGACCTTGCCCGACGCCCGTACCGGGCACAAGACTTCAGAGACTCCCGTCAGAATGTTGTGGACCTCAAGGAAATTAGTTCAATTGGCCAATTTCAAATGTCTCATGTATGGATGGTCACCTGCAAGTCTGCACAATCGAAAGAGAAATTGGTGGCTTGCGGTGATCTTGTCGTTAAGAGCCGCCGTTGTGTCGTTGTGGACCCAGAACCAAAACGTGGTGAAATTGAATCTTCTGTGGCTTCCCGAACGCTTGGAAGATGCCTTCATACGTGAGGCACTACAGGCGTACGGGAAGGTGACTTCCATTTCGACGGAAAATTTTAAAGTGGCGGACATGGAAGATTTGAGAACGCTGAACCGGGATGATGTTGTGTCTCTCGCTGAAGGAGTCGGCGTTGGCGACGTCCCGCATGCACTGACTATTTGTGGTATACAGAGCCTTGTTTTAATACCAGGGAGGCCACCGCTCTGCCTCCGATGCACCCGTGTTGACCACATCCGTAGGCACTGCCGTACTCCGCATTGTGACGACTGCCGACGGTTCGGTCACACCGTAGAAGAGTGCATCGTTACCTATGCGTACAAGTTGCGGCATTGTGTGCGGCCACCGGAAGACGTCATACAAGAGCATATTATGGACGCCACAGAAGTGCTTGACGCGGCTGGTGTCCTCTCAGTTGCTACTGTGGACACGGCTACCACAGCTAATACAACGGTTGTTCCTCAAGGTGACTCCAAGGAAAGTAAGACGCTGCTTCGATATGAGACGCCGAATCCGGCACATGATAAGGAGCCTGCCACCTGTTCTAATGCTGCCAAAGATACCGCCCCGGTTACTCCAGCCACGGAGGTCAACGCCGAGGAAGAGCTTGCAGGTCAGCCCACTCTACCTGCAGCTGAGGCCGTCCCTCTTGTTGAAGAGCATCTTCATCAGCGCAAGAGAAAATGCGCATCTGACGCGAGTGAAAATGATGATCTGGTAAGCGTGAAGCATCGCCGCCGCCGGCGCACGTCAAAACACAAGGGGAAGTGCCAACGTTCGCGTTCCCGCAGTCGTGGTGGAGGTCCGGAGGCGACGTCGCCGTCTCCGGAGAGACAAATGCAAGCCTAGTTAGTCCTTGTGTGGTCACCATGGCGACCTCTGAGGAGCTAGTGTTTGCAACGCTGAATGTGCGTGTGTGTTGTGTATCTTCTCTTGTGTTTGTGTTTGTTGCGCCACATTTCTGAATACGATGCAGCACCAACTTGCCCCTCAAGCCGTTATTTTGGAACGTGGGAGGCTTTAGGTCTCATCAGAAGCAGGTGGAACTTCGTCGACTTTTCAGCAGCAGGCGGCTTGATTTTGTCGCCGTCCAGGAAACGAAGATTGAGTGAGCAGGACACAGAGAGGGCACTAGGACCCTTTTTGTCTGATTACAATGTTATTGTGACGCATGCTATTGGTTTTTCGGCGGGTAGCTTCCTATTTCTGCGAAGGGCTCTCCCTTATTCTGGGTTATCTTACTATACTGACTCTGATGGGCGGCTAATGAGTTGTGATTTTTTGCTCCACGGGAAGCCATGAAGACTTATCAACATTTATGCTTTTAATAGTGCAGCTGAGCGTGTTGATACGTTTGAAGCCATGACTAACCTCCTAGATTGTGATAAGAATGTTGTGCTAATGGGAGACTAATTGTGTATGTTGCATGAATTATCGTGCTGGGCCTAGTGTACACAGATACAGAAGTGGCGAAGTGTTGTCGCGTGTTATAGATGATTCAGGACTCATTGATACAGGGGCCTCATGTCATGCAACTCCACTATTCACGCATATCCAGGGGAGGTCCCACGCGCGCCTAGACAAGATTTCTGTTTCTTCCACGCTGATTTCCCGTGATTTGTTGTGTGAAACTGTAGCGGTTTCGTTTTCAGATCATTGTGTGGTGGTTTCTCGGCTCGGGAGAACTTACTGTTCAAAATTTAGGCCGCAATGGGAGCTTTAGAAGCTAAATTCTTCACTTGTAAATGATCAGGCGTTTGCCTTTCGGATACGCTCCCAGCTACAAGTGTGTTTGACAGGTGCCATGCCAATATTTGCTGCATGGGAGCTGTTTAAACAGGAGGTGCGGATATATCTATTGAAATTGCGTCTGTTAGGTCATTTTACAGGAAATTACAAGAGAGGACATTGCATAAGAGTTTGTATTACCTCTATGAATTAGAATGTGAGGCACCTGGAGTATATTTAGACGAAATTGCTAGGGTAAAGTGTGACTTACAAAAACAGGACGCTGCAAGATACATGGGGCGCCCGAGTTCTATCTCGTACAAATCGTGCATTGCACCCTGAAACCCCTACGCGACAAGCTCTATTTGATGAGCACCGTAATGCTACGGCCAAATTGATACCGGGAATGATGTCCAATGGCACCCTAGTAAAGAAAACGTGTGACAAATCTCTGTGTTTGTGAGCTATTACACGACACTGTTCAGTGACGCTTCTGCTACTTCTAATTCGGATCTACTAGCTAACTTTAAAGCTCTTATAACGCCTTTATCAGATGAAGACTGTGCTCTTATCAATGGCCCTTTCACGTTGGAAGAAATAGAGCACGCACTTGACCAATTACCCCTCTCCAAAACATTTGGCCCTGATGGCATATCGTGTGGGTTTTACAAAACTTTTAAACTTTTGCTGAGCCCTATCTTGCTGCAGATCTTCGCTTTAGGTTTCGATGTGGGGTTCCTTCCTCAGTCCTTTACTAGGAAACACACAGTCTTAATTCCAAAGAGTACGGATAAAGAAAAATTGCTCTCAGTCGATGGCTATAGGCCAATCACGTTGGCAAATGTGGACTACAAAATTTTTGCAAAAGTTCTATCGAATCGTTTACAGTATGCCATGACGGTTCTCATTGGCCCTCATCAGACGTGTGGCTTGAGTGGACACTCCATACAAAATAACATGCATATTGCACGTACAATTATCGAATATTACTTTGGCTTTTATGAGCAGCTTGCTCTACTCCAGATTGACCTTGCGAAGGCATTTGATCGTGTCGGCATTCGTTTCTATTTTCTCTTCTCGAGCGTGCAAATGATGAATGAACTGTACTGAAAGGGGTGCAACTTTGTTACGACAACTGTTCCACTCGCTTGATTGTTAACGGTGATCTCTCAAAGCCTGTGCCAATTCGATCGTCCGTGAAGCAGGGTTGACCTATGTCACTGCTGCTCTTTGCCCTCTACCTAGAACCACTTTGTTTGAGTGTACTGCAAAACCACAGTATCCATGGTTATGTTGCCTTCAGTAACAAAGTGAAAGGGCTTGCGTACGCCGACGATTTGGCGTTTTTCTGCACAGAAAAACCCAGCATTGACAAAATTATAACCATCATTGAGCTGTTTGGGATTGTATCTGGCGCTCAAATGAATAAGTCTAAGAGTTCGGATCTATGGTTCGGTTCATGGGGAGCAATGCCGACTTATTATGCTGGAATTGAATGGTCTCGTGTTCCCCCTAAATACCTTCGATTCCCCTTCATGCATTCAAGTTTAGTGGACGTTACCGGAAAGAGCGGGTCACGGCACTCAAAAGCTATGCTCAGACTTTTGTTCCGCACCGCCTATCAATTTTAGTCGAGCACAGGCATGTAACATGTTTCTGGCTACAAAACTTTATTTTTTTTACAGGTACTCCATTGCGCGAGGAATTAAATCCACAGGTTTCACAGAACGTTTGCGACGCTCATATGGTCGTCCAGTTTTGAGCCTATGAGGCGCGATAACTTATTCAGGCCTGTTTGTGCTGGCGGACTAGGTTTGACACATATCTATATCAGACAGTTAGAAGCTCGTTGCTTCTTTTTCCGTAATAGCTCCCATCCAATTACCAGAGCATCCCTGCACACTAATCTAGTGAACCTTCTTCCAAACTTAGTGGTCTCTTGGTTTGGTTTTATGTGGTTTCATGAAAGAAATTTACGATTCAGTGCGTTTTCTGGCGGTTTGCTTTTCTTATGAGTACTTATTCTTTGTTTCACGGAAAAATATATACCATAATTTCATATCTATGTTGTTCCCGCCTCCCTTACATCGTTCACTCAATTCCAATAATATGGAGCATGATGTGTTAAAAAGGGTGCGCAAAATGCTGATCTCGCCTTCTACTGAAACATTTTTCTTTAAACTTCATACCAAGGTTTTGCCTTTTAAAGTGTGGCTTCAGAAAAAAATATTTTCGTTTTTTCTGTTAATTGCCGGTTATGTGATACACCTAAAACCATCGAACACTGGTTTATTGCCTGCAAAGATGCAATATTATTTTGGGACGTTCTGTAAAGAACATTGAAGAAAGGCTTTATTTTGAATTGCCACCATGTGCGTTATTTGATAACCACCGAACATGACCACGAATCCTTTGACATGATCTTCCTCCATGGACTGCACAGCCCATGGAAAACTCGTATGTTGGACCGGAATGCTGAACCTCTAATCTCCCCCGCTACTCATTTTGGTCAGATGGTACACCAGCTTAGAGACACTTACGAAGATAGTGACCATCAACCTGACTGGCTGCCATTTTTGATGTGTTGTCTTTACTTGCCACCGTTTTAGTGAAGTTGTGCTAAGTCGTATTTTAGTTGAGTGGTGTTGTGTTGTATGTTCCAATTGGACGTTTCGCCTACAGGCTGATTACTCTGTAAATAATGTTTATAACTCTACGCTGAATTTAAAAGCATGTAATAAACACCATGCTGAAAAAAAAAGAGTAGTGGTTAAGGTGCCCGTCTAAAGACCATGAGGGCCGAGGTTCGATTCCATAATTGGTAATAAAAGTTTTTTATTTTATTTATTATTTTCTATGTAGTCGTATTATTTTGTATTGTTTCATGCTTTTTCCACCCTGGCGACGCGTTTCTTTCCGGAAGCGAGGGCCGTCAACCATACAGGCCATTCCGCGCTGTTTCATTTCGGACTTTCCAAGGCAGTACAGGAATTTCCTGAAACAGCCAACAATCCTGTATCCCAGATTCTGTACAGTAAACCTGTATGCGATTTCCTGTACAAAAGTTATAAGGATTTTTCAGTAGGGTCCTGTTTAGACGGTTGGGATTACTTGGCACGAGTTCTCGTATTATGTCACACCAGCCGGACCATGATGATTAGTTTGTGCGTGTGACAACGCTCAAATGCCCCCTGATCTTCCCAAAGACCCTTTTCCTTTTTACAGGGTGGCACGAGTCATAACTTCCCGCAAAATTACTGCCCCAGTCAAGGAGAGCAAAAGGCTATGATGGAAGTTTGTTAGCTTGTTGGCATATCATATTATGTTCGTAAATCATTATAGTTAGTAAACTGGGGCCGAAATATGTGGGAGGAACATATAAACTGGGTTAAACCCCTTTACTGGATTGCTCGTGTCCCTCCCACCTAGTCATGTCCCTGTTGGCAAGGTACAGTTTTTCTAACAAAAGGAAGACGATTGCTTGAAACGTAGTCCTTAAGGGCTAAAATTGTTATAAAAGAGAGCAAAATATATAGTGTCATATTCGTAGCAATGAGAGCTGGTGCGTCAAAATTGTTGCAAACAGACCGCGCCTACTCAGTGGTAAAAAAGGGGGATTTTGTGTAAAACTGCGAAACAAGGCAGTAAAGCGTGCAATGCCCACTGTATGCAGACATTGAAGAAAACAATGAGTAAACACTGGCACAACGGGGCCACAAATCGGCGAAAACATAACTCGGTGGTGCATATTATTTTACACGGGTGATAAGAGGACGTTTCCGGTAACAAAAAACTAAATTGATGGCCCCTACGGTTTCCACGTGTGAATGTACGTAATAGTTTTTTGAACACTCAGAAGGGTAAAAAGGCAGGACATCTATGAAGTCTCTTAAGTGGTGCATGTGAGAAATGGCACAACAATTAAGGCGAAAGCCTTTAATGACTCATCACTGTCGTCAGCAAAAGTGTCACGCTTTAGCGGTTGCTGTGGTACTTAAAAAATAACTAATAAACTTTGTCTCCTACCGGGGAATCGAATCTCCATCCCTTGGATCGCCTGCCCAGCGTGTTACCACAACGCTCTTCATAATTACCCTTGTCTGCAGTGAGAATTAAGCTTCGATTGAGGAGGTATGATCTGGATCTAAATTTCATTAGAATATGCTGTGGAAGTGAGGAATCGATTTCAAGAATTAGATCTAGAAGACAGAGAGCCCGAAGAGATGTGGACCGATGTTCGTGATATAATACAAGAAGCTACTAAGGTAGTTCCAAAGCAAAAGAAATGCAAGAAAGAAAACTGGTTATCTGAAGAGGCTTTGCAAATAGCTGAGGAAAGGAGGATGGCAAAAGTTATGGGGGAAAGAGAAAGATACAAGGTTCTCAATGCGGATTTTCAGAAAATAGCAAGGAGAGATAAGAATGCCTTCCTTAACATACAGTCCCAAGCAGTTGAGGACAACAGCCAATTAAGGAACACAAGAGCTCTGTATAAGACAATCAAAGATATCAAAGGAAGCTTCTGTGATAAGCTGGGCGTGATAAAGGACAAACGAGGCAAGGACCTCACTGAAGTCTCAGAGATAAAGAAGAGGTGGCAGGAATACACAGAAGAACTGTACAAGAAGGTCCCGAAAGTGCAAACCCAACATAAGACAGTTGTGATTACTGATCTCGAGCCGGGTATCCTGAAGAGTGAAGTTGAGTGGGCCATAGCCAGCCTTGCTAAGAACAAAGCTAGCGGAATTGATGGTATTCCAGCTGAGTTGCTTCAAAACCTCAACCATGACGCTGCTAACATTCTGCATACATTATGTCAGAAGATTTGGACAACCGAGCAGTGGCCACAGGATTGGAGGAGGTCAGTTTACATCCCCATCCCAAAGAAAGGCAGTGCAAAGATTGTTCCAACTATCGCACGATCGCGCTTATTTCGCATGCTAGCAAGGTGATTTTGAAAATCCTCCAAGGTAGGCTGCAGCAGTATGTGGATCGGGAGCTTCCGGACGTGCAAGCTGGGTTTCGCAAGGGCAGAGGAACTAGAGACCAGATTGCCAACCTTCGCAGAAAAGTGGAAAAAGCAAGAGATTTCCAGAAACCCATGCACTTCTGCTTTATTGATTATGCAAAAGCGTTTGACTGCGTATATCACAGCAGATTGTGGCAAGCTCTCCAAGAGATGGGAGTTGCAAGTCACCTCATCTGTCTCCTCAGGAACCTGTATGAAGGGCAAGA
Source organism: Amblyomma maculatum (assembly GCF_055883805.1). Taxonomy (NCBI): domain Eukaryota; kingdom Metazoa; phylum Arthropoda; class Arachnida; order Ixodida; family Ixodidae; genus Amblyomma; species Amblyomma maculatum. The sequence continues at coordinate 151,169,353 of NC_139353.1, read as the reverse complement.
GGCCACAGTCAGAACTGGGCATGGTCTTACTGATTGGTTTCCGATCAAGAAAGAAGTGAGGCAAGGCTGCATACTGTCGCCCTGCCTATTTAACATATATGCAGAGTGCATCATGAGGAAGGGCGGTCTGGACGAGTCTTCAGCTGGCGTGAAGATTGCTGGAAAACGTATCAACAACCTTAGATATGCGGATGATACCACTTTAATGGCAGAAAGTGAAGTGGAACTCAAAGGACTTCTGATGCGCGTACAAGAAGAGAGTGAGAAGTTTGGGCTTAAAGTGAACATTAAAAAGACAAAGATCATGGCGTCTTGCCCTATCAAGTCCTGGAGCATCAATGGAGAAGTGGAAGCTGTGACAGATTTTCTCTTCTTGGGCTCCAAGATTAATTCGGAAGGAGACTGCAGCCATGAAATTAGGAGATGCCTGCTTCTGGGAAAGAGAGCAATGGTTAGCCTTGACCGCCTAGTAAAGAGCAGAGACATTAGTCTGCCAACCAAGATCCGTATAACTCGTGCTATGGTCTTTCCACTTGTGATGTATGGATGCGAGAGTTTGACTGTGAAAAAGGCTGACCGCCGAAGAATTGACGGACTTGAATTGTGGTGCTGGCGAAGATTCTTGAGAGTTCCTTGGACTGCCAGAAGATCAAATCAGTCGATATTGTCGACCATAAACCCTGACTGGTCATTGGAGGGTCAAATTCTAAAGTTAAAACTCAGCTACTTTGGTTATCTGATGAGAAGAGAGGAGTCGCTGGAGAAAGATTTGATGTTGGGAAAGGTTGAGGGTCGCTGGAGAAGGGGTAGGCAGCGAACGCGATGGTTAGATGGCATCCTCGAGGCACTGCAGATGAAGTCATGTGATGTTATGAAGATGGTGAAAGACCGGAAAGCGTGGCGTGACATGGTCCATAGGGTCACTAAGAGTCGGACACGAGTGAACGACTGAACTGAACTCACAGTGAGAATGATAGCGAGATTTCGCGAGTGACAGGCACTGCGCCTTTCCTTTCCTGGATGCGAATTATAGAACGCCGGTGAACTTTAATTCGTTCAATGAGATGCTGGTTGTGTTCGACAAGGGGCGCGCGATGTACCGTCACGACAGGTAATGACGTTACAAGGGGATTCATTTATTACGAAGCTGACCCCAGCGGGCGATCAATTCCGGCGTCCGTGCTCCCTTTCCTTTGCCGCTACCTCGAACGCCGCACCGCACAGCAAACAGAAGCAGACGCAGATGTCAAGGAGGCGTTAGTATAGCAGGCATCAGCGCTGTTTGAAATTGATTTACAGGATAGAAAAGGGATAGAAACGTTTTATGCTGCGAATGACAGTCAAATATTCATCTTGAGCTACCTAATATATAGTTTTGCTATCAAATTGTGTTGCCGCTATCTTCCCAATAGAGGCGCTTATTTTTCGAATTTTTTTAAAGAATCAGTAAAGCATGATTTTTGGTTACTTGAACGAATGTTGACGGTTGGTATATGTTTATCACGTGAATCATTTATTTATTTTTAAAGATTGCCCAGTTATCATGTGTTGATTGAATGTCATATGTAGCTTCTTATGCAGGAAAGTAGGTCTTAAGTTCTTGATTTATCGCCCCTTAATGACTATTTTCTTAAAGTGTTACAGTCTTCTTCAAGGTCATATTTGGTATTACAAGAAAAAAGCAGGCGGCTGGAATGACATTTTGGTCTATAATTCTCTGAAGGTAAGTAATGAATGAGACGGCATCGGGTTTACTAGCCAAAATAAAGTCAAGAATGATTTTAGATTACGATAAGGTGCGCGTTGGTTCTGAAAGCAATTGTGATAAATTACCGTTGAAATGTATTTCAATAAGGTTGCCTTTTGCGGAACCTACTATTGATGCAGGTGGAAGATTACGCCATTCTATGTTTGGGAAGTTAAAATACCCGAAAAGGAGGATAGCGGCAGTTGGGGTAGCTTGCTGTGGGTTAGATTAGGTTGTTATTTTGCTCGTTAGAAAAGTCATGGGTGGAATGGGGACGCCTGTAGGATACTCCCAGTAAAAGTGCTATTGGTTATGAATGACACAGTAACTAAATTATTCCGGTCTTAGATTAGACGTTGTGGGGCTCCGCAGCCTCTTTAGGTGTTTTAAACCGCGCGCGCGTTTTCCTATTTGTGTTGTGTTTGCGCGAGCAGCGCGAGTGTGCATGAGTGAGCAGATAATCTTGGGGGCGGGATGTTAGCGGCAAAAGACGAGAGCAGATACGCGCGTCGAAGCAAGGCGCGAGGCCTTTTTTCGCCCCGGCGGGGCAAGCAGCGAGCGTCATGGACCAGCGGGGTGTGCACGGACTACGGAAAGAAGACCGGCGACACGAAGGTGGAAAGAGTGCCTGCAGAAACAGCCTGGGCGTATTCGCGTGAGTTGGTGTAACGCGAGGAGCAATGCTTCTTGTTCCGCCGTGAGCGCTTTGGCCTTATTGCTCGCCCTATTCGCTCCTCAGTGTGTTTTGTCTCGCCGCGGTAAAGCCCTGACATGTTTCCCGCTTCTCTTCGCTGTTCTATTGTCGCGCGCATGAACAGCATGTTCTCAGCGCAGTAGCGCCTGATGTTGTTTCCTTTCTTTTCAATGCATTTTCGTTTATCCGGAATAAAGCGGGGTTATTAAGAGACTGGATTTGTCACTCTTCAGTCGAGACCATGGCTCGCGGACCGGTTTTTTGAAGGCGAGGCCTTCATCTGGCGCCCAATGTGGGGCCTGAACCCATGACCCTGAGGTTAAGTCTCATGCTCTACGGACAGAGCTAGCCGGGCCCTCTGTCGCTCACTGTTAAGTCAAAGTCCCTTCACGTCTAAATGACGAGTGACGCCATAAAACGTCATTATTTCAGCTGTGAGAATCGGAGCGGTGACCATGACAAACGATTTCTAGGGAAGTCTGCTCTGAACAGCTGCCAACTAGCATATCCGTTATGCTGTCGGAGTGTAGCTCGCCCTGACAGAAGCGTCCATTCAGTTCGTGGTGACATCCTCGATCATATTGATAAAGCCATACAACTGATTGAACGGATAAAGGAGGCCTTCCCGTTCACAGTATTTTGTTATCCTCTCCTCTTTGTTATCCTCATGACTTCATCTTTTTTTCTTGTACGATACGCACCTAAACATCGAGATCATAAGGCGGGTGGCCCGAAATGGAACTCGCATACTGGGCTCGTGTCGTTCAGGCACTAGTCAGCTCTGTGATCTCTGGTCCGTTGAGATTCTCCTACTCATTCCGCCTGTTTTTATCCTTGGAAAGGCCAAAGACATTGATGCTGGTGATTACGACGCAGCTGCTGATTTCGTGGTGCCGGTTTTATGTAAACCACGATTTACAGGGAGGCTTAGAGCGAGAAAGACAAGGATAAGAGAGTGACACAGGACGGTCGCTCGTCTGCTCGCGCTAAACCTCCCTGTAAATCACGGCCTGCCAACTGTACCGAAACTCAGCTTTGCTTAAACTATGTGAACCGTACTTGCGCGGGCAGAGGAGACTTATCGGGAGATATAGGACAGTGGTCGTACAACCAGAAAGTTCGGTCAAAAATCAGGAGTCTCCCGGGGACGTCAGCAGAGTTGGCAGGCATGCAGAAGAGCCTTGCAACTCGGCCAAGTTGATGCCTGCGGTGGGCTTGTGATCCACGAGCTCATGGCTTTCCTCTGCATCGGCGATTCTGCAGAACGTGGCAATGCTCTGCCCCAGGCACTCTGCGGCCTCCGCAGAACAAGCTCGCGAGGCCGTAGGCAGTCGGTAGCATAACGTGACTCAATCATACTTCTCTGGTCCAGCACCTGTTCGGCCTTCGGCCTCGCTCAACATTTTTAACGCACGACGCGCCAACGCCAGATCGTTGCGAAGAATAGCCCTATATTCATTGTAATCGGCCATTACAGGAGTTCAATGCAAATGCTAACACTTGAATTGGTTATGAGCGAAACAGTAACTAAATTATTCCGATCTTAAATTAGACGTTTACAACAAAACATAACATTTGCTGACGATCTGCTATGAGAACACCACCGCTCTTTAATAATTCACGATCACTTGGGTGAACTTTGATGTCAGACAAGTTGCGCCACAACTTTGATATCACTAACGTCATTTTGTAGCCAGTTTTCTGTTAGAATAAGCAAGTTGCCTTGTGTTGATGCGATGATGTTAGAAACGAGCCTAATCTCCTCTGAAGATAACTGCGTACGTTACTGAAGATTGCGGGAAACGAAAGATTCCTTCTGGGAGTTAGTGTACTCTGTCTCTATTTATGGGATGCGGTGACTGCTACTCGATTTCTGTTAGTTATACACATCGTCGGAAGCTTACCATTTAGGGCCAATGCGATCTGAATTTGAGTCCGGACTTAATCAAGACTCAGATCATGATCTGAGCGTGAATGAGCCCGCGAGAGTCGATACATGTGTGCGTCCGCCGACCTGTGGGTGATTATAAAATGGTCTGATCCTTGCGCCTGGAACCGAAACGCAGTGAGTCTGGTGAAACTAATAAAGGGGGGCGCCACTCGCGAATAAAAAAGATAAAAATGCCGAATTAAAAAAAAAACACGAACAGGGTGGCAGCAATGCGAGCACGAAAACGCAGAATTATTCCCTCCTGAACAAAAATCCAAACGGGTTGTTTATTACTTAAAAATATTTTATCGCGCCTTTCAAATAAAAAAACTCAACTGCACTATATCTCAGTTTTCACCACTTATGATCTAGTCATCCGAAACGGGTGTCGTGCTGTGCGCAGTTCATTTTGGTCATTTTGCATTTGACGCTGACTCTAGTCACTGTAAGCGAAAACGCGATCAATTTATAGCTCTTGCTCAAGATGAAAATCGAAATACCTGCAAATTGTACTCAACCCCATCCCGTCTTTGTGCATATGCGTGTTGAATTGCATTGTTGATCGCAGCGTCAGTACAGCTCCTTAGTCGGCGGTCACTTTGAGTAGATTCCTTGGGCAGTCAGAGTACTTTTCGTGTTCCTGCAGACGATATCGTGTGCTAAACAATGACACAATTTATCTAAGTATCTGTAAGATGCTTGGATATCGCGTCTTCAATTTCTTAAATTTCAGTACACAGGGAAGCGTGCGACCCCCGAGTACGGATCGTTTGTTCGTGCTGCCCAGAAGCTTGTCACCTGTTTCGGGATCTTTTCAGCGCATAGCCGCTGTTCGGCGCCTTATTGTTTGATTAGTTCTCAGAATGGTCATGTGTTTCAATCTTGTGGCGCAAAATTTTGAGCTGTCGAAATGGCTTCTTGCAGTGCCGTCAAAATGACGTTAAGTTGCAGACACATCTTTAGCAGAGCTATTCACGCCGCCTGAATATTAGATATCAGTAACTGCGGACGGAAAAAAAAAATAAAACTGGTATAGATGATTGGCAGGAAAACACTTATGCTTGTATTACGGATGAGATAAAAGGTACTATTCCTGTAATCTGACTGGTTCACGTTGTGCAGCGAGAAATACGTCATGCATACACATCAGACTGTTATGACAAAATGAAGTTTCATGACATAAACAATGTGCTGTCATTGACGAAAATGGCAGAAGTTGGGCGCCACGTTAGGCGAGTGCTTAAAGCGGCGAATTTGATGTGGAGTACAGGAGGCTGTCAACTCACCTCAGTTTGGTACAAAATTACTCTCGGTGATAATGTAAGCTGAGACATCTTGCTGTAATTACAGAAAGTACTGAAACGACGCCATAAGAGTAGTTTTCAGCCGCGCAACTTTTTGAAGGATTAAAATGGAAGCGCAAATTTACAGCCGCACGAGGGCACTATCTGTCTTCCCGTCGCAAACGCTTTGCTCTCGCAGAGAAACCATTGATCCGTGAGGTTGTTGCCAAGCGAAGCAATGGCGGTCTGCTAACTCAAGCGGCTTATCTGCGCGAGATGAGGCCTTTCAGAGAGCACTGCGACGCTTTCGAATTATCTGTCTGGACAGTTCGTAAGTGCGACCACCCGAGGAGTCATATGGTGCTGCGACAGGCTCGGCGGCACTGTTAGACGCACGATGCCGAACTTCGTACTTTTCTTTGCACAGGCGCTCTGGAATGCAGTGGATCGGGCTGTGGCGACTTCCATGTGTCCCCGGGCCATCTGTCTTTTGTGACGTTGGTGACGCGACATCGGTAACCTTGTTTGCCTACGGGTCTGTTTGTGTCGCTTATATCGGTGCCATCAGATGGAAACCGCATGGAAGGACTATCGCCGTTACCTCGTTTGGACACATCGTTTGGCGCAGCGGCAACATCTGAGACTTCGTGGGAACGGCCTAAAACGACTGGACGGACAGCAGATCTCTTCAGTGGGCTCGGCGGCACCGTTAGACGCATGATGCTGAACTTCGTACTTTTCTTTGCACAGGTTAGTGACAAATGGTCATTCACAAGTTGCCTTAGAAGCGATTGTGCCTGCCTTGTCGTGCTGCCGAGCCCCCAGTGTATTTGTTGTTGCTACCATGAGTAATCGCGAGTACTTTGCATGCTGTTGAAGCTAAGTGGCGATGTGGAGGAGAACCCTGTGCCTGATGAACAGAAACTGGATCAAATTCTGAGCACTGTCACGGAAATTAAGCCTACCCAAACTGCTTTGCAAGGTGGATTTGAGGGTGTTCAGTTCAGGCTCTCTGAAATAGAAGCCACATTAGCGTCGCTAAAGCTATGTAACGAAAAAGTGCAGAAATGTGAGGAATCTGTAGTGGTGATGCATAAGGAATTGTTCCAAATCACTAAAAGATTGGATGCCCTGGAAAATAGAAGCCGTAGAAATAATATTGTGACCTATGGATTGAAAGAGGAAAATAACGAGAGTGCCTCCGAGCTTCAAGAAAAAGTAGAAAACAATCTCTTGAGAAGCAAATTGGAAGTCCAGGTCAGATCCATAAAACGCATCCATGGTGTTGGCAGGAAAGATGCTGGCAAAGAACGCCCTGTTGTCTTGCGCTTTTATGATTTCACTGAAAAGGTTAAGGTTTTTCAAAGTTGCCATAAGCTAAAGAACAGTGGAATATCAATATCTGAGAATTTCTCGGTTCCTGTGCGCGAAATACGCAGAAAATTATGGCAGTCTTTAAATTGAATCGTTACAATGGGGATAAAGTAAGTTTAGTTTTTGACAAGCTCAAAATAAACAATAATATGTACGCATGGGATCCCACAGAGGATAAAAGGGTACCAGTGAAGCAAACGAAAAACAGATTTTCGAAATCTCATGGTGGTCCCGCTGAATGACGTTTTCGCAATAATCCATTAATCAATCTGAGTTTCAATGCTAGGAGCATTGTTAATAAGGATGATAAATTAAAAGAATTATTCCTGCTTTACAGTTCAGACGTAATAATAATTACAGAAACGTGGTTGCACTCTTCCATACATGACTCGGAAATCGTCCCTGAGTCTTACACACTTCTTAGATCTGATAGGAACAGCCGTGGTGGTGGGGTTGCTATTGCCATTAAGCAGGACCTCTACTTCAAGGAAGAGGAAGGCATGGACGGCCATTAAAGTGTTTGGTGCATGATAACAACGGGTAATGATAAGCAGTAATCGGTGGTATTTTTAGGTGCCCGAACGCCACAGATGACTATCTTTTGAAATGGCATGACTAATTGAATTCTAAAATGAAAGAACGGACTAAAATCATATTATCTGGAGATTTCAATTTACCCGGAATTGATTGGACCACCTTAACTCCTGGAAGAAAGGAAGTGATCAATTGCGAACTGCTTTTAAACATAATGTTCAGTTTTTTGTTTACAACAGCTGGTTACTATTGCCGACACGCATTCAGGGCTAGACTAGCTCAGTGCTCAATCTTGTTATTGTATCTAGCATGTGAACCCCGGAACTTGTCATTGCGGAAAGTATATCAGACGATAAGTTACTCGCATTAACATTTCCACAGATGGGACAGCAGAGCACCGCAGTCCACCTTGATCAGACACGTATTGTAACGAAAGGTTATAGTCGGGCTTATGACGTGAGCATCATCGACTTTATAGATTTAAAGTAGGATATTTATATTTTGGAAAACCGGTCAATTGTTAAAGACTTATGGCTAAAGCTCAAGGAAACGATAATATCCTGGGAAGAAAAATTCATTCCATCCAAGACGAAAAGAAGACAACGTAAAACGCCATATATTACCCGCAATATTATTCACCTAAAGCGAAAACTCGTGAGAATTCGTAGAAGTAAAAAATCACTTGCGGAAATATGTGAAATCCCCCCTCCCCCCTGTTCATGAAATAAATTAAAGAGGCGAGATTAAGGTTTTTTTCAAGCACAATGTCGAACTTTGTCTACACAACCACAGAAATGTTGGCGCTATTCATCGAAATCTGATGACGCGATCTCAAAAATAGAAGTTGACGGATGTATCGTAAAGATCAGTGAGCGATTGCAAACTATTTAAATTCATACTTCCAATCTGTCTTCACACATGCAACACCAGTGAATGCAACCCCTGCCCAACACACTAGCCACATGCCCGAAGTGGTGATAACACAAACAGGCGTCCTTAACTTACTCTTGCAAATAGATACGAAAAAGTGTCCTGGTCCTGATGGCATCTTAAGCGTATTCATTAGACGCTATGCTGAGTAGATTGCTCCTTTTCTGTGCGCAAAATGTACCGAGTCACTTAAAACAGGTACTGTTCCACAAGATTGGCTCCATTCAAAGGTGAATCCTATTCACAAGGGCGGCAGCAAATTGCTGGTGAACACATACCGACCTATATCATTAATCAGTTCTTGTTGCAAGGTAATGGAGCATATAATCCATAATGCTATCATAACATACTTAGAAGAAAACAACCTTCTATTCCCCAGACTACATGGCTTTCGAAATACATTGTCAACAGTTACTCAACTGTTTGAAATCACACTGACCTGGCATCAATAATTATTTCTCGACTACAGGCTGATACAATCCTCATAAATTTCGCTGAAGCTTTCCATCGTGTTCACCATAAAAATTTATTTTAAAACTGATAACGATAGGTATTGATCTGAAAATAGTAGCATGGATAGAAAGC